>NC_057714.1:108173028-108187469 GCF_004010195.1 Chiloscyllium plagiosum | reverse complement strand
AGTGTGGTGGTAGATGGTAAATATTCAGCCTGGAGCCCAGTTACAAGTGGAGTTCCGCAGGGATCAGTTCTGGGTCCTCTGTTGTTTGTAATTTTTATTAATGACTTGGATTAGGGAGTCGAAGGGTGGGTCAGTAAATTTGCAGATGATACGAAGATTGGTGGAGTTGTGGATAGTGAGGAGGGCTGTTGTCGGCTGCAAAGGGACTTAGATAGGATGCAGTGCTGGGCTGAGGAGTGGCAGATGGAGTTCAACCCTGTCAAGTGTGAGGGTGTCCCTTTTGGAAGGACAAATAAGAATGCGGAATACAGGGTTAACGGTAGAGTTCTTAGTAAGGTGGAGGTGCAGAGGGATCTTGGGGTCTATGTTCATAGGTCTTTGAAAGTTGCCACTCAGGTGGGTAGAGCTTGTAAGAAGGCCTATGGTGTATTCGCGTTCATTAGCAGAGGGATTGAATTCAAGAGTCTTGAAGTGATGTTGCAACTGTACAGGACTTTGGTTAGGCACATTTGGAGTACTGTGTGCAGTTCTTGTCGCCTCACTTTAGGAAAGATGTGGAAGCTTTGGGGAGGGTGCAGAGAAGATTTACCAGGATGTTGCCTGGAATGGAGAATAGGTCGTACGAGGATAGGTTGAGCGTGCTAGGCCTTTTCTCATTGGAACAGAGAAGGATGAGGGGTGACTTGATAGAGGTGTATAAGATGATTAGGGGAATAGATAGAGTAGACAATCAGAAACTTTTTCCAGGGTACAACAGAGTGTTACAAGGGGACATAAATTTAAGGTGAAGTGTGGAAGGTATAGGGGAGATGTCAGGGGTAGGTTCTTTACCCAGAGAGTGGGGGCATGGAATGCACTGCCTGTGGGATTGGCAGAGTCAGAATCATTGGCGAACTTTAAGTGGCAATTGGATAGGTAAATGGATGGGTGCTTAAGCTAGGACAAATGTTCGGCACAACATCGTGGGCCGAAGGGCATGTTCTGTGCTGTATTGTTCTATGTTCTATGTTCTATAAATGCATAAAAGTGGATAAGTCACCAGGACCTGATCAGGTGTACCTGAGAACTCTGTGGGAATCTAGGAAGTGATTACTGGGCCTCCTACTGAGGCATTTGTATCATCGATAATCAGAGGTGAGGTGTCAGAAGACTGGAGGTTGGCAAACATGGTGCCACTTTTTAAGAAAGGTGGTAAGGAAAAGCCAGGGAACAATCGACCGGTGAGCCTGACATTGGTGGTGTGCAAGTTGTTGGAAGGAAGACTGAGGGACAGGATTTACATATTTGGAAAGGCAAGGATTAATTAGGAATAGTCAACATGGCTTCGTGCATGGGAAATCATGTCTCACAAACTTGATTGAGTCTTTTGAAGAAGTAACACAGAGGGTTGATAAGGGCAGAGCGGCAGATGTGATCTATATGGACTTCAGTAAGGCGTTCAACAAGGTTCCCCATGGGAGACTGGTTAGCAAGGTTAGGTCTCATGGAATACAGGGAGAACTAGTCATTTGGATACAGAACTGGCTCAAACGGTAGAAGACAGAGGGTGATGGTGGAAGATTGTTTCTCAGACTGGAGGCCTGTGACCAGTGGAGTGCCACAAGGTTTGTTGCTGGGTCCACTTTTTTTCATCATTTATATAAATGACTTGGATGTGAACATAGGAGTTAGTAAGTAAGTAGTAAGTAGTAAATTTGCAGATGACACCAAAATTGGAGGTATAGTGGACAGTGAAGAAGATTACCCCAGAGTACAACGGGATCTTGAACTGATGGGCCAGTGGGCTGAGAAGTGGCAGATTGAGTTTAATTTCGATAAATGTGAGGTGCTGCATTTTGGAAAAGCAAATCAGAGCAGCACTTATATACTTAATGGTAAGGTCCTGGGGAATGTTGCTGAACAAAAAGACCTTGGAGTGCAGGTTTATAATTCCTTGAAAGCAGAGTCACAGGTAGATAGGATAGTGAAGAAGGCGCCTGGTATGCTTTTCTTTATTAGTCAGAGCGTTGAGTATATGAGTTGGGAGGTCATGTTGCGGCTGTACAGAACATTGGTTAGGCCAATGTTAGAATATTGTGTGTAATTCTGGTCTCCTTCCTCTCGGAAGGATGTTGTGAAACTTGAAAGGCTTCAGAAAAGATTTAAAAGGATGTTGCCAGGGTTGGAGGATTTGAGCTATAGGGAGAGGCTGCTGAAAATGTGTTGCTGGAACAGCGCACTAGGTCAGGCAGCATCCAGGGAAACAGGAGAATCGACGTTTCGGGCATAAGCCCTTCTTCAGGAAGAAGGACTTATGCCAGAAACGTCGATTCTTCTGTTCCCTGGATGCTGCCTGACCTGCTGCGCTGTTCCAGCAACACATTTTCAGCTCTGATCTCCAGCATCTGCAGACCTCACTTTCTCCCCATAGGGAGAGGCTGAACAGGCTGGGGCTGTTTTCCCTGGAGTGTCGGAGGCTGAGAGGTGGCCTTATAGAGGTTTATAAAATCATGAGGGGCATGGATAGGATAAATAGAGTCATAGAGTCATACAGATGTACAGCATGGAAACAGATCCTTCGGTCCAACTTGTCTGAGGTGGGGGAGTCCAGAACAGGAGGGCTGAGGTTTACGGTGAGAGGGGAAAGACATAAAAGGGACTTAAGGGGCAACATTTTCTACATAGAAGGCGGTGCGTGTGTAGAATGAGCTGCCAGAGCAAGTGGTGAAGGCTGGTACAATTACAGCATTTAAAAGACATCTGGATGGGTATATGAATAGGAAGGGTTTAGAGGGATATGGGCCAAGTGCTAGAAAATGGGACTAGATTAGGTTAAGATATCTGGTTGGTATGGATGAGTCGGACCGAAGGTCTGTTTCCGTACTGTACATCTCTATGACTCGATGTCATCTACATGGATTTGAGCAAAGTTTTCACAGTATCTTACGGAAATGACAAATTGCTCAAAAATTAGAAAGCTTGGGGATCCAACAGAGTGAGACCATGGATGAACCAAGAGATCCACTCGCTATTGAAATCCAGGCCTGAGGGGTACAAGTCAAGCAACCCTGATCTATACAGGAAATCCAGATACAACCTTCATAAGATCATCAGAGACGCCAAGAGGCAATACCAAACTAAGCTTGACTCCCAAACAAACCACACGGACCCCACCCATTGTTTGGGGCAAGGTTTATGTGACATAACAGGCTACAAAGTGAAGTTGAACAGAATCACAGGTAAAAGTACATCCTATCCTGATTGGACGAGCTCAATGCATTCTACGCTCACTTTAAATAGAAAGTCAGTGATGCAATGTCACGTATCCCAACAGTCTCGGATGCTCCTGTACCTATAGTCATTGCCGCAGATGTTACATCAACCTTTTTGAGAGTGAGCCCTTGGAAAGCAATTGGCCTGGATGCAGTCCCCGGCCATGCACTCAGATCCCATGTGGACCAGCTGGCAGGAGTATTCACTTTCATCTTCAACTTCTCCTTACTATGATCTGAAGTGGTGACTAGCAAATCCTCCTTTAGACCCAGGACAAATACATACCAAACAGACTGGTGATTGATGAAAGCACAACATGAAGGTCTGAAGAAAAGAAACTGACAAAAGGCCTCTCCAAAGGTGTTACCTGATCTGCTGCATGTCCTGCATTTGCAGGCATCTTTAATCTCTCCTCATAACAATCTTAAGTCCCCACCTGCTTAAGAAAACCACCATCATTTTAGTGCCAAAGAAATATCATGCAGCGTGCCACAATGACTACCATCCAGTGGCTCTGATCTCCGTAATTATGAAGTGCTTTGAGACTTTAGTCATGGCCCACATCAACTCCAAACGACCATATTTTCCAATTCACATCCTGGTGCAACAGGTCCACAGCAGATGCCATCGCCCTGGTCCAACACACAACCCTGATAATAAGGATCTTGATAACAAGGATGCCTACATCAGGCTCCAAGTTCCAAGGAATGATGTTCACCAACAAACTATCCTGGTCCACTCATGTCGACACAACAGTCACAAAAACACAACAACACCTCTACTTATTCAGGATGTTAAGGAAATGTGGCATGTCCACAAAGACTCTTACTAATTTTTATAGATGCACCATAGAAAGCATACTATCTGGGTTCATCAGAGCTTGGTATGGCAATGACTCTTTCCAAGACCGCAAGAAACTACACAGAGTTGTGAGCACAGCCCAGCCCATCACACAAACCAGTCTTCCATCCACTGATTCCATCTATACTTCCCGCTGCCTCGGGAAAGCAACCAACATAATTAAAGACCTCTCTCACCCCTTTTATACTGTTTTCCACTCTCTTCCATTGGACAGAAAACATAAAAGTTTGAATACACGCATGAACAGATTCAATAACAGCTTCTTCCCCACTGTTATCAGATTTTTGAACAGACCTCTCAAATGTTATTTTTATTCTCTCTCTCTGCATCTCCTCTGTGGTTGGAACACTGTACTCTGCACTCTGTTCTGCCACCCTGTTGCACTTTGTATGGTACAAGCTGCCTGTACAGCTCGCAAAACAACACTGTCCATTGTATTTCAGTACACGTGAAAATGATAAATCAGTCAAGTTGGACTGAAAGTTGGCTTAGTGTCAGGTAGATAATGGTTATGGTCATTGGGTGCTTTTGTGACTGGAAGATTGTTTCTAGTAGGGCTCTACAGCCCTCATTACTGGGTTCTCAGCTGTTTATGGTACATTTAGAAGTACCGCAAATACAAGGTGGAGCAGATGCGATGGGCTGAATGGCCTGTTTCTGCTCCTGCATCTTAGAGTCATCATACAGTATAGAAACAAACCCTTCTGTCCAACTCATCCATATCGAACAGGTTTTCCAAACTAAACTAGTCCCATTTGCCTACATTTGACCCATATCCCTCTAAACCTTTCCTATTCCTGTACCTGTCTAAATGTCTTTTAAATGTTGTAACTGTACCTGCATCCACTACTTCCTCTGACAGTTCATTCCACATATGAAAACCCTGCTCCCCATCTGTGAAAAAGTTGCCCCTCAGGTCTTTTAAATCTTTGTCCTCCTGCCCTAAAATTATACCCCCTAGTTTTGAACTCCCCTACCCTGGAGAAAAGACCTTTGCTATTCACCTTATCTATGCCCCTCGTGATTTTATCAACCTCAATAAAATTATCCCTCATTTTAAGAACTTAATTAACTCATTGCCTGTTTCTTAACTCTCAGGAAGGTATGTTCCACCCATTACTCCTGTGTTCACTGATCTGCACTAGAACCAACACCCCAATTTTAAAATTTTAATCCTTGGCTTTCAAAAGCCTCCATGGCCTTGTGCCCTTTCCCATGTGTAATCTCCTCCAGTCTTACAGCCTTGCAATTAAGCAGCTCTAATGAGTCCTATTTTTATAAATACCAACTTCATACTTGCCAGCTTCTAATCTTGAGCAATTCTCCAAGGCCCATTGAATTTGCCATCACTTCAGCCTGTGCCCTGCAGATTTGTTCCATCTCCTTCAGCACCCTAGGAAATATGGCACCTGGCCCAGAAATTTGTTAGTCTTCAGTCCCTTTAATGTGTGAAAATTGCTGGTGAGAGTTCCTTCCAGTCTTCAGGATGTCTCGAAATGTCTTGACTGCACTTCAAAAGCAATTTACTGGCCAACATTACTGAAACAAATATTGCAGCCAAGCTGTACACAAAGAATAAATTAAACAAATGATCAGGTTATTTGCCATTTGAGGGGGAAAAAATGCTATTTTTCCTTTAAGACTTAAATTGCTGCATGCCCAACAATGATATTAACAAATGGGAGCAGCAGTGTTTAGTTTTGCACTTTCCCCTGCATTTTCATTCCAGCTCAACATTTCCTTGTGCTTCTTCCAAAAGTTCTCTCTCACCTTCCTACGTTGTTCCTGTAGGAAATGTACAGGAACTCATTAATTTTTAAAAAAAATCCTTGGTATCAATTTGATTGACACTTGTTTCTCTTCGTGATTCTTCTCATGTGTATTCTTTTAATTACAAGGCATTAAAGGCAACATAAAAAAAATTTCTGACAAAGTTTGCTAATGGGCTCTCAGCCTGTTTAGGTTGAAAAGTATCCCCATTGAGTCAATGTCCAAGTTGAGACTGGATCTGTATTTTCCAAAGGTTCACTATAACTTCCTTGTTTGTGGGTTTCATTTCTTAATTTACAAAGCCTGTACGTATTTTTAAATTACTTTTCCATGATTTGTGCATATAAAATCCCCAAGCAACTCTCTTCCTCCATTACTTTTTAAATTGCATCCTTCATTTTATATTTCCTGACCTTGTTCTTACTACCAAAAAAAGGACTTCATAGCTCTCTGCATTAACCTTATTTGCCATGAGTCTGTGCATTCCACAAGCCTGTAAAGAACCTCATGAAATCTATCACTAACCTCCTCAAAGTTCACAATCCTTCCAAGTCTTGTGTCATCTGCAAATCTTGAAATTGTGCCCTGCACCCCAATGTTTAGATCATTAATATAATGATGCTGTTGTTGTCACCACCTTTCCATATAGCAGAGACAGACTCATGTCAGAATGCTGGTGAACTTCCAACAGTGGTGTTTCCAAAGGACACAGTGGGGTCAAACATAAAACAACACTGAGGCAACATTCTCACTGAAACCAATTCCTATAGCATTATTCATCATCCCAAATCAGCTTGACTTCTCTGGACACTGCCAATAATTGGCTTCTGAAGCAGATGCCCTTCTCTTAAGGATGTCACCCAAGGAGGACAGGAAAATTATTTTAAAAGGATACTTAGGAGGCCTGAGTGAAATAGGAAGTAATCGTGGGAGGAACTTGACATGAAACCCAGCTATGCGCTGGCACCTCATCTCACAAACCATGCAATAAGAATCTGACTAAGCAAATGCTGCTGTGATAGAGATATGAACATCGAGGAGAGAGAGCTCGAGAACTTCCTCTTACTCAGAGCAAGTCTTGGCTTCTCTGCCTATGGATCTTGGCTCCAGGACTGGCATTCTGAATCACCCAGGGTTATATTAACCGTGAACACATCATCCTTGTTTTGAGGGACTCATGATGACGTCTACAGAGTACTGTATTCATAGAATCTCTAGTGTGGAAACAGGCCATTCAGCCCATCAAGTCCACAGCGACCTAGGCCCCTAACTTATAACCCTGCATTTCCCATGGCGAATCCAATTAGCCTGCACACACCTGGCAGTACAGACAATTTAGCACGGTCAACCCATCTAACCTGCACATCTTTGCACTGTGGGAGGAAACCAGAGAACCCAGAGGAAACCCACACAGACACAGGGAGAACGTGCAAACTCCACACAGACAGTCACCTGAGCTTGGTACTGAACCTGGGTCCCTGGCTCTGTGCTAACCACTGAGCCATCCTGTTCAATTCTGGGTAATAAACATTAGGAAGGATGTGATAAGATTTACAACAATTGCTTAAGAATGAGGGACTTCAATTGGATTATATAAGATGATATTGTTTTCTTTTTGAGAGGAAATTTGATTGATGTGTTCAAAATTATAAGAGGACTCGAGACACATACACACAGAATATTCGCACTACTCACAGACCTGAATGGCAAGAGAAGGAATGACAACATGAGGTAGAACAAAGAACAATACAGCCCTTCAGTCCTTCAAACCTTTGCCAACATATTTTCCCCTTCCATATTAAAATTGTCCTCATTTACATGATCTTTATCCCTCTGTTCTCTTCCTATTCAAGTATTCATTCAGGTGCTTCTTGAATGCCGCTGTTGTGTCTCCTTCCAACATCTTCTCTGGCAGCGCATTCCAGGCAATCACCACCCTTGCTACAAATGGGAACTACAAGGGCAATGGATAAGGAAAACATGCCAGTCTATAGGATAGATCTGACAACGAGATGACTTGCTCATGCAGACAGCCAGCCTGGGCTGAATGATTACAGCATTAAAGGAGAACATTGTACCATTCCAATTACAGTGTTCAATATCAGTTAGTCTCGGAAACAGAAACAGAGATTGAAAAAAAGACAGCATTGGAAGAGAAGAGAAATGGCAAAAGTAAAAAGAAATATAGTTACTTGCTACAAAGAGAGGTTGGATATGCTCAAGTTGTTGTCTTTACAGCAGAGAAGGTGGTGTGGGGGAACTTCAATCAGGTATATAAGATTATGTGGGGCATGGACAGGATAGGTAGAAAGCAGCCATCCTCCTTCATGTAAGGGTTAAAGGGTAATAAATTTCAGATAAAAGACAGGAGACTTAGAGGGGATTTGAGGAAACATTTTTCCACCCAGAGGATGTTGGGTATCTGGAATGCACTGCCTAAGGCAGGAACTACTTGGATGAACACGTGAAATGTCATAATATTCAAGGTAATGGGCCAAGTGTTCGATAGTTGGACTTGTGTAAATTTAGAGTCATTTAGTCTAAATTTAACGGCGGCACGGTGGCACAGTAGTTAGCACTGCTGCCTCGCAGCGCCAGAGACCCGGGTTCACTTCCCGACTCAGGAGACTGACTGTGTGGAGTTTGCACGTTCTCCCCGTGTCTGCGTGGGTTTCCTCCGGGGGCTCCGGTTTCCTCCCACATTCCAAAGATGTGCAAGTCAGGTGAATTGGCCATGCTAAATTGCCCGTAGTGTTAGGTAAAGGGGTAAATGTAGGGGTATGGGTGGGTTACGCTTCGGCGGGTCGGTGTGGACTTGTTGGGCCGAAGGGCCTGTTTCCACACTGTAAGTAATCTAATCTAGTCACTGCAGACTTGATGGACTGAAGGGCTTCGTCTGTACTGTATGATTTTATGATAATTTTAAATTACATGCTGTTTAAATGTCCAACAATTAAAACTAGAAGTATACTGCTCTATGATCAGAAGAAATAAAATTTCATGTTTGTAAAGATTAACTTTTTAAACTAGAGGAGCCCATTGTCAGCAATTAACAACTGGCTGATCTTCAGTAGAACCTCTGACAAGTTTAAATAAACACAATAGAACCTTCAATGGCTCCAAATGGGCCACATGACATTGAAGGCAAGCCCCAGTTTTTTTGCAGAAGTTCTAATTATATCTATCACATACAAGCACAACAAACTCAATGTCACTGACCCATTCTCTGGGTTAGCCAGACATTGGGATGGCCACCATTGTGGAAAAGACAGTGAAGAGACATGTCCCGGGCTGCAAACTCCCCATTTATTCAGGCAGCTTCCCCTTTTTGAAATTACTGCAGCATTTGTTCTCAAACAAATGTGAGCACCATTCACATCAGTGCTATTGTTACCAGGAAATGATGGGCAAATCTATTTTTTTTAGTGATGTCAACTGACAGATAAATATTGACCAGGAAGCCAAGGATAACGACTCAGTTCATAGAAATAGTGTCATCAGAAGATTTGTGTATCTGCTTCAGAGGGTAGGCTGGGTCGGCGGTTATCCATTCAGCTGAAAGACAGTGCAGCACTTTTCTCATGGCTTCATTTTTTTTTAAGAAAGCTGCAGGTCCATGGAGTTCCACTTAGAGTCATAGAGATGTACAGCACGGAAACAGACCCTTCAGTCCAACTTGCCCATGCCGGCCAGATATCCCAACCCAATCTAGTCCCACTTTCCAGCACCTGGCCCATATCCCTCCAAACCCTTCCTATTCATATATCCATCCAGATCCTTTTAAATGTTGAAATTGTACCAGTCTCCACCACTTCCTCTGGCAGCTCATTCCATACACACACCACCCTCTGCATGTAAAGGTGCCCCTTAGGTCTCTTTTATATCTTTTCCCTTTCACCCTAAACCTATACCCTCTAGTTCTGGACTCCCACACCCTAGGGAAAAGACTTTGTCTATTTATCCTATCCATGCCCCTCATGATTTTATAAACCTCTATAAGGTCACCCCTCGGCCTCCACTCTGGTGGTCGTGAACATCAATCACATCAAGCCCTATGGCTGGCGTAGAAGTGCTCCAGGCTTGACCTTACTGCCCTTGGCTCTGATTACCTGCTGCACAAATCACTGGCTCTATATCATTGCCTGAAACTCAGTCCTCTTATAAATTGGGATCCCAGTCAAGTCCAATATTTATCCACTCTCACTGTTAAAGCTGACGGAAATGGTCTCAAGGTTCACCTGCCTTTGACGTCAAATTCAACTGAACGTGCTCAGGTTATGTTTTTTAAGAAACAAACTGTTCCTGCCAGTGGCTGAACCAGCATTTATTACCCATTCCTAATTGCCCAGAGGCCAGTTAAGAGTCAACCACATTGTTGTATTTTTGGGGTCACATGTAGGCCAGATCAGGTAAGTATGGCAGATTCTCTAAAGGGCATTAGAGATTTTTGAAGGAAAGTTCACCGTGAATCAATGTCAGAGCAAGTTCAACTAAAATGACGATGTAAAATTAATTTAGCTCTTAATTTGGATGTCAGCTGGAATTCCTCTAAAATGGAGCTCAGTTCTTGAGTTAGGCACTATTTTTCTGCATGACTAGATTGGAGGAATTCACACAGCTGGATGGATAGATGAGCTCTTTATTACTGGTTCCACTCTCAGTAGCAGTTTCACAACCCTTTAGTTGATGCAGAAGCTAAGCAGAGAACCTACTCCAGTTTCTCTGACCCAAGTAAATCATGGTCACAATAATCAAAAATAATTTACCTATACGTGAATTAGTATGGTGTGTGCTACTGTTAATCTGGCATATTCTATCTCATCTTCTATTATGCCATTTAGCAAATGAAGATAAATTGCCACAAAGCAAAAGCCAAATACTTTCAAGTTTATTCCCTTTGGATTTGCGTTCGTCCCTCTTTGAAATGGTGTTGGATTTAAATACTTGGACAGGAATTCAGACGTCAATTAGCTAACCACCCACATGCTTTTGGTGTTTGTACATGACTCAGCAGGTTACAATAAATCCAGAAAGGCTGAGCTTTCAAGACAATTCTTCCTACCAAAAACGTTGGCTTCGGTTAAGAAAAAGTGGAAGAGTTAATAGTGCATTCGACTGTATTTACAATAAATCTATTTCCCTGTCCCAACTATCAAGAGATCGCGATCCTGCTTTCGATCGCAAGGTGCTCATTCGCACAGGTCATGCTGCTAAGTTCGCCTCTTCCACCTCCCGCCCCCCGCACCAAAAAAAAGGAAATTCGGTTTTAATGAGCCCCACACGTCGCTCTTTGAACTCTGTTCTACTCAATAATTTCCTCTTCTGAAAAAAAGGGTAAATAGAATGTATTGACATCCCTTTGTATTTAATTGTGTCTCTCTGCGGACCCTGGACTAGGTACAAGAATAACTCATTTCATTCAACTGAAGGAATTCTTGTGATGTGTTCAATCGGCCTCGATACCCTGAATTCAAGGCTGAGCCTCATCGCCTGGCTTCCCTTGTGGAAGAAGGCAACTGCAGCAGAATTTCCTGTCTCAACTTCCCCATGTCCAACGAGCCTCGCTTGCAGTGTTTACCTCTGTCCATGAGCCAGACTGCAGCTTGGCGCTGAGACACCACCTCCCATAACAAAACAAACACCCCCGCCAGTCTCGCTTTATAAACACGTTACAGAGGGGAGGGGACGGAAGGACAGCAACTGCACCTACCGGGATATTCAGGCGCAACATGCGCCTCTTGTTCCTCTTCATCCCGCTTTTCCTCTTACTGGAATCCACGGTTGTGCTTCCCATCGACTCTCCTGGATAGAGGGGAAGGAGGGAGACAGGGATTCGGGAGATTCCTGCACTTGAACCTGCGTTTAGCTGAAACCTCTCTCTCCTGAGAAGGAAGAGGAGATACGATGCTGTCTAACCCTCTCTGAAAACCCCCTTCCTAAAATCGCCTCCAACCGCAACAACCCTTCATCTCGGGGGAGTTTTTAATTTGTCAATCCTCCCGAAAGTGCCTAAGCCATTACAGTCAGCTTTAAACACGGGGCTCTTGGCTTTGAGGAGCTGTCTGTTATTGTTGTCTCTTCGCCCTTTAGCCAGCACACGTGAGTGTAGCAATTCCCAATCAAGAGAGACTCCAGACGAAAACAAACGCACATTGAGATAGGGGGAGACCGCACGTTTACTTTTTAAAGGGATGGACGCGATTGAAATAACAATATGCCCCCTTTCTGAAAATCCACGCCCTGTGAAATCAAATCACAGAATGCAACGGGGGAAACGATGTTTAAAGCGCTTGTCAACAGCCGTCTGTCCCACGTTTAAAGGGGGAGGGGAACTTCTTGTGGAAAGTTTTTAAAATGTAAAGTTTCAGGAAGTGAAGAGTTCACTCGATGGTGCTGGTGTCAATCTGACTGCCCGACTGTGTTCAAAGTCCTGACACATTGTATCGTTTGAACCATACTGACGGCCGCGGGTAGGAAACCGCAACAATGTAACGCATTGGTGACTGATAACAAAGTGTTTGATCCCAAACTTGTATAATTTTCCAGTTTATTTTAATCTCACACACAAACTCTGCTCAGTACATCTCTCTAGGCAAAAGTGAGGACTGCAGATGCTGGAAACCAGAAACTAGATCAGAGCGGTGCTGGAAAAGCACAGCAGGTCAGGCAGCATCCGAGGAGCAGGAAAATCGACGTTTCGGGCAAAAGCCCTTAATCAGGCATAGACTCAGTATATCTCTCTCCCTAGAACCAAAGTTCCAGGGCACAAGTATATTGTGATCCTTATAAAGTGTTATAAGTTCAACAAGCAAAGGGCGGCGCTGCTGGATATTTATTATTTTAAAAACTCAAGAACCTCCTACGGCTTCTAGAGACATATTTTGATCAAACTTTATTTTTCTCATATCTGCTGTTTGAAGTGTGGTTAGCCAATGTTCCTAAATTGATTTATTTTGCCTTAAATTGCAAAACTCCCCCTGTAAGGAAGATTTAACGTGCAACCAGTTTTGAAAAGGGCGAGAGGGGAAATAAAACACCTACAGCCTGTAAAAGCAAGGATCGCCGTATATAAAAAATACCAGTGGGACCTGCGCAGCTCCTCCGGACCAGGGCGGGAGCTCCAGTGCCGGATTTTGGCCTGTTACACCTCCCCTCCACTCCCCACAAATCCGGGATATCGTGTCCCACCGCGATTTGGTTTTATTTTAGCAAATGTGTGCAAAAGGAGACAGTTAAGAAGAGGAGCAAAGTCAACCCGCATGCATTTCCTCGGCGTCCACTGAAAGGGTGCGAGCTCCATGATTGCACATTATTAAATGTATGTGATTGACGTGGATATTGCAATAACTCCAATCGAGAAACCTCCCTCCCGCGTTAAACCGGCACGGTGGCTCGCACTGCTGCCTTACAGCGCTACGGACCCGGCTTCAATTCTACCTGCGGGCGACTGTCTGCATGGGTTTCCTGCTGGGTTCTCCAGTTTCTTCCCACAGCCCAAAAATGTGCAGATTAAATGGATTAGCCAGGCTAAATTGCCCATCGCGCCCAGGGATGTGTAGGTGGATTAGCCAATGGAAATGTAGAATTAAAGTGATGTGGTGAGCCTGGGTGAGATACTCTTCGGAGAGTCAGTATGGACTTGTTGGGCCGAATGGCCTGTAGGGATTCTATTTGTACAACGAAACAGACCTCCCCACTTTAGGTACCACTGCACGCTGCCTTTTGATGCGCGGGTGAAGAATGCAATGAAATCAGGCGTGTTTAATAAGTCGAGTGATTGTGTTTTTTTTAAAAAAGGATGTGAGTCAAGCTGAGTTTATTTTTCAAACTGCAGTTAATGCTTTGGACGCGGGGATGGAGAGTCTGTGCAAACAAATCAACTGGGCGATCCTGGCTACTCACTCATTCGGGTCACATCATGATGACAAGTACTGCGATGTAAATCAATTTAGGAAAAGTGTAAAATAATTAATCAAAATGATAATTAAAGGACAGCAAAAGTTCATACCCTATTAATTAAAATCAGGTCCCTTCTAATCCAAAACACGCATCACCACTTTCAAAGTCACTACTTAATTCTGGATGGGGTTTTGTGGCGCAGGTGTTGTGTTGCTACCTGGAGGTGAGGAATTCTGGGTTCAAGTCCCATATGCCTAGGAGGTACTGTATAGCATATCAAAACAGATCGATATTTTTAAAAATGCTATAATCCAACATCAAATGTAAGGCCTGCAAGGCTATATGGTTGCTTCAATGTAATATGATTATTTTTATAGAAAATATGGAGGAGTGTTCTTCTGTCACTCATGTTGTCTTCCTTGCTAAGTATGTCCAAACTTTTCTGTTCTCAATTCAGATTTCCAGCATATTTGTCATCGAGATGTACAGCATGGAAACAGACCCTTCAGTCCAACCTGTCCATGCCGACCAGCTATCCCAACCCAATCTAGTCCCACCTGCGAGCACCCAGCCCATATCCCTCCAAACCCTTCCTAATCATATACCCATCCAAATGCCTCTTAAATGTTGCAATTGTACCAGCCTCCACCACTTCCTCT
>NC_057714.1:108139258-108171879 GCF_004010195.1 Chiloscyllium plagiosum | reverse complement strand
TAAATAGGCAAAGCCTTTTCCCTGGGGTCAGGGAGTCCAGAACTAGAGGGCATAGGTTTAGGGTGAGAGGGGAAAGATATAAAAAAGACCTAAGGGGCAACCTTTTCATGCGGAGGGTGGTACGTGTATGGAATGAGCTGCCAGAGGATGTGGTGGAGGCTGGTACAATTGCAACATTTAACAGGCATTTGGATGGATATATGAATAGGAAGGGTTTGGAGGGATATGGGTTGGGTGCTGGCAGGTGGGACTAGATTGGGTTGGGATAGCTGGTCGGCATGGATGGGTTGGACAGAAGGATCTGTTTCCATGCTGTACATCTCTATGACTCTCTATGACTCTATCACAGGATTCCAGAGATTAGGGTCCAAGCAGCTGAAGGTGGGGCAAAAACAGCAAAGCTGATTGGTTAAAGCTTCACTGGCACCGTCAGAGGATAGAGGTTTCACATCTTCCATCTCTGTGACCTCTTCATAATCACAGAATTGTTAGTGCAGAAGGAGGCCATTTGGACTCCTTGCATGCTATTTCTATTCAAATAATCATCCAATGCTTCCTTGAAAGTCTCAGTTGAACCCACTTCCAGGAGCCTAGAAGAACACAGCAAACCAGGCAGTATCAGGAGGTGAAGTCAACATTTTGGGTGAAACCCTTCTTCAGGATTCAAGAAGGGTCCTGAAGAAGGGTTACAGCTGAAACATTGACTCCTCCACCTCCTAATGCTGCCTGGCTTGCTGTGTTCTTTCAGCCTCCTAATGCTGCCTGGCTGGCTGTACTCCCCCAGCCTCCTGATGCTGCCTAGCTTGCTGTGTTCCCCCAGCCTCCTGATGCTGCCTGGCTTGCTGTGTTCTCCCAGCCTCCTTATGCTGCCTGGCTGGCTGTACTCCCCCAGCCTCCTGATGCTGCCTGGCTTGCTGTGTTCCCCCAGCCTCCTGATGCTGCCTGGCTTGCTGTGTTCCCTCAGTCTCCCGATGCTGCCTGCCTTGCTGTGTTCCCCCAGCCTCCCGATGCTGCCTGGCTGGCTGTACTCCCCCAGCCTCCTGATGCTGCCTGGCGTGCTGTGTTCTCCCAGCCTCCTTATGCTGCCTGGCTGGCTGTACTCCCCCAGCCTCCTGATGCTGCCTGGCTTGCTGTGTTCCCCCAGCCTCCTGATGCTGCCTGGCTTGCGGTGTTCTTTCAGCCTCCTAATGCTGCCTGGCTTGCTGTGTTCTCCCAGCCTCTTGATGCTGCCTGGCTTGCTGTGTTCTCCCAGCCTCCTGATGCTGCCTGGCTTGCTGTGCTCTCTCAGTCTCCTGATGCTGCCTGGCTTGCTGTGTTCTCCCAGCCTCCTGATGCTGCCTGGCTTGCTGTGCTCTCTCAGTCTCCTGATGCTGCCTGGCTTGCTGTGTTCTCCCAGCCTCCTGATGCTGCCTGGCGGCTTGCTGTGTTCTCCCAGCCTCCTGATGCTGCCTGGCTTGCTGTGTTCTCCCAGCCTCCTGCTTGTCTACCTCCGATTCCAACATCTGCAGATTTTTCTTTGTCTCCACCATATTTTCAGGCAGTGAGTTCCTTATCCTAATCTATGCTCTCACATTCTCATTCCCATTATAAGCTTCGCCCTATCCAGTCTGCTCATGATTTTGCAAACGTTTAAGAATTCTCCATTTAGCCTTCTTCATTCCAAGGAGTATACTGACAACTTTTCAATCTATCCTCTTAACTGAAGTTTCTCATTCTTGGAACCAGTCTTATAAATCGTTTCTGCATTCTGTCCAATGCAGCCATGTCTATCTTATCATGTGGCATCCACAACTACACACACTTCACTGAGTTCTAACAAGGGTCTCTACAAGATCAAGACAACGTCCTTGCTCTTGTTCTTTAGCCTTAAAACCATGCAAGGTCTCTGCGCTCTCTAGATCTGACCTCATATCCATCCTCCACTTCCTTCTCACCACCACTGGAAACTTTGCCTTCGACCGTCTTGATCCTAAACTCTGGAAATCCCACTAAAATTACTTCTCTTTACCTATACACTTCTTTACTTCTTTAAAACTCTGCTTAAAATCTACCTCTATAGTCAAATTATTGTCACCAATTTCAAAGTCATTTTTTATGGCTTACTGGCAATTTTCATTGCCTGGCACTCCTGTGAAGCCTAATGGAATGTTTTATTATTTTCACGGCGCTGTGCAAATATGCAATGTCATGGGTTTAGCCGCACGGACTCGAAGCATCAAGGCGGAGGAACGTGAACTCAGAACCATGGCTGAGCCACAGGCGGGAGTTGTTCCAAAGGCCACCTAACTTTGAGATAAGACTATAAGATAAACTTCATTCTCGCTTTATATTCTGTGTTTATGTTTATTTTCAGTGTTTTAAGATGGCGCCGGAGTGGTGACACGAAACCACACTTTTCACTGTATTTGTAATCAATAAACGTGACAATAAATCAAATCGAATTTAAACAAGATCAAATGAGTACAAATGGAAGTTGTTGCTGGTACCCAAGTCTACTAAGACGGAGAGCTACCGGACCCTGGGAAAGATTCCCCAATTTGTTATGGCTTTAGATCGGACAGCCCCAATCGCGCTTTATTCACCGTCACCACCCCTAGCTCTGGGCTGGTTTTAAAGCAGCGAGACATCAGCTGCAGCGATGATGGAGCAGGGACTCCAGGCTGCGATCGGCCCAGGTCAGAAACCTTGATAAGTCCTGGGACTCAGGCCAATGAAGATGAATTCTAGTTTGATACTTTCTTTTCATTCTTTTGTATCTCAAAACAGCGCCGGATTGTGGTGACAGAACACTTTTCACTGTATCTCCCTCGATACGTGTGACAATAAAACACGCATTCATTCGTTCAAAGTTAATTTAAAAATGGATCCTTCCTTTGTGGATAGCTTTCTCCCAGACCCAAATTAAGTTATGTTTTAAAAATAATCAATTTAATCAAGCTTTTTTGAGTTAATAAAGAGTAGATTTATTAATTACTAAATGCAAGAAGAATTGATGGCAGATGGTATTAGTTTAGAATGGGATCATGATCAGTGCCGAAGAATCTGCCCCTGTGCTGTACTGTTCTAGTAACGTAGCACGCGCGCACACAGATCAGAACCAAGAGGGGAGTTTAAAAGAGTTTTTTAAAAAAGATATGCGACATACATTTGAATTTTTTTGTGAAGGGTGGACAGGTGTGGCCATTCAGTGGAGGTTACAGGTAATCATGACACTTGTTGAACAATCAATATCAAGATTCTTAGTTTTGCTGGTTGGGTTGAGAACCGGTTCTGATTCCTTTTGGCCATGACCGAATTCCAGCTGGCAAGGTGAGCTAGAGTCCTTTTGTTTTCCTGTTGCATCTTGTTTTTGACCTGCTGATCTCTAGCACTTAGAATTCGGGATTACCTTTACCTCCAGTGCAGGGGTGACAAGGGGATATTTCTTTGGCTGTAACCTTCGTAAGTTAAAGTCTAACACTTAAGCCCAGTCTTGTTGCACACATTCCGGAGTCAACGCATGGTGGCCACAATGCTTAGCACTGCTGCCTCACAGCGCCAGAGACCCGGATTCAATGCCCGTCTCAGGCAACTGTCTGTGCACATTCTCCTCGTGTCTGCGGGTGCTCCGGTGTCCTTCTACAGGTGAATTGGCCATGCTAAATTGCCCGTAATGTTAGGTGAAGGGGTAAATGTAGGGGAATTGGTCTGGATGGGTTGCACTTTGAAGGGCCTGTTTCCACACTGTAAGTAATCTAATCTTTTTTTAAAAAACTGGCATACATAAGAACCTCAAATCGACAAGCACAAACATGAGACCCTCAGACTCATAAACACATTCCAAAAGAGTTGACAATGGCTTTGTAACTTCTGTTTATATGTGATCCTCAAGAGGAAAAACACAAAAGGTGTCCACGGTTTAGTACATAGAGTCATAGAGTGTATGACTATTGAACATCAAATCCTAGTTGCTTCTCTTCAGTCCTTTTGATTTTCCTTCACATGCCTGCGATTAAGATGGCCACCCCTCCATGATGGAACATTAAAAACATAAGTTGTCACAACCGTCCAAGAAGATTCCTTGGTTGACCTAGTCTACAGCTTGAAATGTGTTGCTGGAAAAGCGCAGCAGGTCAGGCAGCATCAAGGGGGCAGGAGAATCGACGTTTCGGGCATGAGCCCTTCTTCGGCTCATGCCCGAAACGTCGATTCTCCTGCTCCTTGGATGCTGCCTGACCTGCTGCGCTTTTCCAGCAACACATTTTCAGCTCTGATCTCCAGCATCTGCAGTCCTCACTTTCTCCTAGTCTACAGATTGCAAGAGAAGGTTTGCTGAGGCTCAAACTGTGCTTTGTGCTAGTGCATGAATTGCAAATTGGTTTCATCATTTGGTGCAGTCCAGCATAAATTGAGTATGTTTTACTCACTATTGTCCATCAGCCAGAATGTTAAAGTTTAAATAGTTTGTTGAAAATACCTTTGAGGTCACTGATGCCTTCAGCTATCTTTATTGGTCTGGGAATTGAAGGTTTGTCAAATTTTCCTGAATGGTTATTCCATGGGGTATAATGTCAAAGTGCTTTTTGAAGAAATGGGCCTCAAAGTTCTGTGAACTGTGAATAAAGTAGAACTTGAACACAGAAATGATTATAATAGATAATTTGCTGGGTTCAGTGCAGGCTGCACATTTTGGAATGAATTCTGATTGTCCATCAAAAAAGAAACAAATAAATTCATTGGAATTTTGGCATAATAGGGCAGATTTATTGAAGGAAAATCTGGATAAACATATAAAGGATAAAAGATTGAGAGAAAACAGGTGGTAGAGGCTCATGAGGAGCAAAAACATCAGTACGTACCTGTTAGGCTGAATGCCTTGTTTCAGTTCTGTCCCTATTACATAAATTTGACACACTTGCGATACAAGGTTACCACTTCTTAAAAAGTCATTATGCAACTTACATGTTCTATCTCTTGGAATTCTCCAACAGATGACTAAAATTCCTAATTGTTTTGAAGATTGAAAAATAATGCCACTTTTGGTAATGGTATTGCTATGAAGATGGCCTAAGAAACCTACAAAGTCGGAAGTCTCAGGAAGTGACTTCACCTGATGAAGGAGCAGTGCTTGTGATTTTGAATAAACCTGTTGGTCTCTCACCTGGTGCCATGTAATTTCTGACTTTGTCCAACACCGATATCTCCACCTCATGGATGCAAAGAGATACAGATAGGTTCAGTGTGGTTAGAAATCTGGCAAATGGAGTACAACATTGGAAAGTGTGAAACTGTCTGTTTTGGCAAGAAGAATAAACAAAGACATACAGTTCTGAGATGCAAGAGATCTGGGTGTCCTGGTGCATGAATCACAGAAGGTTATTATGCAGATACAGAAAATAAACAGGAAAGTTAATATAATGTTTTGGTTTATTACAAGGGGAATAGAATACAAGAGTAAGAAAGTTATGCTTCAGTTATACAGGGAACTGCTGATACCAAACCTGGAGTACTGTGTGTAGTACTGATCACCATACGTATGGAAAGATGTTAATGCATTGGAAGAACTTCAGAGAAAGTTTACTAGACTAATTGTTAAAATGAGTGGATTTGTTATAAGGAATGGCGAGACAGACCAGGCCTCTGGAGTTTAGAAGAGTCAGAGTGACTTAATTGAAACATATGAAATCCTGAGGGATCTTGACCAGGTGGATGTCGAAAGGATGGTTGCTCTTGTGGGAGAATCTAGAACTAGGTATTATAGTTTAAAAATAAAGGGTTACCCATTCAAGACAGAAATAAGAAAATATTTTTTCTCTCCATGCATTGTAAGTCTTTGGAATGGGAAATGCAATAGGGATTAATAATCTCCCTGATCATCTTCTCAATAAAAAGTACAATCTATGAATTAGTTCCTTTTGCCTACACAGAACAGAACCTTGATTTTGAATATATAGCATGAACCTGCCAAGTGTTAGATGTGCATTTGCTATTGGATATTTACAAAATAATCCTGATTGTGCTAAGAATAACATCAGAAACAAATTTAAAATCATTATTTAACTACTTAAAAGCACAGTGTGATGCAGTTCTGCATGCTAGAAGCTCTGCTTATAAACACACAGGACCCTGTTCAATGCATGGAAAAGAAATTTAACAGCTCCTGCTGCATCTCTGTGTCAACATGGCCCAAACAATCAGTAATGTCATCTCATGCTGTATGAATTGGTTAAGCTTTTTAAGTTTCATTTCTTGCGTGCCAGTCCTGATGAGTACAAGACAAAATGATTTGAATTTTTCTTTTTAACAATATTTATCATCTTTCATCTAAAAAGGCAGATAGAGAATCTATTTAACGTTTTGCCCAAATGAAGATACCACCAACAGTGCAGACTGAATCATGAAGTGATGTGATAGTCTCCTTAGAAGTACATCAGGATTTAAGCTGTCCATTTTCTGTCTGTACGAAACACTGAACTGATATGAGGGGGAAAATTTATGCTTCCTTTCAAAGACGAATGAAATACTGAGTTAAAATTTGATGTTTTAAAATTTGTGGTCGTAATAATTTATCATGATCGCATACTGGTATTTTGCATAGTCGTTACAGTTCAGAGACATAGACAATTGGAGCTACTAATAGTTCAGGTAATAGTTTCAGATAATTGTGAGGATTGTGTAGACTATGTGTTAACCTGTGTCTATTGTAGCAATACCAGTATCAAGAGTTACACTATTTTTAAATTTTCCAAACAACTAGGAATTATAGCCATCTGCAGGAGAAAAGGAAGTGGAAGAGAATATAAATTGCACAATGACTTTATAACAAGCATTGTCCTTGCGTTGCAAGGGTGTCAAAACTAAAAAATAGCTAATACGTCTATGCTGATGTTTTTGCTCCACGTGAGCTTCCTCCCCCCTTTATTTTGTCCTCCTTCCCTTCTCCTTCATGTGTCTGTCTAGATTCTTTTTTAGTGTATCTATACTATTGTGCATTAACTGCTGTTTCCTTGATAGACAACTGTCCAACTTTCCAAAATGCGCAGCTTGCGCCAAATCTAACAAACTGTCCATTACAATCATTTGGAAAACTAGTGCTCCCCAACTCAATTAAAAAGGTACAATGTATGGATTTGTTCGTTTTGCCTCCTGTGTTTTAATAACTTCATGTGTTTGCAGACCTCAGGATATTATGTAAAAGACTGAATGTGCTTTTGGTGTTGGACAACCTTTACTAAATTATCCTGCCTGTGCTAAGAATTACACCAGAAACGAATTTAAGACAATCGGTCAGCCTTGTAGTTTATTGCGTCTGCATGCTAAAAGTACATCTATTCACAAACAAGACCCTGTTATTTATAAGGAAAGGGAATTTGTCCATTTATTATACAAGAGAGCTATGGAAAATGACAACCAATACTGCATTCCCCATGGCAACACCTTGACCAATAACAGCATACTAGCCTAGTCTGGGTACTTCTAGCTAAGATTACAGTTCCTGCTGCATCTCCATGGGTCCAACCAATCAGCACCCTCTTCTTCTGTGTAAATTGTTCTTTTCTCAACTGTGCTTTTTTGACAATTCTGATGAGTGCAGAACTTCAAGAATTTTTTGATTTTGTGTCTCTTTAAACAACATAATAGCGCTTTAGTTCTGTTCAATCAAGTAATTATTCATGTACATAAAAAAAGTCTCATTGTCTCATTTCAAACGGCCTAATCAGGGGGACAATACATAACTGCATTGTGTTTCACATTAAAGCTAACCAGAGAGGAGGTGAAAAATTATTTTTTTACTCAGTATTTACAAACTAAAATGCACTGCCTAAGAGGGTCATGGGAACAGATTAGCTGGTGAATTTTGTTTGTGGATCTGATACATATTTTAAAATGTAAATATTTGCAAAGCTATAGAGATAAAGCAGGGGAGTAAGGTTAATTGGATATAGCTAGTTCACAAAGGGGTGGATGGCCTTTTTCCGTACACTTGATTTTGTGGAACAAAGAAAAAATGTTTCTTGCAAAGTTTAACAACCCAGCTAAGGAAGAGATATTGCATAATTTTGGAAGCTATTTTCCAGGGCGGTTGAGTTAAGAGGAACAAAAACCAGGGAATCAATAAATAAATTCAATCTAAAATTATCTCTATTTTTGCCATGAGAGGGGGAAATATCACTCAAGTCCTTTTATAAAGGCCCGTTAATCTGTTCAAACTAATAGAGGTTGGTTAGTTCAGTTGGCTGAATGGCTGATTTGCAATGCAAAGTGACACCAACAGCGTGGATTTAATTCCTACACTAACCAAGGGTACCATGAAGAACTCTCCTTCTCACCCTCTCTGCTGAGGTGTGGTGACCCTCATGATAAACCACCACCAGTCATCTTTCTCTAATGAGGGAGCAGCACTATGGTCTGTTTAGGCTATGGTGAAACAAAATACTCAAACTAAATGATTCTAATTTTCTGTAAAGGTCTTACAAGTAGTAGTTACTCAGTTCTGGATTTTAATGGACAGAGAGCACTACTAAAGACAAGAGTGCTAGCCAGTATAATAAAAAACTCCCCACTTCTGCCTCACAGGGTCATTTTCAGACAGGCCTGCAGTTTTGCACTGGTGTGCAACAGAGCTAACTGCTCACATGATGTAGCATGTAGCCAATCAGTTAAGGCCAATTAAAGGAGCACGAATCATTACATTCTGCTTTCAAACCTTCTTCCTTTTGATGAGAAACTCCTCTGTTCTCACCATCCAAAGCTCCTTAATCTTACCCCTTCTTGCCTGTCTCAGAGGAACAAATTTATGCATCACTCGCAATAACAGCTCCTAAACAGTCTCCACATGTCTGCTGTGCCCTTTCTGTGGAACAATTGCTCCCAATCTACTTCCCAACTCTTGTCTGATATCGTCATAATTTCCTTTCCCCCAATTAAATATTTTCCCATGGTAACTGCTCATTTCCCTCTCCATGGCTGTGGTAAATGTGAGGCAGTTGTGGTCACTGTCACCAAAAAGTGTTCTCCCACTGTGAGATCTGGCACCCATCCTGGCTCATTGCTGAGCACCAAATCCAAAATGGCCTCTCCCCTCATTGGCTGTTTACATACTAAGTAAGGAAACCCTCCTGAACACCTGACAAAAACGGCTCCATCCAAACCATCTGCACTAAGGAGGTTCCAATCAATATGGGAAAGTTGAAGTCACCCATAACAACAACCCTGCTGCATCTGCACATTTACAAAATTTGCCAGCCTATGAGTTCTTCAATCTCCCAACTTCTGTAAGGTCTCCCCTCAGCCACCAGCGCTTCAGGGAAAGTAGCCCCAGCCTATTCACCTCTCCCTATAGCTCAGACTTCCAAACTCAGCAACATTCTTTAAATCTTTTCTGCACCCTTTCAAGTTTAACAGCATATTTCCGATAGCAGGGAGTCCAGAATTAGTTATGTGGAAGAAGAGCAGTCGATTCAGTTTAATGTACTGGACAATTTTTGTTCTTTAATATAACTGTATGAAAGCAAATCACCTGGTCATTATCATGTCACTGTTGTGGGAGTTTGCTGCATGTACATTGGCCACTGTTTTTCTACATTACAACAGTGATTATATTTCAAATGTTCATCATTAGCTGGAAAGAACTCCTGGGAGTTCAGAGGTGTGGAAGCCAGTTTTTACATTAAAGGTTTTTAAATCTTAGGTAGATTATTTGAATCAAATGAGCAACTTAATTATGAGAAAACTAGCTTGCAGAATTCAAAATCCCTGACATTCACACTAACCTGATCAATAGAGAGACAGATCTATTGCTGAAGGAAAAGGATGAAAGAATGGTAACTTCACAAGATAAAAGGATGATTAATTCAATTTTGCTGGACCAAAAACAATCCAGGAGCATCATGATCATCTGAGTTACAAGAAGACTTTGAACAGTAACAGAAAATTCTGGTCAAATTTTCAGTTCACATGGGACCTCTGCTGGCAAGACCTGCATGTCAGAGAATAGTTCAAATGTTCCCAAATGCCTAGAACTGCTGTTCTTAATCCGGTCTTTGAAGATGGAGTTTAAGATCATCTCCAAGGGAATCACTCAGAATTTCCATTTCATTTGGCAATCAACTCAATCCTGTCCCTTTACAGTGTACTTAGAGATCTGAAACTCCATGCTCAACTGAAACAAACTGATTAAAATCATCTTGTGCTTTAGATCTTAAAAGGCAAGAGTGACATTGAGTGTATAGTGCAGAAAAAGGCCAGCAACACAACCATCCAGTGTTGGCATTTATGCTCCACATGGGCCTCATCCTATGCTCAACCCTTAAGCCCATCAGTAAATCCTTTCATTTCTTTCTCACTTATGTGTTTACTTAGCTTCCCTTCAAAAGCATCTATGCTATTCAGAAAGTTTGACAATCTAAGTATTCTCTAAGTAAATATGCTTCACTTCATAGAACATAGAACATAGAAGAATACAGCGCAGTACAGGCCCTTCGGCCCTCGATGTTGCGCCGATCCAAGCCCACCTAACCTACATTAGCCCACTATCCTCCATATGCCTATCCAATGCCCGCTTAAATGCCCATAATGAGGGAGAGTCCACTACTGCTACTGGCAGGGCATTCCATGAACTCACGACTCGCTGAGTAAAGAACCTACCCCTAACATCTGTCCTATACCTACGCCCCCTTATATCCATATGGATACTTCATATCCATATTAAGTTTATTATCACGGGTATCGGATGCATCAATATATAATTGTACAATTATAAGCTGTAGATTTCCGGCATTTTTTAATGTGCTCAGTGAGAGTGGCACATTACCAGGACCCCTGGAGAAGATGTTGTGCAGTGATGACTGGAGGAGTAGAGAGGGTGAAATTTACAAAGAGGGAATGATGAGCATTTGAAGCTATTTCAGTTTTAGTAATATCAATTTAATATTAATTTATTCAGTAATTTACCATTTATACAATTTATTCTGTAATCCGAGATGGCACTGGAACATGGTGACATTATCCACTTTTCACTGTACCTAGGTACAAGTGGCAATTTATTAAATAAATCTACTAAATAAGATCTAACAATTCTAGAAATATTGTTCAAGATATTAATTATAACTTTTGTTGCTATCACTGATGCAATGTTCTATAGACCTAATAGAAATACTTCAGTCTAAAAGTTTATGATGTCGAGCTGACAGATCTGTTTTGCTACAGTGCATGCCCTGCCAGAGGTGGAAGAAGCCAGCATATTTACGGGTTGACTATTGTCCATCACAATTAGCAGGGAGGCGGGGGTGTGGGTTGCCAGTATCATTTAGTAAAACAGGTACCTCCGATGAAATTGCATCTCCCTCTCTTTCCTCAGAAGCCTTCAAAAAGGTTACAGACTCTTACACTCCAGGAGGAAGCTATTGGGCCCATCCTTCCATCCTCTTTAAAAATGCTAGCCAATTAGTTTGGCTCCCCTGCTATTTCCCCATGGAATTATCTATTCTTCTCATAGATACATAGAAAAATAGAAGAAGTACACAATTCAGCCCTTCAAGCCAGATCCATTATTCATTATGATAATGGGCTCATCATCCAACTCAATAGCCTGTTTCTACTTTCATACTGCCACACAGAAATGGACAGCTAATATTTCAGCATGCCTAAGACTTAGCATATATTCAAAAGGAAGGGCACCATTGTTTCAGGCACAGTCTTAACAAAGCTTAATGTGTTCTTCATTCAGGTTATATTCAAAACTAATTCTGGGTTTGAGTTAATGAACTGGTTCACTGTTCTATGTAACTGCACGTTTGAGGCAGGGTCAATGAAACAAGAAACAACAAGGCATTCTGATTGATAGATGAGCCTAACTATTCAAGTTCTGCTCTATTCCCACTGGAAAGAAAATGGCTGTTTGCTGTGCAAATGATTTGAACAAATCAAGTTCATCAAGCCTATTCTGATTCTTCTTTCCAATTCTGTCCATGGCCTCACCTCCACCCACATCTGTATCCTCCTCCAGTCTCAAAGTCTGCTCGAATTGTGTCCTTCTCCAATTCTGAGATTTGCCGTATCCCTGATTTACTGCTCCACCATTGACAGCTGTGCACTCAGCTGGTGGGTTCTAAGATTTGGAATTCTCTCCATTATTGATCTCTCTTCCTTTTTAGACAACCCTTAAAACCCACCTTTGTGATCAAGTTATTTGTCACTCTTTCAATTTGAGAGTCAGTATCAAGTTTGATTTGATTCCTATGAAGTTTCTTAGGATGTTTAAGTAGGTTTACAGTGCTGCATTAATGCAAGTTGTTGTTTGTTCAATTGGCTTATATGGTTTTCTGAAGTGACAGAAGAAAGACTGATGTTTTTTAAGACCCATAATTAAGGCCAGACACCATTATCAAATATCCTTACCCCATGTATCTTTAATAAACATCCCAAATCACAGCACGGCGCAATTTGATTCTGTATCTCTCATGATGATTCCTCATTGACTAATTAATTAGATGACATCATAATAAAAAAACTTCATTAAATGACAAATAGGATTAGACACCACGCAAATTCCACCATTGGCAACATTTACCATAGAAAACATGAAGAATGGGTTGCTATGTTTGGTTATTTAGATTGTTGCCACTAATGCCAGGCCACTGAACACATTCGCCTATTATCTGATCATTCATATTATTTCCATTCCTGCCCTTTCTCACTTTGCAATGAGTGCTGCAATTTCATCTCAGCCCTTGCCTCCTTCCATCCCATTGCAGGATACCAGCCTGACTTGCAAACTTCCACAGCCTTGTTCCATGCCATTAACACTCCCCACTCTCGCATGTTCAGCATTATTTTATGATTTTGTTTTCTGAAATAGCAAAGATGAGGTTCTTAAATAAGGAATCAAAGAGAAAGAAAACAAAAACATTGAAAAGATGATGCAATTGCATTTGGCAGCATAATGCATAATTAACTCATCTGAAGTAATTCTATAATGTAATCTGGAATATAATTCAAGACAATTCTATATAATCCATTACTTAGGTCACGGAATATAATAGCATATAATTCATTACTGAGATCAATGCTGGACAAGTTTTAATATATGTACAGTAGTTCAATGCTACTCAGAGTTGAAACCACTGTAAAGGAAGTGAAAAGGTTGGTATTTGTACAGTGCCTTTCATGACTTTAGGACATCCCACAGCACTTGATGACCAGGGAAGTACCTTTGTATTAAAACAGAAAGTGCTGTAGAAACTCAACTGGTCTGTCATTATCTGTGGGGTGACAAACAGAGTTAATGTTTCAAGTCTAATTAGTCTCATCCTCAGAAGTACCTTCAAATTGTAGCCACTGTTGTAATGTAGATAAATACCGCAGTATATTTGTATATACCCACAGATAGCAATGGGACCAGACAATTTGTTTTCTGACTGAATGATAAATATTAGTAAAATTAATCCCTGCCTCCAACTCATTCTTCTTTGAAGTACTGCCATAATATATATGTGGGCATTGCTGGCTACACATCCTGGTTGTCATGGAGAAGATGGTGGAGATTTGCCTTCTTGAACTGCACCCAGAATGTGCTCAGAAATGAATTTCCAAGATTTTGACCCAGCAACACTGAAGGAATGGCAATATATTTCCAAGTCAGGATGATGAGTGACTTGGGTGCAATGCATCTTCTAGATGGTACACATTGGTGCTGTTCAATAACAGTGGTGGGGGGGCGAATTGTATGTTTCATGATGTGGTGCCAATCAAGTGGGCTACTTTGTCCTATATGGTGTAAAGCTTCTTAAATGTTGTTAGAGCTGTATTCATCAGGCAAGTGGTGAGTATTCCATCACACACTTGCTTTGTGCCTTGGAGATGGTGGACAGGCTTTGGGGAGTCAGAATGTGATTTACTTGCTGCATGATTCCAGTCTCTGACCTACACTTGTAGCCGCAATATTTAAATGGTTGGTCCAGTTCAGTTTCTGGTCAATGATAACATCCAGAATAATGACACGGGAGGCCTGGAACTGAGATTTTGATTTTGATTTTATTGTCACATGTATTTTACTGTAAGAATTCAATAAAATACAGTGAAAAGTTTTCATTTGTCACCGCGATATGATGCCATTTTGAATAATTTGACAATAGGGTAAAAAGGAAACATATAGCTTAAAGAGAACCCATCAATCCTGAGCCAGCTCATCACCGTCAACAATGCCTGCATCACCATCCTTCCTCCACTATTTCGTCACTGTCTACACTGGACCCAACCAACACTGAAGTAGTCAATCCTAAGGCCCCATCTTTGCCGTTTGGCCAATACTGCTCAGCAACTGCCTGGCTGCCTCCTGTGCTGGACCCACCAACATCAGCGTCATGTCTCTCAGTGCTGGGCTCACCTCATTGATGTTGCTGTGACATCCTTCCAAGATGACCAATCTCTTACAACAGAACCGTCTTCCTATGTGCCAGGTATGAGTCTAATCAGCTGCCCTTTTCCTCCCTCTGATTCTCATTGATTCCAGTTTTGCTAGGGCTCGTGGATGCCATACTCAGTCAAATGCAGCCTTGATGGCATGGGCAGTCACTCTCACCTCACCTCTGGAATTCAGCGTTTTTGTCCGCGCTTGAACCAAGGCTGTAATGAGGCCAGGAGCAGAGTAGCCTTGGTGGAACACAAACTGGGTGTCACTGAGCAGGTTATTGCTGAGCAGGTGCTGCTTGATAACACTGTTGATGATGATCAAGAGTAGACGGATAGAATGGTAATTGGCTGGTTTGGATTTGTCCTGCTTTTTGTGTACAGGACACACATGAGCAATTTACCACATTGTTGGGGAGATGCCAGTGTTGTAGCTGTGCTGAAACAGCTCAGCTAGGGGTGCAGCAAGTTCTGAAACACAAGTCTTTAATACTTTTGCTAGAATGTTGTAGGAGCCCAAAGCTTTTGCGGTATTTTGAGTGTTTGTCCACTTCTTGATATCACATACAGCGAATCAAATTGGCTGAACACTGGCATCCATGATGCTGGGGACCTATGGAGGAGGCTGAAATGTATGATCCGCTGGATACTTCCAAATGTTAATAGTTATGTTGCAGTTATACAAAACCTTGGCAAACCCCATCTGCAGTACTGTGAGCAGATCTGGGCACCACACCGAAGGAAGGATATGTTGGCCTTAGAGACAGTACAGTGCAGGTTTACAAGAATGATACCTGGGCTTCAGGGATTATGTTATGAGGAGAGATTATACAAATTGTATCTGGTTTCTCTAGAGTTTATAGGATTAAGGAGTGACCTAATCAAAGTCACCAAGATATTGACAGGAAAGACAGGCTGGATAAAAATAAACTATTTACACTGTTGGAGATTCTAGAATTAGGGGACATAAAGTGAGAATTAGGGCCAGATCATACCACAGAAATGTTAGAAAGCACTTTTAAACACAAAGGGTGGTAGACAGCAAACAGCAGTGGATGCTGGATCAATTAATTTTAAATCTGAGACAAAATATTTGCTAACCAAAAGTATTAAGGGATATAAATCAAAGACAGGTATATGGAGTTAGGCACACATCAGTCATGATCTTACTGAGTGATGGAACAGGCTTGAGGGGCTGAATGGACTACGCCTGTGTTCATCCAACATTGCAGCACTCTTTTAGCTTTGCTCTGAACTATCAAGCTGAATTATATGTTTAATTCTATTGCAGTGGACCTTGATGGTTCAACCTTCAATGGTACAACCTTCTGAGTTTGGACAGAAGTGTCATAGCCAATAGACCACAGCACCTTTACATGCACACAGTATTCTTCTTTACAAAAGGATGTGGTCAGACATGCACTGGGATTCACTGGGTCAGTCTTGAATGTGATTTTACAAATGAAACATCAAGTATGGAAACTGAGGGAGGGATGCTCTGTTTAATAATGAGAATTTAATCACACAGTCATTTCAAAACATTACTTTCCAATTATTTTGCAGCTTTGTGAATCTTTGAAAAGAATGATTCTGCAGCTGTGTGAGTTCCTCCAATCTAGTCAAGTTCATTCATAACTTGAGAACTGAGCTCCATTTTACAGGAATTCCAGCTGAAATCCAAATTAAGGGCTAAATTAATTTTACATCATCATTTTAGTTGAACTTGCTCTGACATTGTTAAAGGGAAGTTCTCTGTGAATGAATATCTAATGCCCTTTAAGGAAGGAAATCTGCCATTCCTTACCTTATCTGGTCTACATGTGACTCCAAAACCATAGCAATATACTTGACTCTAAACTGCCCTCGAGACAATTAGGAATGGGTAATAAATGATGGCTCAGTCACTGACACAAACATCCGATGAACAATTTGTTTCTAAAAGAAGTAACCGGAGCACTTTTAGTTGCATTTAACATCAAAGACAGGTGAACCTTGTGACCACTTCTGCCAGCTTTAACAATGAGAGCGGATATATATTGAACTTGACTGGGATCCCAATTTATAAGAGGACTGAGTTCCAGGCAATGATATAGAGCCAGTGAGTTATGCAGCAGGTAATCAGAGCCAAGGGCAATAAGGTCAAGTCTGGAGCACCTCTACGCCAGCCATAGGGCTGGCTTTGATTGTTGCTCGAGACCACCAGATCTCTTTGCTATGGAAGTGGAACTCCATGGACCTGCAGCTTTCTTAAAAAAAACAAAGCCATGAGAAAAGTGCTGCACTGTCTTTCAGCTGAATGGATAACCTCAGACCCAGCCTACCCTCTGAAGCAGATACACAACCTTCTGATGACACTATATCTATGAACTGAGTCGTTATCCTTGGCTTCCTGGTCAATATTTATCTGTCAGATGACATCACTAAAAAAATAGATTGGCCCATCATTTCCTGGTGACAATAGCACTGATGTAAATGGTGCTCACATTTGTTTGAGCACAAATGCTGCAGTAACTTCAAAAAGGGGAAGCTGCCTGAATAAATGGGGAGTTTGCAGCCCGGGACATGTCTCTTCACTGTCTTTTCCACAATGGTGGCCATTCCAATGTCTGGCTAACCCAGAGAATGGGTCAATGACATTGAGTTTGTTGTGCTTGTATGTGATGGATATAATTAGAACTTCTGCAAAAAAACTGGGGCTTGCCTTCAATGTCATGTGGCCCATTTGGAGCCATTGAAGGTTCTATTGTGTTTATTTAAACTTATCAGAGGCTCTATTGAAGATCAGCCAGTTGTTAATTGCTGACAATGGGCTCCTCTAGTTTGAAAAGTTAATCCTTTCAAACGGGAAATTTAATTTCTTCTGAACATAGAGCAGTATACTTCCCAGTTATAATTGTTGGAATTGAAACAGCATGTAATTGAAAAATATTATAAAATCATACAGTACAGAAGAAGCCTTTCAGTCCATCAAGTCTGCAGTGACTAAATGACTCTAAATTTACACAAGTCCAACTATCGAACACTTGGCCCATTACCTTGAATATTATGACATTTCATGTATTCATCCAAGTGGTTTTTTTTAAAAGGTTGTGAGGCTTCCTGCCTCAACTATCCTCTCAGGCAGTGCATTCCAGATACCCAATATCCTCTGAGTGAAAAAACGTTTCCTCAAATCCCATGAAGAACAGTACAGCACAGGCAACAGAGTGTTACAAGGGGACATAAATTTAAGGTGAAGGGTGGAAGGTATAGGGGGGATGTCAGGGGTAGGTTCTTTACCCAGAGAGTGGTGGGGGCATGGAATGCGCTGCCTGTGGGAGTGGCAGAGTCAGAATCATTGGTGACCTTTAAGCAGCAATTGGATAGGTACATGGATAGGTGCTTAAGCTAGGACAAATGTTCGGCACAACATCGTGGGCCGAAGGGCCTGTTCTGTGCTGTATTGTTCTATGTTCTATGTAGTCCTTTGGCCCTCCATGCTTGCGCCGCCAAATTTTGCCCTCACATACTAAAACTGTGTTCATTTACAGGATCCGTATCCCTCTATTCCCTTCCTATTCATGTATTCATCCAAGTGCTTTTTGAATGCTGCTAAAGTGTCTGCTTCTATCACTTCCTCTGACAACGGGTTCCAGGCATTCACAACCTTTTGTGTGAAAAACCTGCCTTGCATATCTCTTTTAAATGTCCCCCCCCATTCCTTGCACCTTGAACTCATGTCTTCTAATAATTGACCCCTCCACCCAGGAATAAAGCCTCATACTTTGGAATCTTTTTTGGGGTAGAAGTGACCTGTACAAGAAGGATGGATTGCACCTAAATTGGAAGGGGACTAATATACTAGCAGGGAGATTTGCGAGAGCTGCTCGGGAGGATTTAAACTGATAAGGTCGGGGGTGGTGGGGGGTGGGACCCAGGGAGATAGTGAGGAAAGAGATCCAATCCAAGACTGGTACAGTTGAGAACACAAGAGAGTCAAACAGTCAGAGCAAGCAGAGTCAAGTAGGACAAATAAATTAAACTGCATTTATTTAAATGCAAGGGACCTAACAAGGAAGGCAGGTGAACTCTGAGCATGGTTAGGAACATGGGACTGGGATATCATAGCAATTACAGAAACATGGCTCAGGGATGGGCAGGACTGGCAGCTTAATGCTCCAGGATACAAATGCTACAGGAACGATAGAAAGGGAGGCAAGAAAGGAGTGGGAGTGGCATTTTTGATAAGGGATAGCATTACAGCTGTGCTGAGGGAGGATATTCCTAGAAATACATCCAGGGAAGCTATTTGGGTGGAACTGAAAAATAAGAAAGGGATGATCACCTTATTGGGATTGTATTATAGACCCCCTAATAGTCAGAGGGAAATTGAGAAACAAACTTGTAAGGAGATCTCAGCTATCTGTAAGAATAATAGGGTGTTTATGGTAGGGGATTTTAACTTTCCAAACATAGACTGGGACTGCCATAGTGTTAAGGGTTTATATGGAAGCATATGTAAGGTATAGACAGGATAGCTCGAGTGAATCCTTAGAAGAGTATAAAGCCAGTAGGAGTCTACTTAAGAGGGAAATCAGAAGGTCAAAATGAGCTAGCTTTGGCAAATAGAATTAAGGAGAACCCAAAGGGTTTTTACAATACATTAAGGACAAAAGGGTAACTCGGGAGAGAATAGAGCCCCTCAAAGATCAACAAAGATGTGTGGAGCCGCAGAAAATGGGGGAGATACTAAACGAGTATTTTGCATCAGTATTTACTATGGCAAAGGATATGGAAGATATAGACTGTAGGGAAATAGATGGTGATACCTTACAAAATGTCCACGTTACAAAGGAGGAAGTGCTAGATGTCTTGAAACGCATAAGGGCGGATAAATCCCCAGGACCTGATCAGGTGTACCCGAGAACTCTGTGGGAAGCTAGAGAGGTGATTGCTGGGCCTCTTGCTGAGGTATTTGTATCATTGATAGTCACAGGCGAGGTGCCGGAAGACTGGAAGTTGGCTAACGTGGTGCCACTGTTTTAGAAGGGTGGTAAGGACAAGCCAGGGAACTATAGACCAGTGAGCCTGAAATCGGTAGTGGGCAAGTTGTTAGAGGGAATCCTGAGGGACAAGATGTACACATATTTGGAAAGGCAACGACTGATTAGGGATAGTCAACACGGCTTTGTGTATGGGAAAGCATGTCTCATAAACTTGATTGAGTCTTTTGAAGAAGCAACAAAGAGGACTGATGAGGGCAGAGAGGTAGATGTGATCTATATGGACTTCAGTAAGGCGTTTGACAAGGTTCCCCATGAGAGACTGATTAGCAAGATTAGATCTCATGGAATACAGGGAGAACTAGTCACTTGTATACGGAACTGGCTCAAAGGTAGAGAACAGAGGGTGGTGGTGGAGGGTTGTTTTTTAGACTGGAGGCCTATGACCAGTGGAGTGCCACAAGGGTCGGTGCTGGGTCCTCTACTTTTTGTCATTTACACAAATAATTTGGATGTAAGCATAAGAGGTACAGTTAGTAAGTTTGCAGATGACACCAAAATTGGAGGTGTAGTGGACAGTGAAGAGGATTACCTCAGAATATGACAGGATCTTGACCAGATGGGCCAATGGGCTGAGAAGTGGCAGATGGAGTTTCATTCAGATAAATGCGAGGTGCTGCATTTTGGGAAAGCAAATCTCAGCAGGACTTATACACTTCCAGCTAAGCACTGTCCCCATGACTTGTCCTATCTGCCTATCTTCTTTTCCACCTCTCCACTCCACCCTCCTCCCTGACCTATCACCTTCATCCCCTCCCCCACTCACCTATTGTACTCTATGCTACTTTCTCCCCACCCCCCACCCTCCTCTAGCTTATTTCTCCACCCTTCAGGCTCTCTGCCTTTATTCCTGATGAAGGGCTTTTGCCCAAAACGTCGATTTTACTGCTTCTCAGATGCTGTCTGAACTGCTGTGCTCTTCCAGCACCACTAATCCAGAATATACACTTAATGGTAAGGTCCTAGGGAGTGTTGTTGAACAAAGAGATCTTAGAGTGCAGTTTCATAGCTCCTTGAAAGTGGGGTCACAGGTAGATAGGATAGTGAAGAAGGTGTTTGGTATGCTTTCCTTTATTGGTCAGAGTATTGAGTACAGGAGTTGGGAGGTCATGTTGCGGCTGTACAGGACATTGGTTAGGCCACTGTTGGAATATTGCGTGCAATTCTGGTCTCCTTCCTATTGGAAAGATGTTGTGAAACTTGTAAGAACTCAGAAGAGATTTACAAGGATGTTGCCAGGGTTGGAGGATTTGAGCTATAGGGAAAGGCTGAACAGGCTGGAGCTGTTTTCCCTGGAGCATCGGAGGTTGAGGGGGTGACCTTATAGAGGTTTATAAAATCATGAGGGGCTTGGATAGGGTATATATACAAAGTCTTTTCCCTGGGTTGGGGGAGTCCAGAACTAGAGGGCATGGGTTTAGGATGAGAGGGGAAAGATATATAAGAGACCTAAGGGGCAATATTTTCTCACAGATGGTAGTACATGTATGGAATGAGCTGCGAGTGGAAGTGGTGGAGGCTGGTACAATTGCAATATTTAAAAGGCATTTGGATGGGTATATGAATAGGAAGGGTTTGGAGGGATATGGGCCAGGTACTGGCAGGTGGGACTAGATTGGGTTGGGACATCTGGACGGCATGGATGGGTTGGACCAAAGGGTCTGTTTCCATGCTGTACATCTCTATGACTCTGACTTTACACTCTATTGATGCCATTCACAATCTTATAAGTCTTCTATTAGATTGCCCCTTAACCTCCTGCTTTTCAGTGAAAACAAACCCAGTCTATCCAAACTTTCTTCATTGCTAAAATCCCCCAAAACCAGGCAACATCCTGGTAAACCTTTTCTGTACCTTGTCCAAAGCATCTGTATCCATCGGTGGTGACCAAACTGTGCACAATATTCCAAGTATGTCCGAACTGAAGTTCTATAAAACTGCAGCATAACGTCTATCCTTATACTCAATGCCCCTTCCAATGAAGGCAACCATGCCATAGGCCTTTTTACTACGTTATCTACTTGCGCTGTCACCTTCTGTGGTCTATGGACCAGCACACCCATCCCTCTGCAGATCAATATTTCTAAGGGTTCTGCCATTCACTGTGTAATTTCCATCTGTACTTGACCTCCCAAAATGCATCACCTCACATTTATCTGGATTAAACTCTATCTATATTTTTTTCTGTGCATGTCTCCAACTGATCCATATCCTGCTGTATCCTCTGACAATTCTCCTGACCATCTGCAATTCTACCAATCTTTGTATTGTCCTCAATGTTACTAATTAAACCAGTTATGTTTTTTCTCCAAATCATTCACGTAGATCACAAACAGCAGAGGTCCTAGCACTGATCCCTGTGGAACACCACTAGTCACAGCTCTCTGTTCTGAAAAGCATCCTTCCACTGCTACCGTCTGTGTCCTATGACTAAGCCAGTTCTGTATTCATCTTGCCAGTTCATCTCTAAAACCATGTGACTTCATCTTTTGTACCTGTCTGCCATGAGGGACTTTGTCAAAGGCTTTACTGAAGTCCACATAGACATCAATTGCTTTTCCCTCAACAATCATCTTAGCTACCTCCTCAAAAAGTTTGATCAAGTTATTTAGATATGACCTGCCCCATACAAAACTATGCTGTTTATAACTATTAAATCTATTTGCTTCTAAAGGCGTATAGATCTTGTCCCTGAGAATCTTTTCCAATAATTACACTACCACTGACATGAGACTCACAGGCCTGTAATTTCCAGGATTATCTCTGTTACCATACTTAAACAAAGGGATAACACTGGCTAATCTCCAGTCCTCTGAGACCTCAACTGTGGCCAAAAAGGACCTAAAGATTTCTGAAAATGCTCCAGTAATTTGTTCTCTTGCCTCCCTTAACAGTCTATATAGATCCCATCAAGACCCAGTGACTTTTCTACCTTCATTCTTTTTAAAACGGACAGCACCTCTTCCTTTTTAATAACAATTTGGCTTAGAAACTTAACACCCCATTCCTTGGGATCATTCTTTAGAGATTCCCTGCTTTGTTCTTGAGTGGGCTAGCCCTTTCACTGGCTACCCTCTTGCTTTTTATATAGGTAAGAAAGCCTTGAGATTCTCCTTAATCCTGTTTGTTTGTGCCTTTTCATGACCCTTTTTAGCAGTTCTAATTGCTTGTTTAAGTTTTTTCCTATTTTCCTTACATATTTTAAGGTCTTCATCAGTTCCCACCCTCCTACACTTTATGTAAGCTTCCTTTTTCTTTCTGACCAAGGTCATAACATCCCTGACCATCCAGGTTCACATAACTTGCAATATCTATCCTTCATTCTCGCAGGAACGTGCTGCTCCTGAACTCTTATCAACTGCCATTTGAAATACTCCTACATGTCCGATGGAAATTTACCCTCAACCAGCTGCCTCCAATCAAAATTCTCCAGTTCTTGCCTAACATTGTTATGGTTTGCCTTGCCCCAATTTAACACCTACACCCGAGGATTGCTGTTATCCCTACCGAGGAGTACTTAAAACTCACGGTATTATGGTCACTATTCCTGAAATGCTCCCCCACTGAAACTTCACTCACCTAGCAGGCTCATTTCCCAAAACCAGTTCCAGTTTAGCCCCTGTCCTGGTTGGTATGTTTACATATTGTGTCAAGAGGCCCCTCTAAACGTCCTGCCTTTTACCTTAAAATTATTCCCTCCTGAACCTCCAGAGTGTCACAGTGGCACAGTGGTTAGCACTGCTGCCTCATAGCGCAAGAGACCCAGGTTCAATATCTACCTCAGGCGACTGTCTGTGTGGAGTTTGCACATTCTCCCCGTATCTGTGTGGGTTTCCTCTGGGTGCTTTGGTTTCCTCCCATCGTCCAAAAATGTGCAGATTAGGTGAATTGGCCATGCTAAATTGCCTGTAGCGTTAGGTGTAGGGGAATGGGTCTGGGTGGGTTGCGCTTCAGCGGCTCGGTGTGGACTTGTTGGGCCGAAGGGCCTGTTTCCATACTGTAAGTAATCTAATCTAAGGAAGATGGCTGCTTCCTGTCCATGTCCCACATAATCTTATACACCTGATTGAAGCTCCCCCACACCACCTTCTCTGCTGTAAAGACAACAACTTGAGCTTATCCAACCTCTCTTTGTAGCGAATAATTATATTTCTTTTTACTTTTGCCATTTCTCTTGTCTTCCATTGCTGTCTTTTTTTCAATCTCTGTTTCTCTTTCCGAGTCTAACTGGTATTGAACACTGTAATTGGAATGGTACAATGTTCTCCTTTAATGCTATAATCATTCAGCCCAGGTTGGCTGTCTGCATGAGCAAGTCATCTCGTCCTCAGATCTATCTCCATAGACTGAGCATGTTTTTCTTATCCATTGTCTTCCTAGTTCCCATTTGCTACAAGGGTGGTGAGTGCCTGGAATGTGCTGCCAGAGGTGGTGGTGGAAACAGACACAACAGCACCTGAATGCATACTTGAATACAAAGGGCACAGATCCTGTAAATGAAGACTTTAATATGGAAGGGCAAAATGTGTTGGCACAGGCTTGGAGGGCTGAAGATCCTGTTCCTGTGCTGTATTGTTCTTTGTTCTATCTCATGTTGTCATTTCTTCTTTTGCAATTCAGGGCCTTTGAATAGTGCGAATAATCTGTGTCCCCGAATAAAGTCCTTTTATAATTTTGAACCTCTTGATCAAACCTCCCCTCAAAAGGAAAACAATGTCATCTTACATCATCCAAATGGAGTCCCTCATTCTTAAACCATTGTTGTAAATCTTACCATTGTTGCATCCTTCCTAATGTGCATTGGCCAGAATTGAATAGGGTAGTATAGTGGCTCAGTGGTTAGCGTTGTTGCCTCACAATGCCAGGCACCCAGGTTCGATTCCAAACTTGGAGTTCTCCCCATACCTGTGTGGGTTTCCTCTGGGTGCTCTGGTTTCCTCCACAGTCCAAAGATACACAGGATTAGCCATGGGAAATGCAGGGTTATAGAATGGGGACCTGGGTCTGGGTGGGAAGCTCTGAGGGCTCTGAGTGTGGACTTGATGGGCTGAATGGCCTGCTTCCACACTGTAGGGATTCTGCAATAATGCAACAATAGCTGACTATATAACTAGTTGGCAAGGTAAGATTGACATCTTGGTAGTTCAATATCCTATAAGGCTTTAATGAAAGACTATCTCATGTGGATTAGCATTGTGACATTTAAATCCATCACATCATTGTTCTACAGTACACAAGGCAAGTATAAGTCTGCAGGTCTCTCGTCTTGTTACACACCTGATGTTGTAATGAGTCTCATCAGCCCTCAGCAGCAGTGAACATTAACTAAACTTGGTGGCCTGCTGCTTAGGTTCCCATTTGATTTTATTTTAATAAATTAGCGATAGTCAAGAAATTATTTGGGGGCAACCTCCAGAGACCAAGTGACCTTCCCAATGATTCATTAGACTGCAAGGAAACAATCTAACTCAAGCAGGAAAACAAGTGAGTTTGCAGGTCTGAAAATCAGTTTGTCTTCCAATGTCACTTTGCAAGTATAGAAAGTATCTCTTCATATTGTAATTCCACTTTTATAACATATTCATCCATGACATGGCAACGTTTCCCGGGGCAACGCCCACATTTAATTACACAACTCCCGTAGGAGGAAAAACATCAATTCACAATCTAAGCTGTGCCCACATGGGCCATATGCAAGAGATCACGTAATTTCACTGTCCATCTCACGTTCACATAAAGTTTTAAAGCCTCATTCGAATTGTGAAGGTGCAATTTATCAAGCTTAAACAGAAGGTAGTGTAAAATATGGTGGTTGTTTATAATATAAAACCGTGATTTCATTTTTAAGGAAGTACAATTAGTTCAGTTTTCCCTTAGTTTTTAAGAAGGTCAAAATTGTGCTGCTGACGACCTTTGCAGGCAGACAATACCATGTTAAAGAAACACATCTGAAAATTCTGTTAACTTAAAATAGAAACATAAAGGCCTCGGGAATTATATGAAATTATCAGGATCTGAAACAGAAAAAATATGTTATACATTTCCACCAGAATACAAGTCATAATGTAAAGAAATAAGGAAATAAGTATTGTCGTAATGACCTTGATTTTGCAGCAGGAATAACTGTGAAATCGTCGGTGCTAATTGCCAAGGGGTGAATCAGCTAGTGACCTCCAGTCTCTGTGCATGCACAGTCACATTCAGAAATCAGGAAGTTACTGTCTGAATTGCCCTGCGTCTCCACAAGCTTCACTTACACAAGAACATGTAAAACACAGGAACAGCATGAGCAGTTTTTCACACAGAGGGTGGTGCGTGCATGGAATGAGCTTCCAGAGGAAGTGGTGGAGGTTGGCACAATTACAACATTTAAAAGGCATCTGGATGGGTACGTGAATAGGAAGTGTTCAGAGACAAATGGGCCAAATACTGGCAAATGGGACTAGATTATTTAGGATATCTGGTCGGCATGGTTGGACCAAAGGGTCTGTATCTGTGCTGTACATCTCTATACTGTAATGGAACTGAAGAGAAAAGGGCTGAGAGGATATCTTTTAGAGGCTTTCAAAATCATGAGCCAGATAAAGAGAAGCTGTTCTCTCTCGTAATAATGAACCAGATTAAAAGTGATCTGCAAACAAAGTAGGGGTGTTGTGAGAAAAAATGTTTTCACGCAGTGAGTAGCTAGAGTCTGGAATCTCCTATCTGAAAATGCAGTGGAGGCAGGCTCGATTGAGACATTCAAGATGATTACTCCGATAGAAATGATGTGCAGGGATATTGGGGAAAAGGAGGATATTGCCACTTGGGAATAGAACCGGTGCAGGCACGATGGACCAAAAGATCTCCTCCTGTTACAATTCTGTGATATAGTTCTTGTCTACTAAACATAACAAAACGATTGGACTTGTTGGTTCAATGTGAATTTGAAAGGCATGTGAAGTCTTAATTACTGCCAAACTAGTAATTGTATAAATTACAGTGAAATGCCTATGGGTGGTGTGGAGAAGGGGCTCATGGACAATGACACAGCCTTTAAGGGGTTAATACTATTCAATTCAGATTAATCTGGTTAATAGTTCTTCCCAAGAGGCTCACCTCTGCCAGCCTCTCCTCCATGTCATGCTATGCCCAATTGACCTTGACCACATGGTGTCTACCAGCACAGCATCATAACCCCACAAAATAGCATTTTAATATAACTTGCTTCAAAGTATTAATATTCTTTATAGTGCTGCTTTAAAAGGTGATGCTGTGATGATATTATGGCTTTAAGAGGTCATTTGGTCCTTCTTTTAAGAACGGTTTTAAGACAGAGATGGCAAGCTGTCTAGTTGGAAGCCAATAAAGTAAACAACGTGTAAGGCCTTTGGGTTTTTTTTTAAAAAGTTGGAACAATAGAAGCTGCCTGAGTGAGTGTGGTCAAGCTCCCACAGAACCAGGATTTTTAGTTAGCTTTTAGCAGAAGCTGCTGGGGTTGTGTAAAAACTGCCACATCTCTCTTAGTTACAGTTGAAAGCTGGAGTTCTCTCTCTCTCAGAATTGTCTTTTGATGTTCTTTCCTCCTGGATTGCAGAACTGCACATGAGACAATCTGTTTTCTGAAATTCCTGTTGCCAAGGGTGTGTTTATGGGATGTTGCTATATTGGAACAATTAATTAGTAATTGTTACTGTATCAATTGTTCCAACAGAGTCAAGTTATTCCAATTCCTTTTTTTTTGCTGTATTTTAACTATAACGAATGAATCAAGTGTTTTGCTTTAAATCTGGTAATTTAACCATTTGAATTGCATCTTGAATGCAATACCTTACATTTACCTTTAAAATAAGAAAACATTAGGGTTAGACTAACTTCTGAATAGTTTGAGGGGGTTTGGTTTGGACCATGACAGCTCCAACCCCCTTAGTAGCCACTTTTGTACAGGGATTCATAAGAACAGAAGGAAGCAATTCAGCCCCACGAGCCTGTTCCACCATTCAATGGGATCATCACTGATCCTTGCCCTAATTCCATATACCTGCCTTTGGCCCATATTCCTTAGTAATTCTGCTTAACAAAATGCATCCATCATATTAATAACTGATAAAATAAAGTACCCACTGTCACTTGTAGAAGAGAGTTCCAAACATCTACACCTTCTGTGTGTAGAAGTGCTTCCTAACATCACTCCTGATTGGTCTGGCCCTAATTCTTGGATTATGCCCCCAAGTTCTAGAATCCCAAATCAGTGAAAATAGTTTATCTTTATCCACCTTGTGTTTCCTCTTAAAGTCTTCAAGACTTTGATCAATCCTTATCCTTCTAAATTCTAAAGAATCTAGGTCAATTTTTGTATAACCTCTCCTCATAACCTTGAAGTCCAGGTATCATTCTTGTAAACATATACTGTACTCCCACCAAAGCCAATGTAACCTTCCTAAGGCCTGGTGCTCAGATATGCTCACAGTACTCCAAGTGGGATTTAAGCAGGGTTTGCATAACTGCAGTTCGCTCAATTGATTTGCAACGTAGAGTGACACCAACAGCATGGATTCAATTCTTATGCCGGCTGAGGTTATCATGAAAGACTCTCCTTCTTAATCTTTCCCCTCGTCTGAGGCATGGGGACCCTCAATGAAACCTTCACCAGTCATCTCTAACGAGGGAGCAGCCCTTTGATCTGAAAAGATTATAGCACCTTCATCTCTCTGTATAAGTTAGAGGTTGATAGACATTTGTTTATCTGTGGTGTACAGGGTTCTCAGGATAGGGTGGGTAAAAGTCATTGATGTGTTTGATCAGTCATGACCATACTGAATGGTGGAATAGGCTCAACGGGTTGAACGGCCTACTCCAGTTCCTATAGTTTGATACGTGGAACTTCACTTTGTGAATGAATGTAAAACTGAGTGAGGATTGCGTTTCTCCACTCCTCCAACACCTACTGGCTACATGAAGTTTAAGATGGCAGAGAATGGTTGACTAAAGAAGTTAGGAAAGTAAGGATTTTTTTTTAGAAGAGCAGAGTACAGCAGATTACAGCTTTTGTGAAAGATGACTGAGATTTAATGCGAATGGTAAGGGTATGTTTACTCATAAATGTTCTCAGAGACTAAGCCTTAAGACCAGTGAAAATATGACTTGGATATGTAGACAGGTTTATGTCCCCACCAAAGAGGAAACAAGGTATGGCTCATGCTATGTCAATTCATAACAAAAGTCAAACCAGAAGCAAGGGATTTTATGAGCTGGATGTATGTCAGTTGAATACTGAAGAACATTTAAAAGATTTTGTGACATTTACCAGAAATATGCTGAAAACAAATGGCCATTCTAAGAAAGAATTTACCATGGACTTCAACAGTCTGAATAAAAGGTTTCACAAATTCAATGTGGAGAATCCTTATTCAATGGTTACACTTAAATTACTAAATTGTTTTAAGGTGGTGCGCATAGATAGGTTTCTGGTTCTTGGAAAGATCTAAGTAGTTAGGTGCCTGCTGCCTTCAAAAAATCCTCAGGAAGCAGATATAACCAGCAGCCTTGATGGCACAAATGAGACATTGTAGAGTGTCAAAAAGAATGGATGATTCAGTATTGGCAGCATGTTGAGATTGTCCTGATATTGAATGCAGATGCCATTGACAAAAAGACACCGGCAGAAGGAATGGAGATGAAAGCACTTTTCACAGATCGGGATATTTCAGCAGGTGATGGGATTGGAGCTACACTATTTAACCTAACCCCAAAAATGCATTGCGAACAGTTAACAGGTGGGTTAAGTGGAACCTAAACATCTTTATGCAATGAATGACACAATGTGGAACAGCAGGTTTCTTGAAGAGATGCAAGACATAGAGATTCTTCAAGGTGTATCTGATAATGATCAGTCTGTTGGAAATGTATTACTCACAAGAAGGTAAAGTCCTGTAATGATTGTTTTAATTAGAGTCATAGAGCTGTACAGCACGGAAACAGACCCTTTGGTCCAATTTTTCCCTGCTGAACTCATATCATAAATTAATCTAGTCCCATTTGCCAGCATTTAGTCCATATCCCTCTAAACTCTTCCTATTCATATACACATTCAAATAGCTTTTAAATCTGCGGCACGGTGGCTCAGTATTTAGCACTGCTGCCTCATCAGTGCCAGGGACCCAGGTTCGACTCTCGTTTCAGGCAACTGTCTGTGTGGAGTTTGCACTTTCTCCCCGTGTCTGCCGGGGTTTCCTCTGGGTGGTCCAGTTTCTTCCCATAATCCAAAGATGTGCAGTCAGGTGAATTAGCCATGCTCCATTGCCCATAGTGTCACGTGCATTAGGTCAGGGGTAAATTATAGGATGGGGAATGGGTCTGGATGGGTTACTCTTTGGAGGGTCACTGTGGACTTGTTGGGCCAAAGGGCATGTTTCCATATGGAAACTAATCTAAATGTTATAATTGTACCAACCTCCACTACTTCCTCTGGCAGCTCATTCCATACACACACCACCCTCTGCATGAAAAAAAGGTTGCCCCTTAGGTTCTGTTTAAGTCTTTCCTCTCTCACCTATCTATGTCCTCTAGTTTTGGACTCCCTCACCCTGGGGAAACGACCTTATCTATTTACCCTATCCATGCCCCTCATGATTTTATAAACCTCTATAAGTTCACCTCTCAGCCTTTGATGCTCCAGGAAAAACAGCCCCAGCCTATTAAACATCTCCCAATAGCTCAAACTTCCAACCCTGGCAACATCCTTGTAAATCTTTTCTGCACACTTTCAAGTTTCATAACATTCTTCCTGTAGGAGGGAGACCAGAATTGCATACAATATTCCAAAAGTGGCCTAACCAATGTCCTGTACAGCAGCAACATGACCTCCCAATTCCTTGGAGATTTGTTTAACCATATTGTAATGTGAAAAGATCAAACTGGACTATCTCCCTGGACATGAATGTAATATTAAAGGGTTAAACTGTACTGTCTTCCTCCTGAAACTGAACATTCTGGAAGTGGGTGGGGACAACATTCATGTGAATGACTCCCACTTCATTTAGACAGTCATTTGCTACTAATCTCCTTCCATTACCAAATTAAACAATCATCCAATCTCCTTCGTTCAGAAATGCTTTCATAGCCATCTCCCGAATCTAGGACATAGCACACCTACATTGTCTTGGGGAATCAGCGAGGCAGGAAATCGTTTGCGTAATGATTCTCCAGGAATAGGTCATTTACATTTACATTATCTCCAAGGATGTGCTCATCTTACTATGGTACCTGGGGTAACGTGATTATTTTGTGAGGGGTAGGGAGTAGCCAGAGTATCTGTCGGCATTGCCAACTGACCTGTATAAAGGGGGATGTGTTTTCCAAAGAGTTCAGGGCCTCTTTGGTTCGAATTAGCATGCCTGTGCAGAGGGTCAAAGGGGTCATCTAGCTTGTACAGGCTTTAATAAACTTTAACTGTTTGCAGAAGTTGGTGTGTGTGAATTGGATCTCGTGTGTGAAACCTCGGGAAAAGAACCTAACAGTATGGTGCTAAATGGTTGTTGTACCTTATTAGCGTTCGAACAAATCAGCTGATTATCTAGATTCGCTCAGTAGTGAGGATCGATTCAAGGTCAGGAAGTATGCATGTTCTAAATCAAAGAACTGTGAATGTTGCACATCTGAAAACAAAAACAGAAATTGCTGGAGAAACGCAGCAGGTCTGGCAGCATTAGTGGAGAGAAGATAGAATTAATGTTTAACACATGTAGGGTCAATCACTGGACTTGAGACATTAACTCTGTTTTCCCTCCACACATGCTGCCAGACTGCGGAGTTTTCCAGCAATTTTTGTTTTTATTTCCGATCTCCAGCATCCAGAATACGTTACATTATGTCATTTTTCAAAGGCCTCCATTAAAATTTGATGCCAGTAAATTGCTGAAGGATGTTGCAGGTTACAGAGGGACATAGATAAGCTGTAGAGCTGGGCTGAGAGGTGGCAAATGAAGTTTAATGCGGAAAAGTGTGAGGTGATTCCCTTTCGAAGGAGCAAGAGGAATATAGAGCAGTAGGCTAACGGTAAGATTCTTGGTAGCGTAGATGAATGAACAGAGAGATCTTGATGTCCATGTCCATAGATCCCTGAAAGTTGCCACCCAGGTTAATAGGGTTGTTGAGAAGGCATACAGTGTGTTAGCTTTTATTGGTAGAGGGATTGAGTTTCGGAGCCACGAGATCATGCTGCAGGCGTACAAAACTCTAATGCAGCTGCACTTGGAGTATTGCATAGAGTTCTGGTCACTGCATTATAGGAAGGATGTGGAAGCTTTGGAAAGGGTTCAAAGAAGATTTACGAGGATGTTGCCTGGTACGGAGGTAAGGTCTTATGAGGAAAGGCTGAGAAACTTGAGGCTGTTTTCGTTAGAAAGAAGAACGTTGAGAGGTGACTTAATTGAGACATACAAGATCATCTGAGACAATAGACAATAGGTGCAGGAGTAGGCCATTCTGCCCTTCGAGCCTGCATCACCATTCATTATGATCATGGCTGATCATCCTCAATCAGTATCTTGTTCCTGCCTTATCTCCATAACCCTCCATTCTATCCTTCAGAGCTCTATCCAACTCTTTCCTAAATGAATCCAGAGACTGGGCCTCCACTGCCCTCTGGGGCAGAGCATTCCACACACCCACCACTCTCTGGGTGAAGAAGTTTCTCCTCATCTCTGCCCTAAATGGCCTACTCCTTATTTTTAAGCTGTGTCCTCTGGTTCAGGACTCACCCATCAGCGGAAACATGTTTCCTGCCTCCAGAGTGTCTAATCCTTTAATAATCTTATACGTCTCAATCAGATCCCCTCTCAGTCTTCTAAACTCAAGGGTATACAAACCCAGTCGCTCCATTCTTTCAACATAAGATAGTCCTGCCATTCCAGGAATTGACCTCGTGAACCTACGCTGCACTCCCTCAATAGCTAGAATGTCTTTCCTCAAATGTGGAGACCAGAACTGCACACAATATTCCAGGTGCAGTCTCACCAGGGCCCTGTACAGCTACAGAAGAACCTCTTTGCTTCTATACTCAATCCCTCTTGTTATGAAGGCCAGCATGCTATTAGCCTTCTTCGCTACCTGCTGTACCTACATGCTTACCTTCATTGACTGGTAACAAGAAACCCAGATCTCTCTGTACTGCCCCTTTACATAAATTGATTCCATTGAGGTAGTAATCTG
>NC_057714.1:108126394-108137556 GCF_004010195.1 Chiloscyllium plagiosum | reverse complement strand
GGTCCCTGATCAATTCTGGTTTGTTGCACAATACCAGATCCAGAATTGCCTTCTCCCTGGTCGGCTCCAGCACCAGCTGCTCTAAGAATCCATCTCTGAGGCACTTCACAAAGTCTCTTTCTTGAGGTCCAATACCATCCTGATTCTCCCAGTCTACCTGCATGTTGAAATCCCCCATAACAACTGTAGTAACATCTTTGCGACAGGCCAATTTCAGCTCCTGATTCAACTAACACCCTACATCCGTACTACTGTTTGGGGGCCTGAAGGTAACTTCCAAGAGGGTCTTTCTACCCTTATAATTTCTCAGCTCTATCCATACTGACTCTACATCCCCTGATTCTAGGCCCCCCCATGCAAGGGACTGAATATCATCCCTTACCAGCAGGGCCACCCCACCCTCTCTGCCCGTCAGTCTGTCCTTACGATAGCACATATAGCCTTGAATATTCATTTCCCAGGCCCTGTCCACTTGAAGCCACGTCTCAGTTATCCCCACAATATCGTCTCTCCCAATTTCCAAAAGAGCCTCAAGCTCATCCATCTTATTTCCAATACTTTGTGCATTCATATATAGTATTTTTAATTTGTTACTGTCCTCACCCTTCCTATCAACCTCTATTTCACTCAACCTTACGGCATGATCCCTTTTTGAGTTTTCTACCTCATTGATACCGTTGTCTTTCTTGACTTCCCTTGTTCTAACTTTCCCTTCAATTTCCTTCTTAAACTTCCAGTTTGTCCCCTTCCCCCCCGCTATTTAGTTTAAACGTAGCTGTGTTGCAGTAGCAAACCTGCCTGCCAGAATGCTGGTCCCCAATCTATTAAGGTGCAAACCGTCTCTTTTGTATAATTTATGCTTACCACAAAACATACCCCAGTGATCCAAGAATTTAAATCCTTGCTTCCTGCACCAGTTCCCTAGCCACACATTCAAGGCCATTATCTCCCTGCTCCTGGCCTCTCCAGCCCGAGGAACTGGAAGCAAACTGGAGATAACCACTCTGGACGTCCTGCTTTTCAGCCTTCTTCCTAGTTCTCCGAAGTCCCGCTGTAGTATGTTCCTCCTCTTCTTCCCAACATCATTTGTGCTGACATGTACCACCACCTCTGGCTCATCACCTTCACCCTTGAGGATTTCCTGCACTCTGTCTGCGATGTCCTTAATCCTGGCACCGGGAATGGTTAGATAGGTTCGACAGCGAGAGTCTTTTTCCTCAGATGGTGATGGCTAGCATGAGGGGACATAGCTTTAAACTGAGGTGTGATAGATATAGGACAGATGTCAGAGATAGTTTCTTTACTCAGAGCGTAGTATGGGCATGGAACGCACTGCCTATAATAGCAGTAGACTCGCCAAATTTAAGGGCATTTAAATGGTCATTGAATAAACATTTGGATGAAAATGGAATAGTGTAGGATAGATGGGCTTCAGATTGGTTCCACAGATCAGTGCAATGTCGTGGGCCGAAAGGCCTGTACTGCTCTGTAATGTCCTATGTTCTATAAATGATGATATACGTTAATCCATCTTAACTGAATGATCTTTTTTTGAACATTTATTTCATGCCAGCAAGGTCAATACTCAATCTTTTTGTTGAGAGATTGTTATCTCGTGAATTATTACCTTTGTAACACTCAAAGGGCAAACTATTTTCAGTATACCATTCACACCCAAGTTATTCGACAAATTGCATCCATTATCTGCTGTTTCCAAAGGAGGCATTGCTTCATCAACTAAAGTAACTTTAAAGAGCAGATCTTACTTTCTTAGATTCACATGCTAAAGCACAACATTTCCCACTTCCAACCACCAAAACTATTACAAAGTCACTTCATTTGAAGATCGATTAGGACAACTGGGGTGAGAAACAAAAGCAACTAATTGCAAATTAATTGGATTGAAACTTTAGTCAGCATTTCTCCATCATTAATGTCACTTATTTGCCTTAAACTTTCTCAATTTTAGGATGCTTGGTACTGGCACTTAGTCTCAATACATCAAAATAAGCGTAAGGTCTTGGTTGACAGCTTAAACAATTCAACTGACCAAACAAACTTTGCAATTGCCCTGTTTCTTCTTAAGATGTTACATCTTTGTGATAACCTACCAGATTAGCTGAGATAGAAGAAACAGTCTAAAGAGTTTTGCTAATTCATATTTACTCCTGATCTATTCTGTTCTGAGTTTCTCAATCAATTTATTTAAAAGCTGCTGAAGCCTTATTTCTAATCTTAAATTCCATTCTAATCTCAATAAAAAGATTTCTCAAATTCCACTGTACTACCATATAAGAATCATCAATGTTAAACACAAGAAGTTAAAGGTTAGTTAGACACTGTTCATGATTTTCAGACTTTCCCAGTCAGACCTTTCTAGTCAGAGTTTTATTTCAACTTACACATCACAAATCTCTAACTGCACTGATTACTTTGTTGTGGGTAAATCACCACAATTTACCTTTAATTCAGCCACTTATTAAGAAATCTCATAGACAATCAAGTACTGAAACAATGATTTAAACTTTCTTCTATGTAGAAACCAATAAACAAACCCCTTATGTAAGCAAGTAGAAGCCTAAGCCAATTTAACTTTATCTGATTCATGGTGAAATCTGGCCATGACTTCAATCAACGTAGTTTGTCTCTGGGGTGGAAGTCTCTAGGGTTTGATCCTTGCGCAATGTTGTTTTTTTGAAGTTCTGTTAAGGGTGGAGTTCTGGTGTTTGATTCTTATACAGATTCTTCAGGCCATTATTGATGATTCTTTAAATACTTTCATCCAAATTGCTGCAAGTCTGTGGCTTGCCTTCTTATCAGAAGTAGCTTCTTTGTTCCTTGTTCCATTTGGCCCTAACTGTCTATTCAAAGACACAGCTTTCCTATAGTTAACTCAATTTTTTTTTGTGCAGAGCAATCCTTATCCATGTGACACTAAAGCATCCAGCAGATGTCAAAGCAGTTTTGTTTATGTAAGCCCACTAAGACATGACTAATTGCTTGAATCTCTGCGCAACAGCTTGTCTTTATTCCTTAATATTCCAGAGTTTTTGCTGTGTGTAATAGTATATTTTTTATTGATCCATTCAGTCCAAGAACAGTTATTAAAGTTCTGAAGTCTATAATATCACTTTTTCTTCATACACTCCTAGCTAGGTTCTCATACAATTATCCTTCAATTAACATATAATAATCATCTTTAGTGCTTTGTTGAATTTGCTCTGAAACATCCCTGCCAGACCTTTCTAATTGATAACAATTAACATGCATCATGAAGCTGCCTGCAAGTTTCCCTTTCTGATACCCATAAACAACTACCCTTAAAACACAAACCACTTTCAGAAAAAACAGATTTCACTGAAGAACAACCACACACTTGAGGGATCATTCTGGCCATATACAAATTTGTTTAGTTTTCTTTTGCATTACTTCTCTCTTTTGGAACATTCAGAAACCTTTCTGATTTTTTCCCTGAAGAAACCTAGCTTTAGTGTCAACTTATTATTCTTTATTTCATGAGATTTGGCTGTGATTTGTTTCACATTCCTAATTGCCCTTGAACCCAATGTCTTACGAATGGAAGTGCTACATTTCTGTCAGAACTTCTATCCCCTCTGAAGGGAGGATCAAGTGTCACAAGATATCTGTTATGCATTGGTTGTGACCCTGTACAAGAATAAAGACAACCGCAATTAGTGCAATTATTTATTGAGCCTTGCAGGAAAAGTGTCCATGTTACCATTGATAGACAGCAGATCTTGAATGAATGCATCTACCCTGGAATCCAAGAGCTTTGCTGTATGGTGACAATGCCTCAATAACATTTCATATAATGAATCTTTTGGAGGAGCAAATGGAGAATCTCACTCACACTGTAAAGACTTTAGTTTCACCATCAGCATCAGGCAGATATTGCAACCAGGTGTAGAGGAGAAAATTGACTCCCCTTTTTTAAACTCTTCTGGGTCAGTTGCAACAAAAATGTTCATTTCATTTTTAGCACATGGTATCATACTTCAAATGTAACATAGTTCATGAAAAGTGAAAGAGCTAATATCAAGTAAAAGGAAGAGGAATTTTATTACCTACTAACTCCAACGAAAAAGAAATAATAAAAGCATCAAACATACACAAATATAGGCAATAAGTTTAAAAGAAAGATTGGCACAGACAGAGAAAAAAACGCAATGCAGTTTAAAGTCCTGACAGTCTTTGAGTTGTTAGATTTCAAACTTGAGACCACAGTTGATTAATCATTTACTCATATCCATAGCAAGATTAGAATCTAGTGATATCTTATCATTATCTTCGTGTCATTGGTGAACGAATGTTTTCTCAAGTTTCCTTTTGCATTGGCTGCTATGTTCCAAGGAAACAGACAGACAGTGAGTTCTGGCTTTTGCTGTCACCAATCCATTTTTACTTCTCTCTGCTTTGCTCCTCAAACCCACCTTCTAAAATATAGTTCAGTGTGCATTCCAGAGTCTAGCTCCATTGTCTTTCCAAACTAGCTAAATGACAGGGGAGCCCTTCATTTCCCAAAATGTGAAATTATCCCATGTATGTGAGTTAAAACAGGAGGTACAAATTTCTTAATATTGATTCATTTATTGATTTCAACATCTTAAAATTTGCCATTTCAGTATAGATAGCTTCATTTATTCCACATGGGTCCACAAAGCTTGTTTCAGTGTGTGGTCAGGTGACCACTACAGCCTGTTTTGGGTCAGTGTTTCCTGATCTTAACTGTAATACTCAGACGTTGGAAGTCAAAACTCAATGGACCATATTTACTACCATCCCAACATAGACAACTGTCATGGTTCAGGAAATTGCCATCTGCTTACAATTTCCAGCATTACATTGCCAACGCTGATTGCTTCACATACCTCGACACCTTTGTCATCAACATCTGTCATTTGATGCTGAGATAAATAAATGCAGAGTAAAACTGCAGACATTGTATCCAAGCTGATCGATAAAGTGTGGAATAACAGCAACCTGACTGAGAACACTAAACAGTGAGTCTACCAGTCTCTTCCCCCAGTGCGGTCTACAGCATTGAAACCAGGACAACATTTATAAGGCAGGAGAAAAGTTTCCACTCTTGCTGTTCCGACATATTTTCAACATTTCCTGGTAGGAGAAGGTCACTAACTCCCGTAGCGTGCAGATTGCTAAGCAAACAATATCTGTGCTGGTCACTGGATGGATGTCAGTTGTTTACCTAAAGAGCTTCCTTCTGTTGAAATGATGATCATGACCTAGCTATCCAAACCTCCAATACATTATGGGGTAAGCTATTTAGGACTGAGATGAGGAGGAATTTCATCACCAGAGAGAATGTTGTGGAATCCTATGCCTGAAGAAGAGTTGCAGGTGAAAAGTACTGAATGTTTTCAAGAGGGAGATGAATGTATTCTTGGGATGAAAACAATCAAAGGTTATGGGGAGAAAGCAGGAACAAGGTATGGATGATTAGGCACAACCATGTTGAATAGTGGAACAAGCTCAAATGACCATTCTCCTGCTCCTATTTTCTGTTGACTTAGGGAATATGAGGGTTGTTGGCTGGCTGGCCAGCACTTTTATTGCCCATCCCTAGTTGCCCCTAAGAAGGTGGTGTTGAGTTGCCTTTTTGAACCGCTGCAGTCAATGAGCTGTAATAGGCCCACAATGCCCTTACGGAGGGAATGAGAAGGGGAGGAACTAGTGGTATTATAGCTGGACTGTTAATCCAGACAGGCAGATAATGTGCTAGGGTCCTGGGTTTGAATCCCGCCAAGACAGATGGTGGAATTTGAATTCAATAAAATAAAATTCTTGAACTAAGAGCCTAATAATGACCATGAAACCATTGTTGATTGTTGAAAAACGCATCAGGTTCACTAATGCGTACATGTGATTCCGGACCCAATGCGTACATGTGATTCCGGACCCAATGACTCTTAACTGCCCTCTGGGCAATAAATGTTGGCCTAGTCAGTGATCCTGTGAATGAATAAAAAAAGTTCAGGACTACCTACAGTACACAGATTGTTGCAGTTCAAGAAGGCAGCTCACCACCACCTTCTCAAAGACAACAATGTTGGGGGCAATAAAAGTGCTAGCCAGTCAGCGATACTCATGTCCCACTAATGAATTTTTAAAAAATAGAAAATAGGACACCTGTAAGTGACAAATAAAAGATAGTGGACATTGATACTGCCAACTGGGGGACAGTCGCTGACTGCCTTCACCACCAGAGACCAATTGCTTGGAAGGACAGTTGGAAATGGTGAGCAAAAATGAAAAGCTCAGGTGGCTGAGAAGAAGAGCCAAATTGTGCATCGGCATTCCCTGCCCCCTGTCAGTCATTGAAGCAAATGCAGCAGAAGCTGCTGTGCCAGTGTGGGGCTCCTGACCTTCACCAGGTGATGTTTAACAATTGGCCACCACAACACAAACCATCAGGTACAAAACACAGGGCCAAGCATCTTTGTGTCACAAACAGTGCGGGCAGTTTGTTCTCTACTGACTGCAAAATCCAGAGTTAAAAATTACACAACACCAGGTAACAGTCCAACAGGTTTATTTGGAAGCAATAGCTTTCAGAGTGCTGCTCCTTTATCAGGTAGTTGTGGAGTATAAGATCATAAAATACAGAATTTATAGCAAAAGTTTACAGTGTCAGACAAAGATATATTGAACAAACCTGGATTAAGTCTTTCATCTTTTTGAATGCAGGTTTCAGTTCATTAATATGTAAATCCCAGAACTTCTTTGAAGTCACCTTCTCGAGATAACTTCCTCATGAGTACTGAATGATGGCCTCAACCGGGATCCTGGTTTATGTCGCACTACAGGTGACCCCACTACACTCTCTCTCTCTCTCTCTCTCACACACACACACACCTTTCACACATGCAAACACACACTCTCACATATGCACTCATACTCACATGCATACATTCACATGCACACACTCACTCTCTCTCTCATGCATGCACACACACATACAAGTCCATGGGGTGAAATTATATTTGCAGATACATTCTATTTTCTCAAAAATGCACAATCTGCAGGCACTCAATGCAGGCAGTCAACCCATGTAATATTTTGTAAATTCCACTTTGAAAATAGAACCAGTCTGACTCAAGATTGGGATACAGACAGACTTTGACCTCATACCTTTAATGCATTGTTTCAGCTGAGATGTCACCTTTTGTTATAAAACGTTGTTATCTCGAGAAGGGGACTTAAAAGAAGTTCTGGGTTTACATATTAATGAACCGAAACCTGCATTCTGAAAGATGAAAGACTTAACAATCCAGGTTTGTTCAATATATCACTGTCTGACATTGTAATCTTTTGCTATAAATTCTGTTTTTTATGATCTTATACTTCACAATTACCTGATGGAGCAGCTCTCCGAAAGCTGGTGCTTCCAAACGTACAAGATAATCAGAGGGTTAGATAGGGTGGACAGGGAGAGCCTTTTTCCAAGTATGGGGATGGCAAACACGAGGGGACACAACTTTAAAGTGAGGGGAGATAGGTATAAGACAGATGTCAGAGGTAGTTTCTTTACTCAGAGAGTAGTAAGAGTATGGAAACATCGGGTCATAGACAGAGAACACAGGGGGCTAACACCTTCAACATATTGTCTAGCTATCACCATTGTTCACAGCTAACCCGAGAATGCAACTTTAAGAAAAGGTTTTGTGATTTACACATGAAAGAAGTGAAACTATCACTGTATTCTAACAGATGAAAGGCTTAACAGACAATCAATTTTTCAATGTATAATTTCAGTTACATCACACTAAATTTTTGCTATAAATTCTGTGTGTTAGGATTGAGCCCTCCACTACCACCTGATGAAGGAGCATCGCTCCGAACACTAGTGTGCTTCCAATTAAATCTGTTGGACTATAACCTGGTGTTGTGTGATTTTTAACTTTGCAGGAGCTAGGGAGTGTTAATTGGGAGGAGCTGTTATCAGGCAAGTCCACATTTGACATGTGGGCATTGTTTGCTGACCTGCTGATGAGAGTTCAGGACCAACATGTTCCAGTAAGGAGGATGGATAAGGATGGCAAGGGACCCTTGGATAATGAGGGAGGTTGTAAATTTAGTCAAAAGGGGAAAAGGAGCACTTGTAAGGTTTAGAAAGCTAAAATCAGACAGGGCCTATGAGGAACATAAGGAAAGCAGGAAAGTACTCAAGCTGGGAATTAGGAGAGCAAGAAGAGGCCATGAAATGAATTCATTCCTCCCATCGAACAACCAGGCCATACCCTCTACCTGTGTTCATCTACTGTCGTTGAAAAGTGTTCACCTATTACTACCTCATCACTCCGCCCCCCTCCCCTCCCAAAACCCTCCCCCACCCCACTTTATCTGTAGCTCTCCTCACCCCCACCCCCAGTGCTGAAGAAGGTTTATACCCAAAACATTGACTTCTTGCTGTGTTCTTCCAGCCTCCTGCTCGTCTACTTTGAATTCCAACATCTGCAGTTTTTTTTGTCTCTAGTAAAATGACCTTGGCAAGTGGGGTTAAAGAGAATCCTTATGCATTATATACATAGATTAAAAACAAGAGGATAACTAGGGAGAAGATATGAGCACTCAAGGATAAAGGAAGGAACTTGTGCTTGGAGACAGAAGATGTGGGTGACCTCCTGAATGAGTATTTTGCATCAGTATTCACCCAGGAGAAGGATATAGAGGATAGTGAGATCTGTGTGGAGCATGTTAATATGCTAGGACATTTTAGATCAAGAAAGAAATGGTGTTGGATCTCTTGAAGAACATTAAGGTGGATAAGTCCCCAGGCCCCAATGGTATCTACCCCAGGTTCCTGAGCGAGGCAAGAGAGGAGATTGCTTGGGCCTTGACCAAAATCTTTGTATCCTCGCTAGTCACTGGAGAGGTCCCAAAGGACTGGCAAGTAGCTAATGTCGTTCCTTTCTTCAGGAAGGGAAATAAGGATAATCCAGGAAACTATAGAGCCGGTGAGTCTCATGTCAATGGCTGGAAACTATTGGACAGAATTCTTACGAATAAGATTTACACACATTTAGAAAAGCATGGCCTAATTAGGGATGGTCATCATGGTTTTGTGTAGGGCAGGTCAAGTCTTATCAACTTGATTGAATTTTTCAAGGAGATGATTGAAGATGATCGATGAGAATAGAACAGTGGATATTGTTTATATGGATTTAGTAAGGCTTTAGTCACGGTCCCTTATGGTTGGCTCAGCCAGAAGGTTAAGATGCATGGGATCCATGGTGACTTGACCGCATGACTTCAGAATTTGCTTGCCCATAGGAAATGGAGGATAGTGGTAGAAAGGTGTTTCTTAGGCTGGAGGTCTGTGACTAGTGGTGTATTGAAGGGATCTGTACTGGGACCTGGAAGTAGATTAGATTAGATTAGATTAGATTACTTACAGTGTGGAAACAGGCCCTTCGGCCCAACAAGTCCACACCGACCCGCCGAAGCGCAACCCACCCATACCCCTACATTTACCCCTTTACCTAACACTACGGGCAATTTAGCATGGCCAATTCACCTTTGGACTGTGGGAGGAAACCGGAGCCCCCGGAGGAAACCCACGCAGACACGGGGAGAACGTGCAAACTCCACACAGTCAGTCGCCTGAGTCGGGAATTGAACCCGGGTCTCTGGCGCTGCGAGGCAGCAGTGCTAACCACTGTGCCACCGTGCTGTTTGTGATAATATATCAACGACTTGGATGAAAATATTGACAGATGGTTAAGTAAATTTACAGCCAATACAAAGATCAGTGGAGTTCTGGATAGCTTGTAAGGTTGTCAAAAGATAAGCGGGATATACATCAATTGCAGATATGGGCAGAGAAATGGCAGATGGAGTTTAATCCGGGTAAGTGTGAGCTACTGCACTTCAGGAGATAAAATGTTAAGGAAAGGTACACAGTTAATGGCAGGACTCTGAACACCATTGATGTACAGCATTGATCTTGGAGTTCAAGTCCATAGCTCCCTGAAAGTGGCCACAAAAGGAGATAGAGTGGTAAAGGCGGCATATGGCATACTTTTCTTTATTGGTTGGGGAACTGAGTTCAAAGGTCAGGAATGTCATGTTGCAGCATTACAAGTCTTTGGTTCGGCCACACTTAAAGTAATGTGTTCAATTCTGGTTGAACACATTACTTTAAGGATGTGGAGGCTGTGGAGAGGGTGCAGAAGAAATTTCCCAGGATACTGCCTGGATTAGAGTATATGAGCTATCAGGAGAGGCTAGAAAAACTCATTGTTTTCTCTTGAGCAGTGGGGGCTGAGGGAGATTATAGATAGAAGTTTATAAAATTATGAGATAGGGTTGATGGTCAGAATCTTTTTCCCAGAGTTTAAATGTCTAATACATGAGGGCACGCATTTCACTTGAGAGGGGGAAAGTTCAAAGGAGAAGTGAGGGGCAAGTTTTTTTTATATACCGAGAGTGGTAGGAGTCTGGAATGCAGGAGTGATGGTTGAGGCAGATATGACAAGGGCATTTAAGGGACCTTTAGATAAGTACATGAATGTGCAAAGATTGGAGGTATATAGACCATGGGTAGGCAGAAGGATTAGTTTCATCATGGTTGGCACAACATCGTGAGCCAAAGGGCCCATTCCTGTGCTATACTGTTCTATGTTCTATGTAACTAGACTTTACATAGTTAGAAATAATACTTGGCACAACTATTCATGGAACAGGGAGGAACATGCATTTAGGCACTGCTTTCAGGGTGTCGTTTTGTAAAGCAAGTTACTGCCTGTCATGATCTTCAAAACTCAAAATGGAGAAAGAATGATTGATCGCTTCCCAAAATAGGATACCCCCATCTAGTGGCCCAGCTGATCACTACACAAGAAAGCACAGACCAGAAAAAAGCTTCCACAATCAGTCATAAACAAAAAAAAACTAAGATGTTGACAACCAGTTCAAATAATAACTGGTTAGCCTCAAAACCCTCATTTCAACAATGCACAACTTATCTTATGCAGAAACACATTATTTCTACACCAGACAGGCCAAATAATTGAATACTAATTTCAATATAGGTACAGTTTGTCTCATTTTACAGTGATGTTAGTGTCCAAAGTTGAAAAATGTGGTGCTGGAAAAACACAGCAGGCCAGGCAGCATCCGAG
>NC_057714.1:108098692-108126166 GCF_004010195.1 Chiloscyllium plagiosum | reverse complement strand
CCCTACCTTTTATCTCAGCCTGCTTGGCACACCAGCCTCATTCCTGAAAAAGGGCTTATGCCCGAAACGTCGATTCTCCTGCTCCTCGGATGCTGCCTGGCCTGCTGTGTTTTTCCAGCACCACATTTTTCAACTCCGGTACTCCAGCATCCGCAGTCCTCACTTTCTCCTATTAGTGTCCAAAGTAAACTGTAGACAGATTCAAGAATGTCTAAGGACACTCAAAAGGTATTTTGCTTCTTCTGCAGGTTTTGTATTGCATGAGTTTTAAAGTTCAGATTCTATAGAGTTAAAGAGATGTACAGCACAGAAACAAACAGGAAGAGGCCATTCAGCCCATTGCTCCTGCATCAGCTCTTCAGATTAGCATCATTACCTAAAGCAATTCTTCTATTTTCTTCCACATTTGCATGCTATTTTTATCTAAATAATCATCCAATGCCCTCTCTCAATGTGCCTCAATTGAACCTTCCTCCAACATACTTCAAGGCAATGCATTCCATACCCTAATTACTCACTGAGTAAAAATGTTTGATCACCCTTATTTCTTTTGCACATCACTTTAAAATCTATGCCTCTTGTTTTTGCACTTTTTTTTAGTAGCTGAAGTCTCTGTGATGCTGAAGTATATCAACAAGTATAATAGTCAGTAAAGCTACAGGAGCACTGCACTGCTGTAAGTGGGGTCCTTTAAATTAGACTCAAAGTGTTGCATTTCCCGTTAGTGTTTTGAACGGCTCAAGGTGGTTTTCCACATGCCTGGCCCCAGGGCTGACCAACCTGATATGTCACCCACAGAGTATCGTCATTTGAACCTTTACAACCCATATCACTAAATCTTAATATCAGTCATATTTTTTATTTGATGGTTTGTCCTGTTTAAACTTTGCAGTCTTGGATGGTTGTACAGAATTATCATTAATGCTGTTGTTTCATGAACTGGATAAGTCCGAAATCAGAATCTATCAGCAATTTGAGGTGTTCGTATAAACAAGAACTTGGGATTTTAAATTGACACATATGAGCCTTCCAAGGCAACATTGTAAATACTTTTGTCGGCTGTGAAGGTAAAACCTTGACCACTCTTATCCAAACCAAAGTAATAAAAAATTTGTATTTGACGAAAATTACAGAAAATATAATACCAAATAGCAATTATTCCATTTCTCAATTACATGTTGTTTTCTGACTGATCAGTAATAGAAATAAAGTTGTATTATATAGTACGTTCCATAACCTTAGGATATCTAGCAGGAACAGTAGTAATCCAAAGGCAAGCACAGAGAATGCTGGAGCATCTGCAGAGAGAAACAGTTAAAATTTTGAGTCTGGCATGACTCTTCTTCAGAACTGCAATTAGGGATGAGCCATAAATGCTTGCCTAGCCAGTGACAGCTCAAACCCCATGACTGAATAATTGTGTCATGGCCAATTTAGAACTATAGTCATGATTTTGTTTTGGCGAAATACAGCAGACACAAGGTCACCAACAATTGTTCTGTTCCTCTCCACCACTCTGCACTCCTTTTGTCCCTGCTGCTAATTGTTCACTATTTACTCTAATCTGTAAATCATCAACATTCATCGTGGCACTTAATCCAACTTTAAACTATGCATTCTGAGAAATTACATTGAGATCAACCCAAAAATACTCTTAGGTAAAGTGCAAAAGTATTTTACTCAGTTGATTATCCTTGTGTACCTTATCTAAATGCATATTGTGTTAGACCTTTAGCAAGAAAGTATTATTCATTTTATTCATAAATGATATATTAGACAGGGAAAACAACAGATCATCCGAACAACTGACTATATACAGAGACAGACACAGACATAGCCCTTCAGGAATTTCATAGAGCCCTACGGTATAGAAACAGGTGCTTCAGCCCATCAGACCTATGACAACCAATAACCTACAAACTATGCTAATGCCATTTACCTATACGGTCTTCACTTGAACCAGAAGGGTACTAATATCACAGGTGGGAAATTTTCTGATGCTATTCGGGTGGGTTTAAACTAGCTCAGCAGGGGGATGAGAATCTGAGGTGAAGTTGCAGTGCAGATGGGAATGAGAATAGGGAGGACAGGACAGGATTTCAGGTTCACAGGAATGTGCTGGCAGACCGCAAGCTGGTTTGAATTGTGTCTATTTCAACACCAGAAGTATCCGAAATAAGGTAGGTGAGCTTGCAGCATGGATAGGTACCTGGGACTTCGATGTTGTGGCCATTTCGGAGACATGGATAGAGCAGGGTGAGGAATGGATATTGCAGTTCCAGGGTATAGATCTTTCATTAAGAACAGGCAAGGTGGCGAAAGAGGTGGAGGTGTGGCCTTGTTAGTCAAGGATAATATAACAGTGGCTGAAATAACTTTTGACGAGGACTCGTCTACTGAAGTAGTCTGGGCTGAGGTTAGAAACAGGAGAAGAGAGGTCACACTGCTTGGAATTTTTTATAGGCGTCCGCAGAGTTCCAGGGAGGTGGAAGAGAGGATTGGCAAAATTATTCTGAGTAGGAGTGAAAGGAACAGGATGGTCATTATGGGGGACTTTAACTTCCCCATCATTGACTGGAAATGCTATAACTCTAGTACGTTGGATGGATCAATTTTTGTCCAATGTGTACAGGAGGGTTTCCTGACACAGTATGTCGAAGGGCCGACAAGAGGGGAGGCCACACTGGATCTGGTGCTTGGTAATGAACCAGGCCAGGTGTTTAATTTATTTGTAGGTGAGCACTTTGGAGAGAGTGACCATAATTCAGTTACGTTTAGTTTAGTGATGGAAAGGAATAGGTGCATGCCAAGTCAAGAGTCACCGATGGGGCAAGGACAATTATAATGCGATTAGGCAACAATTAGGATGCATAGAGTGGGATAGCAAAATGCGGGGGATGCAGACAATGGAAATGTGGAGCTGGTTTAAGGAACAGATATTGCGTGTCCTTGATAGGGAGGGAGGAAGTGATAAGGTAAGGGAACCATGGCTTACTATAGAAATTGCATCTCTTGTTATGAAGAAGAAGGAGGCTTATGTGTTGATGAGGCAAGATGGTTCAGATGAGGCAATGGAGAGTTACAGATTCAGCTAGGAAGGATTTAAAGAGAGAGTTAAGAAGAGCAAAGAGAGAACATGAGAATTCTTTAGCAAATAGAATAAAGGAGAACCTTAAAGCTTTCTATAGGTTTGTGAGGAATAAGCGGATGACTAGGGTAGGAATAGGGCCAGTCAAAGACAGAAGTGGGAAGTTGAAGGTGGACCTTGTGGAGATCAGAGGTGCTAAACGAACATTTCTCATCGATTTTCACTCAGGAAAAGGAGAATATTGTACAGTATGAGGCATGAGATATTAGACTAGAAAGGATCGAGGTTATTTATGAACAGGTGTTATCAATTCTAGAGGGAGTGAAAGTAGACAAGTCCCCTGGGTCGGATGGGATCTATCCGAGGATTCTCTGGGAAGCTAGGGAGGAGATAGCAGAGCGTTTGGCTTTGATATTTAAGTCATCATTGCCTATAGGTTTAGTACCAGAGGACTTGAGGATTGCAAATGTTGTGCCCTTGTTCAAGAAGGGCAGTACAGATGACCCAGGTAACTATAGACCAGTGAGCCTTACTTCTGTTGTAGGAAAGGTTTTGAAAAGGATTATAACAGATAAGATTTATAATCATCAAGCAAGCAACAATCTGATTTCAGATAGTCAACATGGTTTCGTCAAGGGCAGGTCGTGTCTCACAAACCTCACTGAAATTTTTTGAGAAGGTGACCAAGCATGTGGATGAGGGTAGGGCAGTTGACGTGGTATACATGGACTTCAGTAAAGACTTTGATAAGGTTCCACATGGTAGGCTGTTGGAGAAAATGCAGAGGCATGGGATTGAGGGTGATTTAGCAGTTTGGATTAGAAACTGGTTTTCTGAAAGAAAGCAGCAAGTGGTGGTTGATGGAAAATATTCAGCCTGGAGTCTGGTTGCTAGTGGTGTGCCACAAGGATCTGTTTTTGGACCACTGCTGTTTGTCATTTTCATAAATGACTTAGACGCAGGCATTAGTAAATTTGCAGACAACACTAAAGTTGGTGGAGTAGTGGACAGTTTGGAAGAATGTTACAGATTGCAGGGGGACTTAGATAAACTGCAGAATTGGGCTGAGAGATGGCAAATGGAGTTCAATGCAGCTAAATGTGAGGTGATGCACTTTGGGAAGAATAACAGAAAGGCAGATTACTGGGTCAATGGAAAGATCCTTGGTAATGTGGATGTGCAGAGGGATCTTGGAGTCCATGTACATAGATCCCTGAAAGTTGCCACCCAGGTGGATAGTGCTGTTAAGAAGTTTTTATTTGTAGAGGGATTGAGTTCCGGAGCCGCAATATCATGCTGCGACTATACAAAATGCTAGTGCAGCCACACTTGAAATATTGTGAACAATTCTGGTCGCCATATTTCAGGAAGGATGTGGAAGCATTGGAAAAGGTGCAGAGGAGATTTACGAGGATGTTGCTTGGGCTGGAGGGAAGGTCTTATGAGGAAAGGCTGAGAGACTTGCGTCTGTTCTCATTGCAAAGAAGAAGGCTAAGAGGGGATTTGATAGAGACATATAAGATGATCAGAGGATTAGATAGGTAGACAGTCTTTTTCCTAGGATGATGACGTCAGCTTGTACGAGCGGGCATAACTAAAATTGAGGGGTGATAGATTTAAGACAAATGTCAGAGGCAGGTTCTTTACTCAGAGAGTGGTAAGGGCATGGAATGCCCTACCTGCCAATGTAGTCAACTCAATCACATTAGGGAGATTTAAACAATCCTTGAATGAACACATGGATGATGATGGGATAGTGTAGGGAGCCAAGCTGAGAATAGTTCATGGGTTGGCGCAACATCAAGGGCCGAAGGGTCTGTTCTGCGCTGTATTGTTCTATGTTCTATGATCCTTAGCCTATTATTCCTGGAATTATGTGCTCACCCAGATGCTTCTTAAATCTTGTGAGACCACCTCCACCTCTACAGTGTCTCAGGCAACAGATTCCATATTTCTACCACTTTCTCAGTGAAACAAAATTCCTCAGATTTTATCTGAATCACTTGCTCCTCGTATTAAACTTATGCCCTTTGGTTTTAGACACATCTGCCATGGGGATCAGGAAGAAATTCTCATGATCTATCCTGTCTATGTCTCTCGTAATTTTACACACTTCAATCAGATCACCCCTCAGCCTCCTCTGCTCCAAGGAAAACAAGCGCAATCTATCCAGTCTCCCCTCACAACTGAAACTTTTAATCCCCGGCATCATCCTGGTGAATCTGCTCTGTGCCGTCTCCAGTGTAATCATGTCCATCTGATAGTGTGGTGACCAGAACTGAACGCAGTTTTCCATCTGTGGTTTAACTAATGTTGTATAATATTGTAACAAGACATCCCTGTTTCCATATTCTACACCTGGCTAATGAAGGCAATTATTCTCACCACCCTGTCTACCTGTGCTCAAACCTTCGAGGATCCATGGACTTGCTCAATCCTCCCTAGAGACCTAATATTCATTGTGTATTTCCTTCTCTAGATTTCCAAACATACATCACCTCAGGACTTACTGGGATTAAATTCCACTTGCCATTGCTCTACTCAATTTGCCAGCTGATCAGTATCAAGACTGTAGCCCAAGACCATCTTCCACACTGTCAACCACAACACCAATTTTATGCCATCTGCAAACTTACTAATTGTACCTTCTACATTAACATCCAGGTTGCTAATATATATGACAAGAAGTAAGGGTCCCAATACTGATTCCGGTGGTATACTGTTAGTCACAGTCTACCAATTACAAAAACAGCCATCACCCTTCGCCCTCTATTTGTAAGCCAGGCTTTGGAACCAGGTTGGAGAAAATGCGGACGGCAGATCACCAACCACTTGGGAGGGGAAATTGCATACTTTAAATGAGGCCATCTGGTGTGTTCTGTGGTGGAACTTTCTGTAAAGACCCTTCCCTCCGCGACTCCCTCATCAGGTCCACTCACCCCATCAACCCACCCTCCCCTCCTGGTACCTTCCCCTGCCACCACAGGAATTGCAAAACCAACGTCTACACCTCCCCCCCTCACCTCCATCCAAGGCACCAAAGGAGCCTTCCACATCCGTCAAAGGTTCACCTGCACTTCCACACATGTCATTTACTGTATCCGTTGCTCCCGATGTGGTCTCCTCTACATTATGATTTGGAGATACTGGTGTTGGACTGGGGTGTACAAAGTTAAAAATCACACAACACCAGGTTATAGTCCTCTACATTGGGGAGACTGGACGCCTCCTAGTACAGCGCTTCAGAGAACATCTCCAGGACACCCACACCAACCAATCCCACTGCCCCGTGGCTGAACACTTCAACTCCTCCTCCAACTCCGTCAAGGACATGCAGGTCCTGGGTCTCCTCCATTGCCACTCCCTGACCACTCGATGCCAGGAGGAAGAACGCCTCATCTTCTGCCTCAGAACCCTCCAACCCCACAGCACTAATGTGGATTTCACCAGTTTCTTCATTTCTCCTCTCTCCACCTTATCCCAAATCCAACCTTCCAATTCGGCACCATCCTCTTGACCTGTCCTAACTGTCCACCTTCCTTCCCACCTATCCACTCCACCCTCCTCTCTGACCAATCACCATTACCCCCACGTGCATTCACCTATCGCACTCTCAACTACCTTCCCCCCAGCCTAAGCCCCCTCCCATTTATCTCTCCAACCCCGAGGCTCCCAGCCTTATTCCTGATGAAGGGCTTTTGCCCAAAACATCGATTCTCCTGCTCCTCGGATGCTGCCTGACCCGTTGTGCTTTTCCAGCACCACACTCTCGACTTTGGATCCAGTTTGCCAACTTGCTTTGAATCACATGGGCTCTTATACATGGGACCTTGTCAAAGGCTTTATTAAAATCCAGGTATACCACATTAACTTCACTATTCTCATTAATATATTTCGTCACCTTTTCAAAAAACTCAATTAAATTAGAAAGACAGGATCTCCTAGCAAATCAGGGCTGACTCCTCCTAATCAATCCCTGTCCTTCTAAATATTGATTTATGATGTCTTTCAGAACTTATTCCAATAATTTCCTTACCACTGACGTCAGACGAACCGGTCTGTAATTACCTATCCACATTGCCCTTCTTGAATAATGGAACCACATTAGCTATCCTCCAGTCATCCAGCATTTCCCGTGGCCAACAAAGTCTTAAATATCTCCACCAGGGCCCCAAAAAACCCCTCCCTTTCCTCCCACAGCAATCTCATCAGGCCCTGGGGATTTATGCAGCTTTATGTTAAAACATCTAATGTCTCCTCCTAATTAACCTGAACATGCTCGAGAACCTCACCATTCCAACTAATATCCCCAGCTATGATGTCTTTCTGTGAATACAGATGAGAAGCATTAATTTAAGACCTCACCCACATTCACTGGCTCCATACACTGATTGCTCCTTTGGTCTCAAATAGGTCACACTCTTTCCCTGATAATCCTCATATCCTTGATACCATTAGCCAAAGATATTTCATGGCCCCCTCTTTGCCTCTAAATTTCCTTCTTAAGCAACCCGTACACTCTCGCTAAACGCTTGAAGGGCCTCCCCTGTTTTTAATGCGCTGTGCCTGACATATGCTTCCTTCTTTTTCCTTATTAAAATCTTGTCAACCCTTGACATCCAGAGTTCCCTGGAATTTCTTCACATTCCACTGATGTTTTGTTTGGGTTAGTAGTAAAGTGAATAGACATCAAATCTTCTGGAGCTAAGCATTAACCTGACCCTTGATGACTCCATAGCAAGGCTTTGGGGGATGTACAAGTGAAGTAACTGCACAGAGGCCGGTATCCCATCACCAAGTTACCCTTTAGTTACACCTGCACAGAACACAGTCTCTGATCAGCCAGCTCACAGCCAGTCCCTAGAGTGAGGAGACTCCATGAGACTCGTGTTTTTTTTAATGTTTTTTATTTGTTTTGTTTTTTTATGGAATCTTTGACAGTTTTGTTTTTGTTTACCCCCACATCACCACCTAACTGCGGAATTGCTTATTTGTTCCCCCGCACCCATGTTGTGTGTGTGCAGGTGTAAGACACAGTGAAAGACACAAGGTGCACAAACCTTTATTCAAATTCCACCACCAGGAAGAAAAGAAATACCCAAGTGGCCAGTGACAAGCAGTGCCCTTCTCATCAATGGGCAATGCTGTGTGATCAAACAGTGAAGGGGAGGGCAGGAGTTAAATCAAAATAGAGTTGGAGGGGGAAATAATGCACTCCACTCCCTGCGGTGCCCACCTCTCCCTGAACAACTCCAGGGTGTTGGTGGACACCGCGTGCTCCTTCTCCAGAGACAAGACTCTTGTTTATATCTGTCAGCAAAGGTTCCCTGATTGGCCCACGTTAACAACCCCAATCAGGGATCTCATATTCATCAAGATCTACCTGTTCAACCTTGTTCCAATCACTCCAGTAAGACAATGTCAGAATTACACTTCACAATCACTATCTGTGATCCAATGAAAGCCAGTAAAACTTGTGAATGACACATACTGGGTCAACTGGTCTTGTATATTTCAAAATGGAGCGCAAGAACGTCTATTTCTAAATAGTACTGGGCTTCTAACAGGGTTTTTCTCCTTTCTAGATAGTTAGAAAGGACATCTCAAGGGTATATAGAGAAAGTAATAAATACTGGTCTAGCCAGCAACATCCACGTCCCATGAATTAAAAATGAAAAAAGCAAATAAAATGCTAATTGCAATTCTTGAATGGTCCTTCCTATTGAATTGCTCCCCTCCATCATCCTGGGAGCACACATTTAATGTTATATCAAATAAATTCAAATTGGCTAATCCAGCACAGAAAATGGACTCAAAAAAGATCTGTTCTTACTCATTCAACATCATGTGATCCACTTACACAACAGTCATCAAGAGTAGTAAAAGTGCTTTTAATATATAAAATGTATACTGAAAAGATTTTGAAATATGACATTAGGTTATCTCACTGAAAGCAATTTACATAAGTGCTACAATCTTATGTAACTGCTGCCATGACAACTCACCATTTACTAAAGCGATCTCATCTTGTCCCTTCATTTTAAAATGTTCTGAATGTTCGGCGATTATATTGAAAGAATAAAAAGAATCTAAGTGCATGGATTGCATTCATTTCATACAGTAAAATACTTGGTTTTGAAATGGCAAATCCAAAAGCCACAGTAATTTTTGTAACCTTTACTGTAACTACACTGTACTGCAAGGAAAGAGACATTCTTTAGCCCTGAGTTTCACAGATCACTCCCAACCAGGTTCTGACATACACAAGAGCACAGTACAGTTCGCAAAAAAAGGAAGAAAATTTCTGATCTATAAATTATCAGCTTCTCTATCCTTTGAAGTCCAAATGGTGAAGGCAAGATGAAAAGGTATCTTCCATAATTAACGATTCTGTCAATCAAAACTGGCTTTCAAAGAAATCCCCCTGGAAACCAGATCATTAATTCAGCAACTCTTTCTTCTGCCAGTCTTACATAATACATCTTCTGGTTGAAGTCAAACTGTGACATACTTGTTCACCAAATCCCCTGATGGGACCATTACAAAGGCTATGCAAAGGACTGTAAGGGAAATGACAGTCTTGAGAAGGATATTTCTATCAATTACAATTCTACCAAGCCAACATGCACAGCATCGAGGCACTAATCACTAAAAACCAGCTCGGCGGATTGGGATATATTGAGGTATGTCTGGCACCGGACTGCTGGTGTAACAGTTTTATTTGGGACTCAGTCACGGCCGTAGGCAACTAGGAGGACTGCTGAAACACCTTAGAGTTACCTTCAAAGCCTCCCGGAGGAAATCAAAGATCCCCACTGACTCAGGGAGCTCTGATTCATGACTAATCAAAATAGAGAACCTATATTCAGGAAGGCACTGAGTACATCAAGAGAATTCATCAGGGACATGCAAAAGTGAGCTCGAGGCATCGGAGGGAGCATGCATACCTCAAAATCATTTATCTGCCTGATCCTTTGAGCATCACCTGCCTTGCTGGTCTTAGAGTTCTCAGCCTCTCAGAACCCATTAAACTGAGCAATTTCCATTCTAATGAGTAATTTATCTAAGGTTATAGGTGTGACGATGCCTTTTTGAACAGCAGATACACACTAGCCAGACACAAGCATCTGACTGATTCTGACTTCAAACAGCAAACTGCAGATGAATCATTATCACGATCATGTACCTTTCCATTTTGGGAGAGAAAACAAAAGAGTATTGGACTGGTACAGTTCAGTTAGTATATACATATGGAAATTGAAATTAACATCTGAACAGGTTTCTGATTGATCATAATGGTCATGAGATAAACTGAAGATTGGATTCTCCTGCAATGTCCCTACAGTTAAAATGTTTGACCTCACTCATTGCATGGGGTCACGCATAATATGGCCAATTAGCTAAGAGTTTGGAGCGATGCTAGCGAAATGTAGCTTGAAAATGATGCGCGGTAGGCAAACAGGTAATTGCATTTCAGAGACTGTCCAAAGAGATGCCATTTTTGGAACCTTTCCATTTCTTTTAAAGGATACTTCATTGAATCAAGTCCATCTTTCCTTTCAGCTTCCATATAAGAGAGAAAGGATCGAGAGGTATTGATGAAAGTGAACAAAATATTCAACAGGATGATTACCAGAATTGTGAAGGTCTACCTTTCAGGAAAGTTTGACTACTTTCTTCTGAAGAGTGAAAACTGAGAGGGTGACTCTGAACGTCCTAAAGATTATAAAAAAGATTTGACAAGTTACACACAGAGAAAATGTTTCTGCCCGTGATGGTTTGCAAAACTGGAAATTAAGGATATAAGCTAGTCACTAATAAAGCCAACTGGAAACTCAGGAGAAATTTCTTTGCCAAAGTTTATTAAGGTTGTGGAACTGACTGTCACAAGAGTGATTGAGGTAAACAGCATACATATAGCATATACAGTATTTGAAAAGGAAGCACGATAAACAGATAAGAATGAACTAAATTGACGGATATGCCGATGGGTTTGGATGGAGTATAGTGTGAAGAGACTTGTATGCAACATAAACACCAGCACAAACTGGTGTAGTTGAGTGGTCTGTTTCTATACTGTACCTTTTTTAATGCATTCATGGTACATGAGTATTTACTGCTTATCTCTAAATGCCCTTAGGAAAGTGGTTATGAGCTGTCTTCATTACAATGGAATGACTTGCTTGGACATTTCAGTCACTGTTTAAGAGATGCAGCTGCAAACTTGTGTCCATTAAACTCCCTCAAACAGCAATGTGATAATGACTGGAAAATTAGTTTGCAGTAATATTGATTGAGAGGTAAATATTGTCCAGGACAATAACCAGTATTAAAATATCTGCTCTTCTTCATGCTATGGGATCTTTTGTGTCTGCCTGAGAGAATCCTCAATTTAACTAGATATCTGAAAGACAGTAGCTTCAATAGTGCAGCACTCCCATAGTAAAATTAGCCTAGCTTTTCCCAAAGTCCTTTCAGACCATAGGGTTGCTCTCTCGTTTGAGACAAACAACTGGTGGTGGTCTGACCTGAGGGTCACCACACCTCAGGCCAGGGAGAGGTTGAGAAGGAGAGTATTTCATGGTAACCTCAGCTGGTACAAGAATTTAGTCCGAGCTATTTAGTCCAATGTTGGTATCATTCTGCGTTGCAAACCAGTCATCCAATTGACTGAGTTAACCAGCCCCCCTCAGATCAAGTCACTGAATTTGGACTTGAATGAACAGCTTAGAAGCAAGATTCATGATTTTGTGAGATAGTGTAAAATTTGATTGACATGTTAAGAGAGTAATAATGGTGTGACAAATGTCAGCAACATTAATGGTCATGCAGGAGAAAGGGAGAGGAACATAATCTGAGAAGATTAGGGTGGAAAGGGAGATCAAGCATAAATAACACATTGGGAGAGTGGGGTGGGTCCACTGTCAGTATGCCATACAAAAGCAGGAAAAGCAAAAACATAACATAAACTTTAGATATTGAGGGTGGGGTGCAGACAAATTTTATTGTATTTTAAGTTAACCTATTTTTCTAAATAACCTGTACAGAGATATTATCACATATCTCTGAAGCAAGTGGGATTTGGAACTGGGCCTCCCAGTTGAGAGGTAGTGACACTACCACTGTGCCACAAGAGGGCTCCTGGAGCCAAATTTTACTTTAAACCCAAATCTAGAAATGCAAACAGTTAATTAATTCGGGAGCTGTAGAATTACAGGTAGTGCAGACACATGATCATGCTAAGTGCACAAAATAAGCAAGCATGAAGAGAACAACCTGTCACTGTGCACAGCTGGATGCAGAGTGTCAGATTGGGATGATAGTGAATGCAAGATTTTGCTGCAGTGAAGGGGGATGTGCTATTCTGACCACTTAGATAAAAGGATTTGGCCAAGAAACAGAGCCAGACACCAGCAGCTGGATGTAAGAGCTGAAGCCCTGAAGCACTAATTAGGTGTGCAGACAGGTGAATTGCTGGTGGGTTGTAAGTCTTTTTTATCTCGATAAATGGAACTAGTAGTCTGAACTGGGTCTGAGCAGAGACAATTATTTCATTAAATTTACAGCTTAATGAGTAAAATCACCAGATATAGCTACAGATAATCACTGAGTGTTATTTCTAAATGTAATTAGTTAAACACAATAAGGTTGCAGGGCAGGTAATGTGTTCAGCTGTAGCATATGGAAGCTGCAGGGTGATCCACAGCAACCATGTCAGCAGAAGTGCCTGCCACTTGAGCAAATTTATCTCAGAGTCGATGTACTGACGGTCAAGTTACAGGTGCTGCAATGGATCAGGCAAAGTTACAGAAAGTTTGGAAAGTTATCTTTGGATACTTTGTTGAAGGTTGCCAGAGAAAAAAAATTGCTTAGGTCAGGATCTTCTGTTTGGTCACAGTCAGGTCAGGAGCATTACTCTTGTTTATTTTTTCATACATGTGGGTGTCACTGGCTAAGCCAGCATTTATTGTCCATTCCTAATTAGCTTGGAGAAGGTGATTGTGAGCTGTCTTCTTGAATTGCTATTGACCTTGGGGTGCTGTTGGGAGAGGTTTTCTATAATTCTGATCCAGTGACAGTAAAGGAGCATCTATCCCGTTCCAAGTCAGGATGGTGTATGGTTTAGGGGGGAGTTTGCAGGTGATGCTTTATCCTTCTAGGTGGCTGAAGTTGTGGGTTGGTGCTGTCAAAGGCGCATCAGTGGTGGATGTGGTACTAACCAAGTGGTCTGCTTTGTCCTGGATGGTATCAAGCTTCTTGTGTTGTATTGGAACTGCACTCATCCATGCAGGTAAGGACTATTCCATCATACTCTTGACTTGTGCCTTGTAGTTTTACTGCAGTACACAGTATACAGGAAATCAAATGGAGCTGATAAAATATACTGCAAAACCTTTAATCTACATGTAGATTGAGCAAATCAGACTGGCAAAGGTAGCCTGGAAAATTAGTTCATAGAATATACTTGGAAAGTTTTCTCAGAACAGTGTGTTCTACAGTCAATCAGCTATTCTAGAGCTGATGATGAGTAATACACAAGATTAACTGATAACGTCATGGTAAAGAAGCTTTTACTTAAAAGTGATCATAACATGCTAAAATGTCACTTGCAGTTTGAAGAAGAGACATATGGGTTTAAGACAAGTGTCTTAAACCTGAATGTGAATATTTATAATGGTATGAGGCAAAGCTAGCTAAAATGAACTAGGAAATGAGATTTAAATATAAAATAACAGAAATGCAATGGCACACTTGAAATGAGATATTTAATAACTTTCAGCAAAGATTTATTTCTGCTGTGAGAAAGGATGCATCATCTGTGGCTGAATAAGGAAGTCAAGAATAGTATCAAACTGGAAGGAACACTGTACAAATCTGCAAAAATGGAACATTGGTCAGATTTTAAGAATTAGCAAATATGACTGAAAAAAGGGATATTAAGTATGAGTGAAAAATAGTAAACAATATAAAAGCAGTAAGACTTTATACGACTATTTAAATAGGAAAAGAGTAAATAATGCTTTTGTTGATTTTCTGTGCAGTGAGGTTGGGAAGTTGATAATGGAAAAGAAGTAAATTATGTTAGTGTTGAACTAGTGCTTTGCATGTGTCTACAATGTAGAAGACTTAGCTTCCAAAAAATAGTTAAAAATCAAAAGTTGAATGGGAGGAAGGAACTTAAAACAATCACCAAGACCAGGAAAAAGGTCCTGGGAAAATTATCAGACCTAAAGACCAGCAGTCCCCAGTAGCCAGATGACTTGATTCCTACAGTCTCAAACAAATGGCTGTGGAGATTATAGATGCAATATTTATTATCTTCCGAAATTCCATAGGTTCGGTAAGAACCCTAACAAATATGAAAATAGCTATGCAACAACTTTATTCAACAAAGGAGAAACAAAAAGCAGGAAACAATAGGTTAGTTAAACTAACATGTCATTGGGAGATTACAGATCTCTGGTAAAGAGGGATCTCGGTGACTCACAGAAATTTATTGTGCAGGTAAAATAAGTGATTCTGAAGGCAAATAAGATGTTGGTGTTTATTGCAATATGGAATATTGGGAGGCTTTATTACTGTGTTACTGCTTTAACTGCTGCTGCACAGAACCTTGGGGTAAGAGCTCACGAAGGATGATGAATGATTTATTTATTGTCAGTTACATCTTGAAGATACAATGAAAAGTGTTTTGTTGCCACAATCCAGCGCTACTTTGACTTACAAGAATAATTTATTTAAATAAGAATTCATCTTCTGTTCAAATTGGCATCTCAAGCATGACTTCAGGGCTTCTGCAAGGTCTCTACAAGGTGTTCCAGTCTTCAAGAAGTCCCGCTCTAGGAACAGCAATGACCATTTCACCCCAGGAGACCCTGGCTCTGTTGCTGCTGCCACCTCACCACTGCCGCCAAGAGTCCAGGCTCTGGGCACCGCTACTGCCAGGACTCTCCTCTCCAGGCACTGCTACTACCAGGAGTCCAGGCTCTGGGCCTACCACTACTGCCAGGACTCTCCTCTCCAGGCACTACTACTACCAGGAGTCCAGGCTCTGGGCCTACCACTACCAGGAGTCCCCTCTCTGGGCAATTTGGAGTCCTACATAGAGTTTTGTTTTAGATCAGATTTCCTACAGCGTGGAAACAGGCCCTTCAGCCCAACAAGTCCACATCGACCCTCCGAATAGTAACCCACCCAGTCCCATTTACCCCTGACTAATGCACCTAACACTATGGGCAATTTGGCATGCCAATTCACCTGACCTGCACAACTTTGGACTGTGGGAGGAAACCAGAGCACCCAGAGAAAACCCACGCAGACACTGGGAGAATGTGCAAACTCTACACAGACAGTCGCCCGAGACTGGAATCGAACCTGGAACCCTGGTGGTGTGAGGCAGCTGTGCTAACCATGGAGCCACAGTGCTGCCCTGTGGGAAAGGTTTTGGTCTACTTATAATTGGATGAGAAACAGTTCAGAGAAGGTTCACGTATATGAAATGATTATCTTATGAAGAAAAGGTTGAATAGGTTAAGCATGGGGAGGCAATGGCCTAATGGTATTATTCGTAGACTATTTGTCCACAAACTTAGCTAGTGTTATGGGAACCTGGGTTCGAATCCTGCCAAGGCAGATGGTCAAATTTTACTTGAATAAAAATATCTGGAATTAAGAACCCACTGATGACCATAAAACCATTGTCGATTTTCAGGTAAGGAACTCTGCCATCCTCACTTGGTCTGACTCCACAGTAAGGTGCTTGACTCTCAACTGCCCTCTGAAATGGGCAATTGCTACAAAGTCTCGACAAAAACATTAATCTCATGGACCAGAAAAGATAATGGCAGAAACAGCCCTGACAACCCTTAGAAGTCCTCCTTACTAACATCTGGGGAGCTAGTGTCAAAATTGACAGAGCTATCTCAAAGACTAGTCAAGCAATAACCTGACATTGTAAGATATGATACTGTGAGAATGACTGTATCCCAGACACTACCATCATCATCCCTGGATATGTTTTGTCCCACCAGCAGGACAGACCCAGCAGCGATGGAGGCACGGTGGTATACTGTTGGAAGGTGTTGCCCTTGGAGTCCTCAACATTAACTCTGGACGCCATGAAGTCTCCTGGTATCAGGTTAAACATAGACAAGGAAACCTCCTGCTGGTTACTATGTACCATCCTCCCTCAGCTGATGAATCAGTACTCTTCCACATTGAACAACACTTGGAGGACCCATTGAGGGTGGCAAGGGCATAAAATGTACTATGGGTTAGGGAATTTCAATGTCCACCACCAAGAGTGGCTTGGTCACAGCGCTACTGATCGAGCTGGTCAGGTTCTAAAGGATGTAGCTTCTAGACTGGGTCTATGGCAGGTGGTGAGGGAACAACAACTGGGTAAAACATACTTGAATTCATCCTTACCAAACTGCCAGCTGCAAGTTCATCTGTCCATGGCAATACCAATAAGAATGACACTGCATAGTCCTTGTGGAGACCAAATCCTGCCTTCAAATTGAACATATCCTCCATCATCTGTGCCACTGGCACTGTGCTAAATGGGATAGATTTTAAACAGATCTGGCAACTCAAGACTAGGCATTCGTGAGGCACTGGGGGCCATTAACAGCAGCAGAATTGTATTCCAACACAATCTGTGACGTCATGGCTCAGCATATCCCCCACTCAACCATTACCATCAAGACAGGGATCAACCCTGGTTCAATGGAGAGTGCAGGAGGGCATGCCAGGAGCAGCACCAGGCAGACCTAAAAATGAGGTGTCCTTTCTTTACACAGAGAGTGGTGGGTGTGTGGAATGCACTGTCAGTTGTGGTAGTACAGTCAGGTATATTAGGGATATTTAAGCAACTCTTTGATAGTACAATGAAGGGCCTGCACGTTAGTTTAATTTTGGAATAGGATAAAAGGTTGGCACAACATTGAGGGCCAAATGGCCTGTACAGTGCTGTACTGTTCTATGTTCCATGTTCATAACCTGGTGAAGCTACCAAACAGCACTACTTGTATGTTAAATAGCATAAGCAGCATGTGATAGCCAGCGCTGAGTGATCCCACAACTAATGAATCAGATCTAAGCGCTGCAGTCCTGCCACATCCAGTTGTGAATGGAGGTGGATGATAAACTACTCATTGCAAGAGGGGACTCCCCATCCTCATGATGGAAGAGTCCAGCACATCAGCACAAAAGATAAGGCTAAAGCTTTCACAGCAATCTTCGGCCAGGAGTACCGAATGATGATCCATCTCAGCCTCCTCCAGTGGTCGAAAGCATTAGATACCAGTCTTCGGCCAATTCAATTCATTCTACATGATATCAATGAATGGTAGGAGACACTGGATATTGCAAAGGCTATGGACCCTGATGCCATTCTGAAGACTTTGTACTCCATAACTTGCTTCTCCCTTAATCAAGCTCTTCCAGTACGGTTACAACACTAGCATCGACCTGACAATGTGGGAAATTGTCCAGATATGTCCCAAAAATAAAATCAGGACAAATCCGACCTGATCAATTACTGTCCCATGCATCTACTCTCCATAATCAGTAAAGTGGTGGAAGTTGTCTATCAAGTAGCACCTGCTCAGCCATAACTTGCTCACTGACCACCAGTTTGGGTTCCATGAAGGCCACTCAACTCCTGACCTCATTACAGCCTTGGTTCAAACATGGAAAGAAATGGTGAATTCCAGAGGTGAGGTGAGAGTGACAGCACTTGACCACATTTGACTGAGAGTGGCAGCAAGGAGCCTTAGCAAAACTGGAATCAATAGGTATCAAAGGGCAACTCTCCGGTGGTTGCAATCATCCTGGCACTTATGAAGATGGTTGTAGTTGTTGGAGGTCAGTCATCACAGTTTCAGCACATCTCTACAGGAGTTCCTCAGGGTAGTGTCCTAAGCCCAATCATCTTCAGCTGCTTCATCAATGACCTTCCCTCCATTATAAGATCAGAAGTGGAGATGCTCACCAATGATTGCGCAATGTTCAGCACTATTTGTTATTTATCAGAAACTGAAGCAGTCCATGTTCAAATGCAACAAGATCAGGACAATATCCAGACTTGGGTTGACAAGTAGCAAGTAACATTCACACCACACAAATTCCAGGCAATGACCATCAAAAGACCAAATGACATCCTCCTAAGTTCTGTTCTTATGTACCTGCTGTTTTCATGGAGGTGCCCCTTTAAATAGTTTGGAGACATGTTCATAGTTTTGGGGTCAATTAGAGGCCTTTCAGATTGAGAGGAGCACCTGGTCTTGCTTCCCGTTAAACTTTTTGTTTTAAAGTCTTTTCTATCTGTATTGCCTGTTAAGATCCATATCTCTGAACCTAGAGATTTTATTCACTACACTTTGCTAAGCATCTTTTCTTTTAGGATGTATCCATTTTCACTGTTAACAACTTAATACACTCCCCCCTGTCCAATAAAGTATTACATAAAGGGACCTAAGGGGCAACATTTTCACTCAGAGGGTGGTGTGTGTGTATGTGGAATGAGCTGCCAGAGGAAGTGGTGGAGGCTAGTACAATTGCAACATTTAAAAGGCATCTGGATGGGTAAATGAATAGGGATATGGGCCGGGTGCTGGCAGGTGGGACTATATTGGGTTGGAATATCTGGTTGGCATGGACGAGTTGGACTGACGGGTCTGTTTCCGTTCTGTACATCTCTATGACTCTAAACTGAACTGCAGTGCCATTTGTTGTCTAGTTGCCTTTCACATTGAAATGTCCAGTCCCTCCTTACCTTCACCCCATGAGACAAATAAACATCCTACTCTGTCCACTATTCATAGTCCTGTTCCTGTTAAGTGTCATAGAGTCATAGAGATGTACAGCATGGGACCAGACCCTTCGGTCCAACCCATCCACGCCGACCCAATCTAGTCCTACCTGACAGCACTCGGCCAATATCCCTCCAAACTCTTCCTATTCAGATATCCATCCAAATGCCTCTTAAATGTTGCAATTGGACCAGCCTCCACCAAATCCTCTGGCAGCTCATTCCAAAAACGTACCACCCTCTGCATGAAAAAGTTGCCTCTCAGGTCTCTTTTATATCTTTCCCCTCTCACCCTAAACCTATGCCCCTAGTTCTGGACTCTCCAACCCCAGGGAAAAGACTTTGTCTATTTATCCTATCTATGCCCCTCATAATTTTGTAAACCTCTTTCAGGTCACCCCCTCAGCCTCTGACGCTCCATGGAAAACAGCCCCAGCCTGTTCAGCCTCTCCTTCTAGCTTATATCCTCCAATCCTGGCAACATCCTTGTAAATCTTTTCTGAACCCTTTCAAGTTTCACAACATCTTTCCAAATATTCACTAAATTACATTACATGTCATTCTGGTTTTACACGTGCTTCGTTAGCACAATTTGGCTATAATGTGATCGATGAAATGTGGATGCTGTTTGGATAACGCAAACTTTCTACTGAACGTGGATAGCAATCTTCTACAGTGCGATCTTTGATAGCATGGGGTCACACAGGAACGCAACTGTTGTGTTATTGCAGAACGACTTATACAGCAGTCAAAGTGATGCTGACCAGCCAATAAACTATCCAATTACCTATCTCTGAATTTTCTGACCAATCTTCCAATGGAGAATCCTGTAAACTTTGTTCTATGTAGGAACCCTCGGAGACATCGGAGAAGGGAAGCCACACCCCCTTTTTACAGTACCGGCTGCCACCTAAGTAACAATTTTAAATGTCCTAGTCTGAGAGTAGAAGTGAATGGATGAGCGTGCAGATGTGTAAGTGGTTAGGGTGGATGAAATATGTGGTAAGGGTGTAAGGTGGGGAGAGTGAGGAGATCAGGTCAGGAGGGAATCGTTGGGGGGGGTGGGGTGGGAATTGAAGACAGGAAGGTTGAGGGGTTAGTTGCATGGTTACCCAGGAGTTAGACCTTTGTTTTTCTGTCTAACATTTCCTGAGTAGCTATTCTGATAAATGATTGAGTGATGGAGATTTTTAAGGAGGGTACAACACATCATGGAAATTGCCCATTGTAAATTCAAATTTTGATGGCAATTCCCATGTAACCAGTGTATCGGGCCTTCCAGTGACTCCCAGTGTACTTCTCTGGTAATATGTCAGGTCTCTGGTGATCCGGACACTGAAAGATCTCAGCCACTGATTTTCTTAAATAAAAATGTAATTACTAGGCAAGCAACACCACCTTCTTAGAAACCCATCTTGACACCGATGTCCATATTTGTTCATATTTTCCACATTTTTTTTATTCCATCTTATTTTATTGACTTGACAACATCGTCGGAACCAGTTGAACAGTATCTGGTCAAACATTTCAGAAACCATTGTCCTTTCGCTACACATTACATCCGATTTTACTGTTATAATCCTCTCCCTGTGTCTAACTTCTACTGGATATATGAGCTTGGCAAATACATGAGAACTTCACCACCTGCAGATTCCCTTTCAAGTTGCACACTGTCAGCCCATTCCTCCAGTGTCTCTGGATCAAAATTCTGGATTTTGTTACTATAGTCGATGCGAATTGCTACATCACACGGGCTACAGGAATTCAGAAGGTGGCCTCCCCACCCTTACCACATATTTCATCCACCCTAACCACTTACACATCTGCACGCTCATCCATTCACTTCTACTCTCAGACTAAGACATTTAAAATTGTTACTTAGGTGGCAGCCGGTACTGTAAACAACTGGGAATGGGCAATAAATACTGCAGTGGTACGCCCAGTTCCCATGAACAATCTTTTAAAAGAAAAACATACAAAACATGAGATTAATTTAGAAAGGTATTTACGTTTTCCAGTCAACTTGCTCAGCATATTGGAATATGTAACACAAAACTGTCAACCTGAAATAATGTAAGGCCACATCTACACTGAATGAATCCATAACATTCACTTTTGGAGACAGACTGGGACTTAATTCCAAGTTGTACAGCCACGTTTGTGAACCTCCACAATTGGAGCAATTCAAAAGTAATGCTATATCTTCAAAGTCGTCACCTAGGTGACAGGACCATCCTTAGGGTATGGTAAGTGGGGGCAACTGGCCAGGACCTTGCACTGGGACCATAGGTGGAACTGGAAGGAATCAGAGCCAAGATGTGGGTGACCTTTGAACAGGTGAGAATCTATGTGTGTGACCTTTCATTTTGGATTTGTTTAACGTGTGAATTTTATTGGGGTGGGCAATGTGTGATTTGCCAGGGGTGGGCACAGTGTAATTTTTACTGCCGAGTGAATATTACGACGTGCCCTGGCAACACGGCCTCATTCCAGATGAAGGGCTTATGCCCGAAACATCGATTCGCCTGCTCCTTGGATGCTGCCTGACCTGCTCTGCTTTTCCAGCTCCACTCTGTTGACTCTGATCTCCAGCATCTGCAGTCTTCACTTTCTCCTGGCAGCGGGGAGGTATGGTTAGTGCTCTAGTACAGTGTAATTGACCCTGAGAGTTGCAGTGTGATTTGCCCTAGAAAAGGTTCACTTTATGACTTATGCAGAGAGTTGTGAGAGCATGGAATGCGTTGCCAGCAGCAGTTGTGGAAGCGATGTCATTGGGGATATTTAAGAGACTGCTGGACATGCATATGGTCACAGTAATTTGAGGGTTCGTACATTAGATTTACCTTACATGAGGATCAATGGTCGGCACAACATCGTGGGCTGAAGGACCTGTTCTGTGCTGTACTGTTCTATGTTCTAATACCGTGTGATTTGAAGCAGGAGGGGGTGCAAAATGTTATTTGCTGCGAGGGATGGGAGGGTGGGCAAGGTATGATTTGCCCCACAGGGACACACAATGAAATTTCCCCCCCCCCCGGAGGGAGGTCACAGTGTGAATTACCCCGGGAGGGGGTGGGCAGTGTTTTTTTCCCTACAGGGATGGTTCTGCCGAAGGGTAATGAAAATGGTGTGCTTGCAATTTTAAAGGCTTTCAACAGTATCCCTGCAGAGAAATTATTTCTGGCTGGGGGGGAGAGGGGGGCGTTACAGGTACAAAAAGACAATAGTTTAAAAACCAGAGCCAGGCAATTCAGGAGAGAAACAACTGCACGCTTTTTTTCACAGAAAAATCACTAAAAAGGGGGAATCCTCTCCGCTAAAAGGTTGTGAGGGCAAAAATAAAGGCAGTTTTAAAAACTGAGATCCTGGTACTCTGAGTGTGGAGGTCAAAGGGGTTTTGGGGCAAAGACAGGTCAGGGTTGTAGGTCAGACAGAACGAACTCAGAGTTGAGCAGGAGTGATGGGAGTGACCTATTCGCGCTGTTGAAATCTCTTTTGTTACATTTTAGAAGTCGGTAAAGCCTGCACGATAAACTATTAACAGATCGAATGAAAACTCTCTAACATCAGGGACTAGTTCATCTTCACCAGAAACACGGTGACGTGCCTGTGGGTGGTATCACCAGTCGCGGTGATTAAACAGACACCTCCCAGCCCCTTACACAATGCCGAGGAGCTTAACTGACTTCCCAAGTGTCCCCCCCCCCCAAATGAACGATGTTTAAATGGGCCATCAGCCCAGAATGATCTGCTTTCCCCAACACCCCGCCCCCACTCCCACGCAGGGTGTCCACACTAAGAGGTGAAGACATTTTACAGAGCGCAAACCTTAAAAAGAAAAACGAAATTATTCACTTCAGTATCGAAAAGAACACAAAGCGAGGTTAATTTCCAAGTACTTGCAAACAGCGATTCATGTTTTCAGCAAGGCGAGCAGCTTCTGGTTAATATAAACATACATACATAGTTCTTAAAAACTTCACGATTTAGCTTCTCTCGTTTCAAACTGACCTGATTGCAATCAGCATCCAGAAGGATACCTTTGAAACCACGTTTGCAGTCCATGGTGAAATGCTGAAGGTCTCGAACTCCCCTCTAACTCTTTGTTGCAAAGTTTTGTTACATGTTCCCTGACAGCTCGAGAAGAATCCGCCAGCGCGCAGGCGCAGAACTACCCCTCACCCCAGGCGGGAAAAGGGCGAAGGTAAGGTGGGAGGCCAGGTAGGAACAGGAGAGTCAAATGGGTGGGATGGCTAGGGAGCTAAATCCTGGTCAGGAAGACTACTATCATTTTCGAATTAAGCACTCTCATGCCTGACATTCGAGCCGAATTTGTCTGGTTGATGTAAATATATTTTACAAGATTTGTAAATATATTTTACAAGATGCCGGTGTTGGACTGGGGTGTACAAAGTTAAAAATCACACATCACCAGGCTATAGTCCAACAGGTTTATTTGGAAGCACTAGCTTTCGAAGCGCTGCTCCTTCATCAGGTGGTTGTGCACAACCACCTGTTGAAGGAGCAGCGCTCTGAAAACTAGTGATTCCAACTAAATCTGTTGAACTATAACCTGTTGTCGTGCTATTTTACAAGATCCAGCCAACATGCTTGGGCAGATAATAAAGCCCTGTGCATCCACTCCATCTGTTCTTCTCATTCCTCCTCTGCCTCTGTCCACAGATAAAAACTCAGCATTTTTCAATCCCTTTGATTTCTGAAGAAATCATACTGTACTCAAAAGTTAATGCAGCTTCTCTTTCCACAGATGCTGCCAGACCTGCTGAGCTGCTCCAGCATTTTTGTTTTCATTTCAGATATGCAGCATCCACAGTATTTTTATTTTCATGACTGATCTGTTTGTGTTTCAAAATCTACATACAATGCACCATGTACCACCACCCCCTTCCATGACCACCTTCTGTAGCATGTGTGTAATGGAGCCTGCAGTAGCCAAATTAGTCTGTACAGCCACCTACAGACACATTATCATCTGTGAGAGGTTGCCGGTGATGTAGATGTACCCGTCTTCCTCCCAATAACTTTTTATTCCCTTAGCTAAACCAAATCTGTCTGCTTCTGTCTTAAAAATACTCAATGGCCCACTGTACTGAAGCAGAGTTTCAAATTCACTCAATCTTCTCAAAGAAAAAATATCCCATAAACTGTTTCCTAAAAGACAACCTGTAATTTTAATTAAAATTTTAAATTTAATTTCTCCAGTTCTCAATTCATCAACAAGAAGAATTATCCTTTCTAAGTCCAGCTTGTCAAGACCATTCAGGACCTTATATACTTCAATCAAGTTACCACTTAATCTTCTAAGCTTTGACACAACCAAGCACAACCTATCCAATCTTTCCTCAAAGCACAACCCATTCATTTCAGGTATCAATCTATTAAACCTCTTCTAAATTGCCTCTAGTACAGGAGTTGGGAGGTCATGTTGCGGCTGTACAAGACATTGGGTGGGCCACTTTTGGAGTATTGCGTGCAATTCTGGTCTCCTTCCTATCGGAAGGATAGTGTGAAACTTGAAAGGGTTCAGAAAAGATTTACAAGGATGTTGCCAGGGTTGGCGGATTTGAGCTATAGGGAGAGGTTGAATAGGTTGGGACTCTTTTCCTTGGTGCGTCGGAGGCTGAGGGGTGACCTTATACAGGTTTATAAAATCATGAGAGGCATGGATAGGATAAATAGATAAAGTCTCTTCCCTGGGACGGGAGAGTCCAGAACTAGAGGGCATAGGTTTAGGGTGAGAGGGGAAAGATATAAAAGAGACCTGAGGGGCAATTTTTTCACTCAGAGGGTGTTACGTGTATGGAATGAGCTGCCAATGTTATAATTGCAACATTTAAAAGGCATCTGGATGGATATATGAATAGGAAGGGTTTAAAGGGATATGTGCTGGGTACTGGCAGATGGGACTAGATTGGTTTGGGATATCTGATTGGCATGGACGAGTTGGACTGAAGGGTCTGTTTCGGTGTTGTACATCTCTATGACTAGTGCATTCACATCCTTCCTTAAGTAAGGAGACCACAACTGCACACTTTGTCTTTAAAATGTGGTCTCACCAATGCCCTGTATAACTGCAACAGATCCTCCTGACTGCCAAATTCATTTCCGCTTGCAATTAAAAAAAAACATTCACCTTCTTAATCATTTGCATTGAATTTCTTGATCCCACTGCATCTCAGAATTCTGTGGTTATTTTTTCTCCCTACAGTGTGAAAGCAGGTCATTCAGCCCATCGAGTCCACACAAACCCTCTGAAGAGTAGCCCAACCCATGCCCCCGCCATAACTCTGCATTCCCCATAGCTGATTCGTATAGCTTGCACATCCCTGAAAACTATGGGGCAATTTAGCATGACTTATCCACCTAATCTGCACATTTTTGGACTGTGGGAGGTAACCGGAGCACCTATGCATACGCGGGGAGAATGATCAAACTCCGCACAGGCAGTCATCCAAGGATGGATTCTCCACTTAAGTAACACTCTCCTTTTTCATTCTTCTTAGAAAAATAAGCAGCTTCACATTTTCATACTTTATCCTCCATGTGCCAATTTTTTGCCCAGTCATTGAGTCATAGAGACATACAGCATGGAAACAGATCCTTCCATCCAACTCGTCCATGCTGACTAGATATGCGAAATTAATCTAGTCCCATATGCCAGCACTTCACCCATATCCCTCCAAACCCTTACTACTCATCTACCCATCCAGATGCCTTTTAAATAATGTAATTGTCACTCTACCACTTCCTCTGGCAGCTCATTCTATATACACACCATCCTCTGCATGAAAAAGTTGCCCCTTAGGTCCCTTTTAAATCTTTCCCCTCTCACCCTAAACCTATGCCCTCTAGTTCTGGACTCCCCCATCCCAGGGAAAAGACCTTGCTTATTTACCCTATCCATGCCCCTTATGATTTTATAAATCTATATGAGGTCACCCCTCACCCTCTGACACTCCAGGGAAAGCAGCCCCAGCCTATTCAGCTTCTCCCTGTAGCTCAAACTCTCTAATCCTGGCAACATCCTTGTAAATCTTTTCTGAACCCTTTCAAGTTTCACAACATTCTTCCTATAGGAAGGAGATCAGAATTGCATGCAATATTCCAAAAATGGCCTAACTAATGTCCTGTATAGCTGCAACATGACCTTCCAATTCCTATACTCAATGCTCTGACCAATAAAAGCAAGCATACCAAACGCCTTCTTCACTATCCTATCTACCTGCGACTCCACTTTCAAGGAGCTATGAACCTGCACTCTAAAGTCTCTTTGTTCAGCAGCACTCCCCAAGTCCTTACCATTAAATGTATATGTCCTGTCCTGATTTGCCTTGCCAAAATGCAGCGCCTCGCATTTATCTAAATTAAAATCCATCTGCCATTCCTTGGCCCATCTGATCAAGATTTCATTGCACTGTAAGGATGCTATCTGTATAGATTTCATTCTGTCATCTTCACAACATGCTTTCCTAACTTTATGTCACTGGAAAGTTTAGTCACCATAACTACAAACTCTCACCTAAGTACACAGATTATTAGGAATAGGCCCTTCAGCCACCATGTCCATGCTGAACATATTGCCATTTTAAACTATCTGCTTGCATATGGTCCGCAGACCTTTATTCCGTGCGTCTTCAAGTGTTGTCCTAAATGCCTCTTTAATGTTGCTATTGTTTCTGCTTCTACCACCTCTCCTGGCAGCACATTCCTCTGCATGAAAAACTTGCCTCGCACATCTCCTTTAAACTTTCCTCTTCTCACTTTAAACATGTGTCTCCTGATATTAGATACTTCCATCCTGGGAAAAAGATCGACTATTCACTTTATCCATGTCCCTCATAATTTTATGTACTTCTATCAGGTCGCCCCCCCCAGTCTCTATATCCTGTATAGAGAGGACAGAAGCACAATGCTTCTTTATTACATCTGCTTTATTGTCTACTATTAATGGTCCATTTTCAGCCTCTGCAGGACTAACATTAACTTTACTTACTATTTACATGTTTAGATATCTATAGAAAACATTCTTACATTTCCAGCTAGCTTCTTCACATGCTCCAATTAATTTGTCTTGACGAGTCTTTTAGTTGATCTATCATTCTTTATATTCTACACAATTATATGAATTGACACGGATCTTTACACACACATTGCTTTTCTCTTAAATTTGATGTTTTTCTAGTGAGCAGATCGTCCATATGAGAAAAGCGAGACAGTCTGGACCTGTAGTATACAGTCATAGAGATGTACAGCATGGAAACAGACCCTTCAGTCCATCATGTCCATGCTGACCAGATATCACAACCCAATTTAGTCCCACCTGCCAGCACCCGGCCCATATCCCTCCAAATCCTTCCTATTCATATACCCATCCAAATGCCTCTTAAATATTGCAATTGTACCAGCCTCCACCACTTCCTCTGGCAGCTCATTCCGTACACGTATTACCCTCTGGGTGAAAAAGTTGCCCCTTAGGTCTCTTTTATATCTTTCCCCTCTCACCCGAAACATATGCCCTCTAGTTCTGGACTCCCCGACCCCAGGGAAAAGA
>NC_057714.1:108096156-108097712 GCF_004010195.1 Chiloscyllium plagiosum | reverse complement strand
AGTTGAAACTTTATTGCTGGAACAGCACAGCAGGTCAGGCAGCATCCAGGGAACAGGAGATTCGACGTTTTTGGCACAGGCCCTTCTTCAGGAATGAGGCCTGTGCCCGAAACGTCGAATCTCCTGTTCCCTGGATGCTGCCTGACCTGCTGTGCTGTTCCAGCAATAAAGTTTCAACTTTGAACTCCAGCATCTGCAGACCTCACTTTCTCCTCAATTTCTTTAGTCATCCAGCCTTCCCTTTCACCCTGACAGGAATATACTTTGTCTGGATTCTCGTTATCTCATTTCTGAAGGCTTCCCATTTTCCAGCTGCCCCTTTACCTGCGAACGTCTGTCTCCGATCAGCTTTTGAAAGTTCTTGCCTAATACCGTCAAAATTGGCCTTTCTCCAATTTAGAGTTTCAACTTTTAGATCTGGCCTATCCTTTTCCATCGCTATTTTAAAACGGATAGAATTATGGTCACTAGCCCCAAAGTGCTCCCCCACTGACGCCTCAGTCACCTGGCCTGCCTTATTTCGCAAGAGTAGGTCAAGTTTTGCACCTTCTCTAGTAGGTACATCCATCTGGAATCAAAACGTGTGGTGCTGGAAAATCACATCAGGTCAGGCAGCAGTCCTGATGAAGGGCTTATGCTTGAATCGTCAACTCTCCTACTCTGCTGCCTGACCTGCTGTGCTTTTCCAGTGCCATGCTTATTGACTCTGATCTCCAGCATCTACAATCCTCACTTTCACCTGGAGTTGAGAAGAATCAGGGTGACTGATTGAAACAGATAAGATCCTGAGTGGACTTGACCGGGTAGATGTGAAAAGGATGTTTTGTCTTGTGGGAGAATATAGAACTAGGGGTCATAGTTTAGAAATAAAGGGGTTGCACATGTAAGGCAAGATTGGGGGGAAATAAGTTCTCTGAGAGAGTTGTGAGTCTTTGGAATTCTTCAAAAGGCAATGCATGAATAATTTATAAATAAATTAAAGGTAGCAATTCTCAGTTCCCAAGGGTGTAGTGATTGGAACCAGGTAGATGTGGTTGACTACAAGCTCCTCGATTGGGGTTGGTAATCTGGCCCAATCAGGAAGCCTTGACTAATCAATATAAACAGGAGATTTAGAATTTCCTCGGATCGGGGACTGACTCCAAGCTGGCTGGCCATATACTGTACACAAGTAAATAAAGGGTGACTTGGTGACAGGATACTGGCCTCTGTGCAGTTACTTCAACGGGAATGAAAGGCTATTGGAAGTATGCAGGAATGTAGAGTTAAGCTTAAGATGAGATCAGACATGAGTGTCAGAGCAGGTTCGAAGGGCTGAGTAGCTTACTGCCTGTCTCTTTGTTGGCTACGTAGAACAGTTGATCTTTCATAATTACACCGGCACCATTCCCCACCTCTACCTCCGCTACATTGATGACTGCATTGGCGCCACCTCATACTCCCGCGAGGAGGTTGAGCAATTCATCAACTTCACCAACACATTCCACCCTGACCTTAAGTTTACCTGGACCATCTCTGACACCTCCCTCCCCTTACTGGACCTCTCCATCTCCATT
>NC_057714.1:108063102-108095336 GCF_004010195.1 Chiloscyllium plagiosum | reverse complement strand
CTCCTCCCTGACCTATCACCTTCATCCCCTCCCCCACTCACCTATTGTACTCCAGGCTACTTTCTCCCCACCCCGACCCTCCTCTAGCTTATCTCTCCACGCTTCAGGCTCTCTGCCTTTATTCCTGATGAAGGGCTTTTGCCCGAAACGTCGATTTCACTGCTCCTTGGATGCTGCCTGAACTGCTGTACTCTTCCAGCACCACTAATCCAGTTGTTCCCTGTTTGATATTCTTTAGGTAACCACAGATTCTCAGTCCTCCCATTGGAACTTTTCCTTTCCATATGAACGTAGTTATTTTGAAATATCCCTCCAAATGTCTGCTGCTGCTTCTCAGAAGATTGTCTCCTTGCCAGTTCACTTTCCTGAGCTCAACCCACATAGTTGCTCTTATTTGAACTTAACACACTAGTCTTAGATCCACTCTTCTCCCTTTCAAACTAGAAGTAAAATGCAATCATACAATGATCAATGATGCTTTATTCTGAAATTATTCGTTAATCTTGCCACACATCAGAATTTCAATACTGGTATAGCCTTCTCTCTACACACCAATTTTTGTGTAAGCTACTGATCATACCTCCTTCATTCATATCTAGATCATTAATATACACAACAACCAACACTGAGCCGTGTGGTACGTCGCTGGACACAAGTTTCCAGTCACAAAAACACCATTCGATCACCACCCTAAGCATCCTGCCTATTTCCCAACTTGCCCTGGATCACAGAGGCTCTTAGCTTCTTAACTAGTCCACCATGCGAGAGACTTTGTTAAAAGCCTTACTGAAGTCCATGTAGACAACATCAACTGCACTAACAAAAGCTAATTGTTGAAAGAGCTCAATCTGAGTTAACGTTTTAGGTCCAGTGACCCTTCTGCAGAACTGATGGTAGCTGGGAAAATGTTTTTAATGCAGAAGATAGAGTAGAGGAGGGGGTAAGGAGTTAACAATAGATGGGAATAGAAGCAAAAGAGCAAGAAGAACAGTTGGACAGATAAAAGAATGGATAATGGTCAGGATAGGAGGATGAACAACTATCAATGGGGACTGTTAGCAGCTGGCAATGGCTTGTGTGTAATAGTAGACCATGTCATAACCAGGCCCATAGTGTGAGGGTTGAGGTAAAGACATGGGAGAAGCTCAGACTCTAAACTTATTGAACTTGCTATTGAGTCCAGAAGGCTGTAGGTTTGCCAAGTGGAAGATGAGATGCTGTTCTTCCAGCTTGCACTGAACTTCACTGGAGCACTACAGCAAGCCTGAGACAGAGATGTTGGGGACAGGGAACAGGGTGGTGTGTTAAAGTGGCAGACAGCTGGAAGTTTAGGGTCTTTTTTACAGACCGAATGTAGACCACATTGTGAGCAGCAAATGCAGTAACTAGATTGAGTCAAGTGCAGGTAAAGCGCTGTTTTACCTGGAAAGTGTATTTGGCACTTGGATACTGAGGAGGGAGGAAGTTAATGGGCAAGTGTTATACCTTCTGCGGTTTCAGGGGAATGTGCCATGGGGCTATGGAGGGATGTTGAGAATGAATGAGGAGTGGAACACAGTGTCCCGGAGGGAAAGGTGAAGGTTGATAAGGGAGGGGTGGAGAATATATGTCTGGTGATGAAATCCTACTGGATGTAGTGGAAATGGTGGCTAATGATCCTCTGGATGTAGATTCAGGTGGGATGGTAGGTGAGGCCATTTTGGAGGCCCTCTTGGTTGTTGTGGGAGGGAAGAGAAGGGATGAGGGCCAAAGTGCGGTATGTGGGTCGGACACAGCTGAGGACCCTGTCAATTAAGGTGCAGGGGAATCCTCAGTTGAGGAAGAAGGTGGACATTTCAGACGCCCTCTTATCAAAGTCAGAACAGATGCGACAGAGACAGACGAACTGAGAGATAGAATAGAGTTTTTATAGAAAGCAGGATGTGAAGATGTGTAGTCAAGGTTACTGTGAGAGTCAGTGAGTTTATAGTGGGTATTGGTGGTCAGCTTGTCCCCAGAAATGGAAACAGAGATGTCAAAAAAGGGAGGGGAGGAGTCAGAGATGGATCAGGTGAAGTTGAGAATGGAGTGGAAATTGGAAGTAAAATTGCTAAGCGTTTCCAATTCCGGATCAGAGAGGGAAGCAGCACCAATGATATTATCGATATACCAGAGAAAGAGTTGTGAGTGAGGCCTGACATAGGACTGGAACAAGGAATATTCCACATATCTCACAAAGAGACAGGCATAACTGGGGCCCATGCAGGGTACCCGTGGCCATTTCTACAGGAAATGTACAACAGAAATGTGGAGTCTGTTTAAGGAGCTCTTGTGAGTGTTGGATAACTTTGTCCCACTGAGACAGGCAAGGAATGGTAAGGCGAATGAGCCTTGGATGACAAGAGAAGGGGAGCTTCTTGTCAAGAGGAAGAAGGAAGCTTACTTAATGTTGAGGAAGCAAGGACCTAGCGCAGCTTTAGAGGATTACAGGGTAGCTAGGAAAGAACTCAAAAATGGACTGAGGAGAGCTAGGAGGGGACACGAAAAAGCCTTGGCAGGAAGGAAGAGGGAAAACCTAAAGGCATTCTACACTTACGTGAAGAATAAGAGAATGATCAGAGAGAGAGTAGGGCCGATCAGGGATAGTGGAGGGAACTTATGCCTGGAGTCTGAAGAGGTAGGGGAGGCCCTAACTGAGTTTTTTGTTTCAATATTCACAGGAGAGAGGGACCTTGTTGATAGTGAGAACATTATAGACCAGGTTAATAGGCTTGAACAGATTTATATTAAGAAAGTGGATGTGCTGGAAATTCTGGGAAACATCAAGAGAGATAAGTCCCCGGGGCCGGACCAGATATATCCAAGGTTACTACAGAAAGCAAGGAATGAGATTGCTGCACCCCTGGCGATCATCTTTGCATCCTCACTCTCTCCATGGGAGTAGTACCAGATGAATGGAGGGAGGCGAATGTTGTTCCTCTGTTCAAGAAAGGGAATAGGGAAATCCCTGGAAATTACAGACCAGTCAGTCTTACGTCTGTTGTAAGCAAGGTACTGGAAAGAATTTTGGGAGATAGGATTTATGACTATTTAGAAAAACATAGTTTGTTTAAATATAGTCAGCATGGCTTTGTGAGGGGCAGGTCATGCCTCACCAGCCTTATTGAATTCTTTGAGGATGTGATGAGATACATTGACGAAGGCCAAGCAATGGATGTAGTGTATATGGATTTCAGTAAGGCATTTGATAAGGTTCCCCACTGTAGGCTCATTCAGAAAGTTAGGAGGTGTGGGATGCAGGGAAATTTGGCTGTCTGGATGTAGAATTGACTGCTGGAAATGTGTTGCTGGAAAAGCGCAGTGGATTTCAGTAAGGCATTTGATAAGGTTCCCCACTGTAGGCTCATTCAGAAAGTTAGGAGGTGTGGGATGATCTGCAGACCTCACTTTCTCCTGTAGAATTGACTGGCCAAAAGAAGTCAGTGAGCGGTAGTAGATGGAAAATATTCCGCCTGGAGGTCATTGTGTCCCACAGGGATCTGTTCTTGGGCCTCTGCTCTTTGTACTTCTTAGAAATGACTTGGATGAAGAAGTGGAAGGGTGGGTTAGTAAGTTTGCCGATGACACAAAGGCTGGTGATGTTGTAGATAGTGTCAAGGGCTGTTGCAGGCTACAACAAGACATTGACATGATGCAGAGCTGGGCTGAGAAGTGGCAGATGGATTTCAACCTGGATAAATGTGAAGTGATTCAGTTTAGAAGGTCGAATTTGAATGCTGAATACAGGGTTAAAGACAGGATTCTGGCAGTGCAGAGGAACAGCGGGATCTTGGTAGTCCACGTACATTGATCCCTCAAAGTTGCTACCCAAGTTGAGAGGGTTGTTAAGAAGGCGTATGGTGTTTTGGCTTTCACTAACAGGGGGATTGAGTTTAAGAGCCACAAGATTTTGCTGCAGCTCTATAACACCCTGGTTAGACCACACTTGGAATATTGTGTCCAGTTCTGGTCACCTCAATATAGGAAGGATGTAGATGCTCTAGAGACGGTGCAGAGTAGATTTACCACGTTGCTGCCTGGATTGGAGGGCTTGTTTTATGAAGAGAGATTGAGTGAGCTAGGGCTTTTCGCACTGGAGAGAAGGAAGAGAGATGACTTGATAGAGGTGTACAAGGTAATGAGAAACATAGATAGAGTAGACAGCCAGAGACCTTTCCCCAGGGCAGAAATGGCTGTCACGAGGGATCATAATTTTAAGGTGATTGGAGGAAGGCATAGCGGAGATGTCAGAGGTAGGTTCTTTACAAAGAGAGTGGTGGATGTATGGAATGCACTGCCAGCACTGGTAGTAGATTCAAAGACATTAGGGACATTTAAATGACTGCTGACAAGCAAATGGACAACAGTAAATTGAGGGGTGTGTAGTTTAGGTTGATCTTAGATTAAGATAAATGCTTGGCACAACACTTTTGCAAGGTCGACCTCAAGTCACCATTTATCTAGATGATGTTCTAACAAAAGGGAGAACTATTAAAGAACACTTAGAGAACTGGAGTAAAGACCAAAGGCATTTTTCCAAGGCTAGCATACGCCTAAGAAGGGGAAAATGGGTGTTCCAGGCCCCTAGGTAACCTACTTGAGCTGAGCTACAGAGTCAAGACCAGGTTTTACCCACTGGAACCTTAAGTGAAAATGATCAAAGGTGTGCCAGCTCCCACATCTGTACCAGAGCTTAGATAATTTCTCGGGTTGGTAAATTATTACGGAAAGTGCATACATAATCTGGCCTTCGTCCTTATACCTTTCTATCAACTCTTAAAAAGGGGTCAGCCTTGGAAAGGGTTGCATAAACAATTCCTAGGTTTCAGGGAAGTGAAGAAACAACTATTATCCTCTCAGTTGTTGGCACACTATGATCCCAAGAAGGATCTGCTATTAACATGCGATGCCTCTCTGTACGGCATCGGGATGCTATAAGCTCAAATGGAGAGGAGTATCCAATTACATATGTATCCAAGACTTTGGTTAATGCAAAGTGTAAAGATGCCCTGATAGAGAAGGAAAGTTTGGCCTCATATTTGGAGTCAGAAAGTCCCACCAATACTTTTATGGTTGAAAGTTTGTAATAATAATGGATCACAAACCCCTACTTGGTCTGCTTAAAAAGGCAGTGCTATGTATAGCTTCGGGTCACGTTCAGCATTGGGCTCGAATACTAAGCACTTATAATTATAAGTTAAAACCCTATTTAGGAAGCTGATTAGTTATTGCGGATGCATTGAGCCATCTCCTAGATACACCACCAGAAGTACCTTAAATCGAAGAGTTTGTAATGATATTAAGTTTTCTGGACATGCTCTCAGTCATGGCTGACGCAGAAAGATCCAGTCTTTTCAAAACCGAAACAATTGGTGGCGATAGGGGAAACCAAAAATTGAAACCTTTCTGGACTCAGAAAACAGCTCGCAGTGGAGGACAACATATTGTTATGGGGTGCAAGAGTGACTGCCCCAAGCATAAATCATAGAGTCATACAGTACGGAACAGATGCTTTGGTCCAATGTGTCCATGCCGACCAAGTTTCCCAAACTAAACCAGTCTTACTCACCTGCATATGGGCCCATATCACTCTAAACCTTTCCTATTTATGTACCTGTTCAAATGTCTTTTAAAGATTGTAACTGTCCCTGCATCTACCACTTCATCTGACAGTTTATTCTGCATACAAACCCCACCATGTGTGAAAAGTTGTCCCTCAGTTACCTTTTAAATCTTTCTCCTTTCCCCTTAAAAATATGCCCCCTAGTTTTAAATTCCCGCACCCTAGGAAAAGGACTTTTGCTATTTTCCTTATCTATACCTCTCATGATTCTGTAACGTGATGGTTGTGTTCTTGTGCAACTCCACATTATGAAGCTCTTCAGAAACAGTGCTTAAAATATTAGTGATGTAATCATGTTACAGCCAACACACGTTTTAAAAGTTTGTTCTTTAGAAACAGTGTCCCCAATTCGTCAATCGCTTTATAATGAAAATTGTGTTAATGAAATGTGCATTATATCAGAACAACTTGCAATCCTCTATAAAGTCATCCCTCAACCTCCTATGCTCCAGTGAAAAACGTCCCAGCTGAACCAGCCTCTCCTTATAACCCAAATCCTCTCGTCCTGGCAACATCCTGGTAAATGTTTTCTGAACCGTCTCCAATTTAATAATATCCATCCTATAGCAGGGCAACCAGAACTATAAACAGTACTCCAAAAGTGGCCTCACCAACAGCTTGCACAATCTCAATATGATGTCCCGACCCCAATACTCACTGCTGTGAACAATGAAGGCAAGCATGCTAAACACCTTCTTAACCACCCTGCCTACCTGTGGTGCAACTTTCAAAGAATCATGTACCTGAACCACCTTCAAATAACCATGTACCTGAACTCTTAGGTTTCTCTGTTCGACAACACTAACCAAGGCCCCACCATTAACTGTATAAGTCATACACTTGTTCACTTTATCAAAGTTTAATACCTTGCATTTATCCTAATTAAACTCCATCACCGCCAATTACTGGCTGAACTCCACCAGAGCCATCCGGGGTCTCCAAAATGAAGATGTTGGAGAGAAGTTATGTCTGGTGGCCAGGCCTGGACATAGACAAACCCACATTGATAGGCAGTACCAAAGTGCCAGTCAGGACAAAAATTATCGTCAGCAGCTCTTCTATATGGAATTGGCCAGGTAAACCCTGGACTTGGTAACATGACAGTTATGCGTGTTCTTTCACGGGTTAATGTTCTTAGTCATTGTAGATGACTACTCAAGGTGGTTGAACATGCATAAGGTCCATTCATCAAACATAGGGACAATGACAGAAAAACTGTGCGCATCTTCTTAAATGCATGGCATCCCAGAAGTGCTGGTCACAGATGATTGGCTATCATTTACCAGCATGGAAGTTGGATATTTCCTAAAGTTGAATGGGATTTGACATATACAGACAGCTCCATACCACCCATCATCCAATGGCCTAGCAGAAATATCAGTCCAAACTTTGAAGGCTGCTTGAAGAAACAGTCTACAGGTTCACAAGGTACCAAATTGTCCTGGTTCTTATTTGATTATAGAACCACCTCACATGCAACTACAGGGATAGCACCAGCAGAATTGCTAATGAGTAAAGGACTCTGCACCAGGTTAAAGCCTGATCTTCTCAGACCTGTGGGGGAGGGTGAAACAACATCAGGAACACCAATGCCAGACATAAACCTCTGTTAGAGACAAAAAATTGCAGATGCTGGAATCCAAAGTAGACAGGCAGAAGGCTGGGTGAACACAGCAAGCTAGGCAGCATCAGGAGGTGAAGAAGTCAATGCTTCAGGTGTAACCCTTCTTCAGGACACAAGCCCCCAGCAAGCAACAGTGACAGTTTGATATGGGGGCGATCTTTGGTGTAAGAATCATGGAAATGACTCCACGTGGGTAAGGAGCATGATCGATGTGAAGTCAGGATGAGTGACATATAAAGTTTGGATAGATGCGATGGTCCTGAAAAAGCATATGGACTGTGTGAAAGCTGCAGATTCACAAATGCTACAGGACCAAAACATGCCTTGCCCCTCAGAACTCAGAAAGGCTGCCAGAACCTGTGGATTCACCTTCTCTGTCAAGCGTTAATGAGTCCTCAGAATCAGAGATGGACATAACCACCTCAGCACCTTTGGTGCTGGAAGAAGATAACTCTACTGAAGTGCAAGAGGTGAGCTCATATGTGTTACATGCCACCTGTGTCAGACCCTGAGTCGGAGGAACCTGACCTGATGCTAAAATGCCCCCTGAGGCTGTCCAACAGAAAGGACCGGCCTATATGCTCAGATTCAGAGGTTATGATTTGGAGATTCCAGTGTTAGACTGGGGTGTACAAAGTTAAAAATCACACAACACCAGGTTATAATCCAACAGGTTTATTTGAAAGCACTAGCTTTCGGAGCGCTGCTCCTCCATCAGGTGGTTGTGGAGTATAAGATCGTAAAACACAAAATTTCTAGCAAAAGGTTACAGTGTGATGCAACTGAAATTATACATTGAAAAAGACCTGGATTGTTTGTTAAGTCTCATCTTTTAGAATGACCATGTTGGTTTCAGTTCTTTCACATGTAAATCCCAGAACCTTTTTTAAAGTTACATTCTCAAGTTAACTTTAACAATAGGTGCCATGTCAGTTCTGATAATGCATTGAAGGTGTAAGGTGCCCTGTGTGAGACTGTCAGTGCCCCAGTGTTCAGACAGATTCTATTTCTAAAAAGGGGATTTACAGAATCTTGCATGGATTCATGCAGTTTTTGAGCAAAACAAAATATAATTCTGCAAGTACAAATTCACCCCACATATATGTGTGTGTGTGCATGCGGGTGTGTGTGTGTGTGGTCAGGTATGAGTGTCTGTGAGAGAGTATGTGTGTGAGAGTGAGTGTAAACGGGTATAAGTCTGTGAGAAGGTGAGTGTGTCTGTGTGTGTGAAAGAGAGAGAGAGACAGAGAGAGAGTGCAGTGCAGTGGGGTCACCTGTAGTGAGACATGAACCCACGGTCCCAATTGAGGCCATCCCCATGGGTACCAAACTTGGCTTTCAGCCTCTGCTCACCCACTTTATGTTTTTGCCTGTCTCGAAGTCCACCTTGGAGGATGGTCACCCGAAGGTCCGAGTTTTAATGTTCCAGATCGCTGAAGTGTTCTCCGACTGGGTGGGAACACTCCTGTCTGTTGATTCAGAGGGAGAGGGATGTAGTGATTGTAATGAGGTCAGCGAGCTAGACCTTATAGAATATGAGTTCCCTGATTGGGGCTGTTAATCTGGTCCAATCAAGGAGCTCTGGATGATTGACAAAAAGGGGATTGTCGGAGATACTGATACCTAGAGAGCTGACTCTGAAGAGGGCAGTACCAAAGACAAGAACTATTCATGTGTAAATAAAAGATGGCTTGGTGATGGGGTGACAGCCTTTGTGGAATTACTTCAGGTCCCATTTGTCCTCTCAGGTGATAGAAATGATTGCCTGGTGCATTTCAAAGAAGAGAAAGGGAGTTACTCTTGATGTGCTGGCCATTTTCATCTCTCAATTAAGAAAAAGAGTTATCTGGTCATTGTCACATTGTGATTTGTGGGACCTTACTGTGTGCAAGTTGACTGCTGTGGTTCCTACGAAGTAATAGTGCATCCATCTCAAAGTATTTCATAGACTGTGAAACATTGGAAATGGCTATTTAAGGAGTCATATAATTGCAAATCTTTTCCTTTTTTAACAGAAGTATTTACCGAGGGAATCAATTTGATCAGTGACCCTCTTCAGCTTAATCTTTTGTCAGGAAATCATAAACCAATTATTTGGTAAGCTGTCTCTGTGTACAGCATTTCCACAGAGCCGCATTAGAATACCAGCTTAGACTTTGTGTCCTACAACCTTCTGACTCCATAGCAGGATTACTACCACAAAGTCATGACTGACATCTATGACAGTCACTTCTTTTACATTTCAGAAGTTGGAAATGTTACCTATTTAGCTCTGATGCTGTAGAAAGAGAGAGCATTTTAATAGTTAAAAAGTCAACAACAGCATCACTGTTTCATGTGACCACTTTAATAAAGAGAAAATATCCACTGCACTTTATGGAGGCATTAACAAATGATATTCAGTTAAAGAATAAAAGATGAGAAAAGTAGCACAAAGTTTGGTCAAAATGGTGGATGGTTTGAGGGAGGTAATTCTGAACTTAAGTTTTGGGTTATGGCAATGATAGAGGTTTTGTTTGTTGTTGTAAAAATGGCAGACAATTCCAGAAATCAAATGTCCTACCTGACGCATGGAAAGATGGTTGTGGCTGTTTGAGGTCAGTCATCATTATGGAGTTCAATGTAGCTAAGTGTGAGGTGATTCACTTTGGTAAGAGTAATAAAAAGATGGGGTACTGGGCTAACGGTCGGATACTTGGTAGTGTGGATGAGCAGAGGGATCTTGGTGTCCATGTACACAAATCTTTGAAAGTTGCCACCCAGGTAAATAGTGCGGTGAAGAAGGCATATGGCGTACTGGCTTTTATTGGTAGAGGAATTGAGTTCCGGAGTACTGAGGTCATGTTGCAGTTGTATAAGACTCTGGTGCGGCCACATCTGGAGTATTCTGTGCAGTTTTGGTCGCCATACTATAGGAAGGATGTGGAGGCACTGGAACGGGTGCAGAGGAGGTTTACCAGAATGTTGCCTGGTGCCGGAGTGGAGTGGGGGCGGAGAGGTCAGGAAGAAGATTGCAGGTTAGGAAGACGGTGCTGAGTTCGAGGAATTTGTTCATGGAATGCCCTGCCAGTAGCAGTGTTGGACTCTCCCTCATTATGGGCATTTAAGCGGGCATTGGATAGGCATATGGAGGATAGTGGGCTAGTGTAGGTTAGGTGGGCTTGGATCGGCGCAACATCGAGGGCCGAATACTGCGCTGTATTCTTCTATGTTCTATGTTCTATCTCCAGGACATCGCTGCAAGAGTTTCTCAGGACAGTGTCCTAGGCCCAACCACTTTCAGCTGCTTCATCAATGACCTCTGAATCACTCAGTTCAATCTAAGGTCAGACGTGGGATGTTCACTGATAACACCATCCAGGACAAAGCAGCCCAGTTGAATGGCACCACATCCATATGCATCCATCCCCTGCACCGGCGGTGCTCAGTTGCAGCAGTATGTACCATCTACAAGATGCATTGCGGGTCATATTTTGTTTGTGCACACTTCCTGGAGGCAGTTACCCAGAGGAATCAGAATTTGCCTCCACTCTTGTCCAGTTTTGGTGTCACAGATGTCTGAAATGCAACATTGTGATATACAGAGCAGGAATTCAGAAAATCATCATGCTAAAGGAGTCAAATGATTAACCAACTTTTGCGAAGAGTCAGCTGGAGGCCAATGAGAAGAAGTAATATTTACAGAGTGTTGGCAGCCAGAATGCACTGCTTGAATGGTAAGATTCAATGGGGATTTAAAAATGGAGTTGGATAAATACTAGACGAGGAAAAAAACTGAAGAGACAGTAGTGGATTGGGAAGGTTACTGGATAAGTCGAGAGTGTGGTGCTGGAAAAGCACAGCAGGTCAGGCAGCATCCGAGAAGCAGGAGAATCGGCGTTTTAGGCATAAGCCCTTCATTCCTAATCTCCAGCATCTGCAGTCCTCACTTTCTCCAAGGTTACTGGATGAGTAATCCAGAGACCCAGGCTGAGACGGGTTCAAATCCTACCACTGTAGCAGGTGGAACGTAACTTAATAAACTGAGTTGAGAGCTCATTTAGTGATGGTGACCTTGAAACTATCACTGACTCGTAAACCCCCCCTCTGTTTCATAATGTCCTTACCCAGTCTGACCGACCAACATGTGACTCCAAACCCACAACAATGTGGTTGACTCATAAATGCTTTCTGAATCACTCAGTTCAAGGGGCAATTAGGAATAGTCAACAAAAGTTGGCCCAGCCAGTGACACCACAAAATATATATTCGAAAATTGCAAGGCTTCAGGGAAAGAGCAGGAACATGAAGAAATTTGTAATCTTTAAGGAAAGAATCACAATGTCACTGGACCAAAGTTAGCCATCTTGAGGATTGTTATTGCTTTTGGCTCCTTTCAGTTGGTGTGAGGTTAATTTTGAGCCCTGTCTCTGATTTTTGCACGTTAGTCAAGGGTTGGGGAGTCCAAAGCTAGATGGCATAGGTTTAATGTGAGAGGGGAAAGATTTGACCTGAGGGGTAACTTTTTCATGCAGAGGGTGGCATATGTCTGGAAGGAGCTGCCAGAGGAAGTGATGCAGACACATAGAATTACATTTGAAAGTCATCTGGATGGGTATATGAACAGGAAGGGTTTAGAGGGACATTGACCAAATGCAGGCAAATAGTACTAGGTAAGATTAAGATGTCTGGTCGGTATGTAAGAGTTGGGCTGAAGGCTCTGTTTCTGTGCTAACTGTATGACTCTATGTGCAGATGAGACTTGATTGGAGCAAGTCTGGACATTGTAGGTTTGTTCGTACAGTCAGGGTATCCTTTTGGATATGGGCCTGGGTCAATTTTAGGAGCATTAAGCTGTCCCTTGAGAAAGAATGGTGCCCATTGGGAAAGTAAGCTTTGTAATTATTAAAAATAGATATGAATGTGCATTGCACCTTTCAAAAGAACTTGTAAATTGTACCTGTTAAATATGTCAGGAGGAACTACCAAAAAGAGCTGACAAAACATCTAAAGTGTCAAGAGGAACTGTCAAAAACAGTTGTCAAAACGACCAGTCAAACTGTCAAGGCACTTAGAAGTACTGTCTTTTAAATCATTGAAAAAAATATAGAATATTAAAATAAATCTTTGCTTGCTAATTCCCTCAGTCTATTGACATAAATTTAAGAGTTACCACGACTGTGATTAGTGCTGCATAACAGAGTTCAGAACCTTTTGTTGTCGCAGTTGGCTGCCTGCGATTTGAAAGTGAAGTCTGCAGATGCTGGAGATCAAAGTTGAAACTTTATTGCTGGAACAGCACAGCAGGTCAGGCAGCATCCAGGGAACAGGAGATTCGACGTTTCGGGCACAGGCCCTTCTTCAGGAAACATAAATTTAAGATTCCTGAAGAAGGGCCTGTGCCCGAAACGTCGAATCTCCTGTTCCCTGGATGCTGCCTGACCTGCTGTGCTGTTCCAGCAATAAAGTTTCAACTGCCTGCGATTTCACAGTTTGACTGACAGCTCCAGGTGCTAATACACTTGTTGAAGTAGGACAATGAATCCTATTGTTGTCATGATCAGGGATTATGCACTTGCATTAAATACTTGTTTTAGTAAGGAATCATTTTATTGTAAGGAATTTAAATGGGGAGCATGTTTTGCTCAGAACGAGAAGTCTGCAATAGCACTTTATATTGCTACCCCAGCATGGAAGATGAAGTTTGTCCATGGTGGAAACTGGATGAGTTGGCATAGAGGGCATGAGATGGCACAGATTGTGCAGGGGGTGTGCCTGGAAGGGTGACAGGATGTGAGTGGTGAGGGTGGGTGTTATGTGGTTTGTTCAGTTTTGTTCTTTTTAAATAAGTGACACAGTGCTGATACACAGAGGCGAGTCCAGCTCACTGCCAGTCATGCCATCTGGCATCTTCCAGTTCAACTGCGATGGAGCACCATCATTCTGGAGCAAAAGCCCAATTTGCAAAGCGTTTTCTTGGGTTGAGTTTCGGAGCTGGGAAATGTACCAAATCTACACTCCGAGCAGGGAGTGAAAATTAAGGCTTAAGTGCCTGCAAGCGTACTCGTGTATAGGGAGGTGAAAAATGAGGATGAGGTTTGTGAGAGACCAGAGTCACTTTACTGTCGAGATCAGACAGAATTGTAGCAGGAAGCTACATAGTGAGGCCATGGAGGGATTTAAACACAAGGATGATCATTTTAAATCTGAGTCAGGGTGGCATTCGGAGCTGTTGTTGTGATTTGTGACTAGGATTTGATGTGATAGGCTATAACAGGTAGGGTTCTGGATAAGCTGAGGTTTAAGGATAAAGTGAGTGGTGGATGAGAGATCAGCTGTTGAAATCATCAAGGCTGGAGGTGATAAAAGCAGGGGTGAAGGTTTCAGTGGCTAATGTACAAAGCACAAGCTAGTAATGTGGATGTAGGATAGACTGGCTTCCATTCTGCTCCGAGCACCAAGAGGACTCATAAAAGTCACAAATAACATTCACTGAGGTTATGAAGCATGACGAAGTGAATATGTATTCACATATCACGGTTGAACAAGATGTGAAAACCCCATTGCAGCTTCAGTTCTGTGCATACTACCACTGCACAGACAAGTTTTCAATAATAATGGAATACAAAAATTAGTTCTGCCTATGATAATTTTAGTGTTACAGGAAACAAAATTTGCCATGATCTTCCCGGGAAACAGGAGCAGGAGTAGGCATATGGTCTTTGAACATGAGTCCAAAATATATTCAATGCGCAAAGCACCCTCAGCACTTTGGAATAGAAATTCTTAAGATTCACAACTCTTTGAAATTTCTAGTAAGCTCAGTCACTAATTCACTCATGAGATGTGGGTGTTGCTGTCTGGGTCAAAAGGTGTTGGAGAGAGCTCATTCAAAAACTATATCCCTGGTTCTAGGCTATGCAGCTATGGGGAAACAACTTCCCAGCATTTACTATATCAAGGTTTTGTAGAATTTTGCAAATTTTGAGATATTATCTCTCATTCCTCTGAACTGCAAAGAAGTCCCTCAATGTGAAATACCTTTGTTTTTTTTTTAATGTTTAGGATGCTGTACGAATTCAATTAGTTGTTTGTGATTTTGCACTGTTTAATTTCAAGACCAATAAATACAAGAAAAGTGAATTTGAAACCAATTAGGTCACATTACTGTTTCTAAAATACTTCATTTTTAAAAAAAATAAGTTTACTATGCAGCCATGTATAACTCTTGAATTGAGGTGAAATGCCATTTTCTGCAGGGTAAATTGATTCTACCTCCCCTTTGCAGTCAAGCTGTTGAAATGGCTAATCCCTAAAGTTTATTGACAGGATATTATTCTTGGAAAGAGTTCAACCATGGTGGTGTTAAGAAAAAAATGAGGTGTTTGTAATTGAGATCCTGTTAGAGATGATCGATATGGTTTGATGTGGTGTAATATGGCTTGCCATTTGTTTGCCCAAACTTGGATATAATGCAGGCATTGCACAAGATTGACACAGATTGCTTCATTGTTAGAGGACTTGTGACTGGATTGGACATTCTGGATTTATTCTTGGTGTTCAGGCAATGGGAAAGCCATTGATCGAGGAATTAAAATGGCTGGTCGCAACCTGTGGAAACCTCGCAATATTGTGTGGTTATGGTGATTAGCCTATGACAATCACAACACTTCTGTGCTTCAAGACTGACTTTAACTAATGCAAGATAATCCCTTTCAACTAATATTGACCTTCACTTTGCAAACCCCTTAGTATCATATTTGCTCAAATACTGTCCCAAACTTTCTCTGCACTCTCCTGTGATTAAAGCCGAGTTGTGGTCTAGAGCCAAGTAGAACTGCCAGTGCCAGTGAGTGAATTATTGTTGAGTTTAACAATTCTAAAATCACAATTCATTACTTCTTCTTGTCAATCTGCTGATGATGATGAGGAAGCTGATAGGCCAGTAAATTACCGTGTCACATTATCCTGTATTTTCTACACAACACTTGTTTAGAAGCTTTCCACATTATTGAGCAGAAACTATTGTCATCGCTGTGTGCATTAGGAGAGCAGCTCATTTTGGTGTACAGGTTTCCTGGACATTTATCTCACCCTTTCACCTTAATTAGTTTGATTTTGGCAAGATATTGGAAGGAAAGGTGGTCTCTGTCATCACTGGATTAGAGTATAATTGCTGCAATTGACATCAATGACCCAGTTTAGTCAGAAGGAATATCAGCCAGAATACCTATGCGTGGTCATTATTCCACTGATTTCTCCATAGGCATCGAGAATACAGATAGATAGAGAGATCGGCATAGAATTAGATACATTCCCCTGCATGAGAGAGATAGCAGTGGGGCACAAGGAAATGGCAGAGGAACTGAATAATTATTTCGCGTCAGTCTTCATGGTGGAAGACACGAGTGACATCTCAAAAATTCAAGAGAGTAAGGCAGAGCTGAGTATGGCGGCCATCACCAAGGAGAAGGTGCTAGAAAAACTAAATGGCCTGAAGGTGGATAAAACACCTGGACCAGATGGACTACACCCAGAGTTCTAAGGGTGACAGCTGAAGAGATAGTGGAGGCGTTATGGTGATCTTTCAGGAATCGCTAGAATCAGGGAGGGTACCAGAGGAATTGCTAACGTGACAGCCCTGTTTAAAAAGGGAATAAGGCAAAAGATGGAAAATTACCGACCGATTAGCCTAACCTCAGTTGTGGGTAAAACCCTGGAATCCATTGTGAAGGATGAGATTTCTGAAAAATTGGCAGTATATGGTAAAATAGGCCAAAGTCAGCATGGTTTCATCAAGGGGAGGTCATGTCTAACAAATCTGCTAGAATTCTTTGAGGCTATAACGAGCAGGTTGGATCAAGGAGAGTCAATGGATGTTACTGACCCGGACTTTAAAAAGATCTTTGACAAGGCGCTGAACAGGAGGCTACTGAGTAGGATAAAAGCCCATGGTATTAGAGGCAAGGTGTTAGCATGGATAGAAGCTTGACTGTCTGGCAGAAAGCAGAGAACAGAGAGTGGGGATAAAAGGGTCATTCTCAGGATTGTAGTCGGTGACAAGTTGTGTTCTGCAAGGGTTGGGACCACAACTTTTCACTTTATATATTAACAATCTAGATGAAGGAATCGAGGCACTCTGGCTAAGTTTGCAGATGATACAAAGATAGGTAGAGGGGCAGGTAGCATTGAGGTGGGGAAGCTGCAGAAGGATTTCAACAGGTTAAGAGTGTGGGCAAAATGTGCCAGATGGAACACATCGCAGTAAAGTGTGAGATCATGTACTTTGATAGGAAGAAGATGCATGGTCTATTTTCTAAATGGGGAGAAAATTCAGAAGTCTTAAGTGCAAAGGGGCTTGGGAGTTCTAGTCCAGGATTCTGTCAAGGTAAACCTGCAGGTTGAGTCAATAGTTAGGAAGGCAAATGTGATGATGGCATTTATTTTGAGAAGACTTGAATATAAAAGCAGGGATGTACATCTGAGGCTCCATAAGGCTTTGGTCAGACCACATTTGGTGTATTGTGTGCAGGTTTGGGCCCCAGAGGAGATTAATGAGAATGGCCCCAGGAGTGAAAAGCTTAACATATGAGGAATGTTTGAGGACTCTGAGTTTATACTGGATGGAGTCTAGAAGGATGAGGGGGGATCTAATTGAAGCGTACAGGATACTAAATGGCCTGGACAGAGTAGATATTGGGACGGTGTTTTCATTGGTCAGAGAGACTGGGAGTCTAGGGCACAGCCTTAAAGGGAAGACCTTTTAGAATGAAAGTAAGGAGAAACATCTTCAGCCGGATTGTTGAGGCCAGGTCATTGAGTATATTTAAGACTGAGATAGATAGGTTTTTGAGTATCAAAGGGATCAAGGGTTACGGGGAGAAAGTGAGACAATGGGGTTGAGAAATCTATCAGCCATGTTTGAATGGCAGATCAGACTTGATGGGCTGTATAGCCTGATTTCTGCCCCTATGTCTTATGGTCTAATATATTTTTCAATGACTCATTTTCAAAAGTCTAAAGAAGTGATGCCAAAGCAAATAGGTTGACTCAACCAACTGAAATGCCACAATCCATCATATAAATCTATTTTTTTCTTAGTAAAGAACTTTGACCAACCCCTGTAGATCTAGTTTGGAAAAGTGGGTACTTTATGCTAAAAGTATTCTATTAGTAAGCTTTATCATATGCTGGGGAGAGGGGGGTTGGTGACGATTCACCACGGCACATTCGCCGCCGCCGATTAGCCACTGCTGGTTTGCCACCAGCGTTTCTCCATTGGGGTCGTTTGACCTCTGGTGACTATTCGCCACGGAAATATATATATGTAGTGATTGTTTTCCCTCCCACCTGTTCTTTTATACTTCTCAGTCCCCTTTATTTATACAAGTACATACCACATATTGATAAAAAAAAGGTAAAATAAATACCATTTTATTGGTTTATATATAAAAAAGAGTTACAAATACTTGCAGTGGCGAATCGTCTTCAGTGGCCAATGGGCGCTGGCTAAGCATCCTCGGTGGTGAAAGGGCGGTGGCTAATCGGTGGCGACGAACCTGCTGTGCCGAATGGTCCCATCCCGGCTGGGGGGTGATCCTTAAGATTTTGAGCCGCTTTGCAGGGTTTGGGAGAGGGAATTAGGGGTTGAAATTTCTATGGAGGCATGGGGGGACATTAGCAAGAATGCAAAGAAGATCTCAATTTGTAATTGGACCCATGCCATACACAGCTAAAGATTTCGCATAGGATCCATCTGGCCCCAGAATGTCTCTCAAAGTTTAAGGTGGGAGCATCCCTCTTTTGTCCTAAGTGTAAGATAAACATCGGTACTCTCACTCATTGTTTATGGTCCTGTCACAGGCTCCATATGCATTGGATTTCTGTGGCCGGAGTTATAGAGAGGGTCTTGTGGGCCAAGGTTAAGATGGACCCTATCTCTCTCCTCCTGGGCCAACCCAATATATACCCTCTTTGGATGCTCATGGGAAAAAGACCTTTTGGATATCCTCACTTTCTGCACTAGAAAAAATATTTTAATGTGTTGGGTTTCTGAAACCCCCCAGGGTCTGTTGAGTTGGGATAGGCTTATTATGGAACATATCCCTCTGGATGTTTTCACGAATATGGTGCAGCGCAAAACCGAAAATCTTTATAGGATTACTTGGATGCAGAATTATCTGCCATTTTAACCAGGGCTTTTGTGTAACCATGGTGTCCCGATTTAATGTACTTGATGTCCTTGAAGGAAGAAATCCAAATATTTTATGTGCAATACTTAGGGCTCTCGGAGGTCGACAGCTAATGTTTTGTTGTGCCGAGCTGTTTTGTTTGCTTGTTCATTTACTACTTTTACTGATTTGTCTGTTTTGCACGTGGGTATAATTGTGTTTTGGGGTGTATTGTTGTGGGTTTTTTTTCTCCTTTTTTCATTGTTAACTGTGCATAGAATAATGTTTGTTGGTGTTGTAATTTAACTTCCTTTTATTTATGGTTTTGTAAAGAAAGAAAAGTTTAGTAAAAAATCCATAAAAAAGAACATTAAGCAATTCTTTTGTAATTCCGTGTTTTTGTATTAAACTGTGGAGTTTGCATGCATTTTATCCAGTCCTAATTCCTAGCAAACTGCAGCTCAGAGATGTGCAATGCTGTACTCCTCATTGTGCATATAAACAATGTTTTTTGCAACTCTGCCACTACGAAGGCTGGATCTAAGCAAAATGGATTAAGATAGGACACAACTATTGTTGTCTTTTCATAAAATCCCTCCAGTGTCGAAACAGGCCCTTTGGCCCAACAAGTCCAAACCGACCCTCCGAAGAGTAACCTAACCAGACCAATTCCCCTACCCTATATTTACCCCTGACTAATGCACCTAACCTACACTATGGGCAATTTAGCATGGCCAATTCACCTAACCTGCACATCTTTGGACTGTGGTAGGAAATCCACGCAAACACAGGGAGAATGTGCAAACCCCACACAGTCACCTGAGGCTGGAATCAAACCTGGGTCCCTGGCACTGTGAGGCAGCAGAGCTAACCACTGAGCCACCGTGCCACCCCCATGTTCTTTGTGAAGGATAAATGACCAAGAGTGTTGAACTTTTATTCTGAGACCTTGATAAATGACATAATCAACATTGTGTATCCTTAATTAATCTGTTTTAAAGATTAATAATTAACAGATGACAAAGAAGGGGGAAATAAAGTATAGTCAATCATACTTGTTAGCAAGTGATTGCCAACGGTAATGATATTGTAATTGTAAAGGTTATGGAATTGCAGAAGGATTTTACCCTCAAATCTTATATTCTGAATGTCTTAAATACATGAAGGCATGTGAGCATTACTGCCTGATCCTGTGTTTATTGCATGTTTCTAATTGCCCTTGGAAAAGGTGGTGGTGAGCTGCTTTCTTGAACTACTGCAGTCCATGAGGGGTAGGTAGACCCACAGGAAGCTCCAGGACTTTGACCCAATGTTAGTAAAGAAGTTCCAAATCAGGCTGGTGTGTCACTTGGAGGGACAGTTGTCAGTGTTGGTGGCCCCATGAATCTGCTGCCTCTGCCTTTCTAGATATTAGAGGTCATAGGTTTGTAAGGTGCTGTCAAAGGAACCTTGATGAGTAGTTGCAGCACATTTTGTACATGATACACACTCCTGACACTGTGCTTCACCCAGGAAAGTACAGAATATTCCATCACACTCTAGAGTTGCATTTTGTAGATGGAACAGGCATTGAAGCGTCTTCGGAGGTGTGTTAGTCACCTCCAGCTTCTTAACTTTTGATTTGCACTTGCAGCTACAGTATTCATATGGCTGGACCAGTTCAGTTTAAGACCAGTGGTAAACTCCAGCCGTTGTTAGTGTGGAATTCAGTAATGATATTATCATTGACTGTCATGGTGAAGAAGTTAAATTGGCTCTTGTTGAAGATGGTCATTGCCTGGTACTGTGTGATGTGACTGTTACTTGCCACTTATCAGCCCAAGTACGTAATTCTTCCGTTTCTGAGGAGTCAGTGAATGGTGCTGAACATTGTACAGACATCAGTGAACTTCTCCAGTTCTGACATTATGGTGGAGGGAAGGTCATTGATGAAATAACCTTCTGAAGATGTCTGAGCTGAGGACAGACGAATTGAAGAACTCCTGCAGCGATGTCCTGGTGCTGGGATGATTGACTGTCAACATGCACAGCCACTTTACTTTCTGTTAATATGACTCCCAACAAAAGCGGAAGAGTTTATTATAGAGACTGGTTTATTGATTTTCATTGATCTTAAAAGAACATAGCCTTCCTATGATAAGAAACTGTTAAAATTTGAACACAAGGCAGATTAAGTTTTGTATTTAGAATTGTTCTTACAAACAACAATATGCAATTCCTCGCGGATATATGTGAGTCTCTGCAGGCCAGTTGAGCCAGCTTGGCTCATTCTAACTGTTCTCCCTTCTGTGGAAAACATAAAGCTTTCAAGATCCACTCCAGGAATTGAGCACATCATCCTGGCTGAAATGTCCGTGCAGTGTGGTGGGAATATTGCATTTTTGGAGGTTAACAAAGAAGTTGTAATGAAATTCCTTCTTTTCACAGATCAGACACAGATGATCGTTGACACAAAGATCTCCATCCGTGCTATAGTTTCTTCCCAATCACCATGCCGCTCTCAAAGGAAAGAGAAAACTTCATCATCAATATGAGAAGGAAGATTACAGCTGTGTACAGCGTCCTTAGTAAATTGTGAGAAGTGGATTTTGCATGTGTACGTGAAGACAAAATGATAAGTATGACTATTCTGTTGTACTGTTAAACATCAATGAGAATGAATCAATGAGATTGTATAAGAATGGATACTTTTGCAGCAGGAAGCTACATTCATGGTTTATGATGGGCTGAAGCAGTACTGAAGCCAAAAAGGAATCAGATAAAAATAGCACAAGTGATACTTAAGGACAAATTTTCTGAACTCACACCCTCAGTAAGGAATCACATTCAAAAGAGTTTGAAGATTTGAGTCTAATTAATGGTGAATGGTTAGAATCTGGAATACACTGCTTGAGGGTGTAATGGAACCAGCTTCAATCATGGTTTACAGAAGGTAAGTCAATAATTGTGTGAATTAGAAACATTTGTAGGATTATGGAGAGAAGATGGAGGAGTGGGACTAACTGAGTTGGTCTTGCAAAGAGCTTGTGTGGACATAATGGACCAAGTGACCTCCTTTGCACTATACCACTGGCACACAATAGCACAGTTGTATCATCTACAAGATACAGTGCAGAAACTCACCAAGGCTGCTTGGACAGCACCTTCCAAACCCATCACCACTTTCATCAAGTGGAGCAGATATATGGGAACATCACCAACTGCAGGTTTCCCTCCAAGCTGCACACAATCCTGACTTGAAATCCTGCAATTCCCTCCCTAATGACATTTTACATGTCCCTACACCATATGGACTGCAGCTGTTCAAGAAGGCAACTTACCAGACATTCTTAAGGGCAACTAAGGGATAGACAATACATACTGGTTAGGCTAGTATAGTCCACATCCCATGAATGAGTAAAATTAAAGTTATCAGAACGCCCCCCCAGATTCTCTCCCTCTTCCTAGTCATCCATGATCTCCCACAAGAAGCAAAAGCAGAGGGTTAAGTGTACATTAAATGGTTTGTGATGTCAGGATTGAAGATTGTTATTTGAGGTAGGTAACTGTGAAGCATGGGAGTGAGATGGCAGCATAGAGTCATAAAGTCATAGAGATGTACAGCAGGGAAACAGACCCTTTGACCAAACCCATCCATGCTGACCAGATGTCCCAACCCAGTCTAGTCCCATCTGCAATACCCGGCCCATATTCCTCCAAACCCTCCGGTGAAGCGCTGGTGTTCTGTCCCGCTTTCGATTTATGTGTCTTGGTTCCTTAAAGTGGGTGATATAATTTCTGGCTCTTTTTTTCAGAGGTTGGTAAATGGGGTCCAAATTGATGTGTACAAATCGGAACTCCATCAATAGATCGCCAGCGCTTCACTGGAGACTCTCATTGATGATGTTATCTAGTCATGGTGATGAAACATCTGAAAACAAACCTTCCAGCTCAGCTAGCTATTTACATCCATATCATTTAAAAGGAACCTGGATCTGCCCTGGACCAGGTGCTGAAAAGTAGGATTAGAATGGGTGCTAGTTTTCTCAGGCAGTGCAGGCATGATACAGACTGAAAAGCCTCTTTCTGTGTTGTAACTTTCCTACGGTTCTATTGTTCATAACTTTACAGAATCATAGAATGGTTGTAATGCAGGAGGCAGTTCAGCCCATCTTTATGCCCTCTACATGATTAATGTACCCAGTGTCACTGCCCTGTCTTTTCCCAAATCCCTGCACATTTTCCCTCTTCCAGTTTCCTTTCGATAGCCCCAACTGAATCTGCCTCCATCATAGTTTCAAGTAGTGCACTGCAGACTGTAAACACTTGCTGTGTGTGAAAACCTTTCCTCATGTCGTTATTGCTTCTTTTGCCAATTACCTTAAGTCTGTGCCCTCTGGTTGTCCATCCTTCTACCAACAGGAGCAGCTCCTCCATATCTGCTCGGTTCTTCACTGTGGCTGGATCAAACTCCTGGAGCTTTCTCCCTGACATCTGACTAAGTTCACTCTATGGATTGTAGAAGTTCAAGCAGGCAGGTTAGCACTACTTCTGAAGAGCAATTAAAGATGGGAAATAAATATAATGCTGGCATCCTGTGAACAAATAAAATTATAAATTTATTGACTTATTCCTGTTTTTGTATCAGTAGATCTACAAGAGGTTTGGTTAATGAGGTTTTCCCTTAGTTGCTCCACAGAAGCACTTAAATTTCACAAAAGGTACAATTTACTTTAGTCCCCTAGTTTGGCCCTTCCTGATGTTATTTATCTTTCTTACATCTTCAAGATGTGGATTACTGTTGCCCATTCCATATGGGCAGTGAATACTGTCTGGCTAATTATGATAATAATTTAGCAAAATCTAACCTGTTTGTTGACAATGTGTACATTCCAACAAGGCCTATCAGAAGCAATCAGCAAACCCCTCCATATCTGAAGGATATCTAAGTAAGTTATAATCTACGTGATCCTATCTTATTGAGGTCATCCAACAGTATAGGCAGAGGACTGAAACATACTGGTCTGTATAATCGGATGTTAAGGACTAAATAGTCTCCATTGTAGACTGGTGAACTATGCCAATAAAGCACAGAATGTTCAACTCACTTGGAGGCATCACTAAGTGAGGATGTCATTCACCATGATTGTGATGTTCAATTTTACCATCACCAAATGGAAATTACTTCAGTTGGGTCTCTAAGATATAGTCCAATAACTAGCACACATTTGACTTTCATTCTTGAAAGAGTAACCCATACTGTGTGCACTAGATCAACCAGCAGTCAAGAGAGCTCCATGAATTATCTTACCAGTTCCTCATTAAACATATCAATTTATTTGTCTCACTGGGTATCAATTCGGGATATGCTACTGATATCGCAACACGTCATATCTGTACTTACTTGCAATGTCTTCCTTGGTAAAAATGTAAACAGTTACAATTTAGATTGGGCTGCACCAGGCGTGGGAAGAGTTTCTTGGCTAGATTACTCAGTGCCTTTTTATCATACCCATACAGTTGTTGTTTTTGGAACAGAAACGTTTAACTTTTGTTTTGGTTCAGGAGTGATTGCTATAACAACTTGAGCCATAACATAGACATAAGAACTAGCAGTCAGGCTCAAAATTTGAAGGAACAGATTCCAAAGTTTTTTTTTGAAAAAAGTACATTTTATTGAATTTGTCACAATAGTACAGTTCTCGGAACATCAACGATGAAGAAACAAAATAAAATTAATATTAAATGCTATGCCAAGATCTAAATGCATTTATAGCTGCAAACAATTACACCCAAGGGAATATACTTGCACACTCTTTAACTTCCTTTTTCTCCTTTTTAAGTAATCTGCAGGTTTTTCTTGAACTTTTAGCTGCTTCCATGAAGAAATAAGATCTCACCAATCTCCACAATTCATTGCAGGCTGTTCATAGGCTTCTGGTACAGGCAACCCCAAAAACTAAGTTTTGCTCTTCTGGAGCATTTACACTTATTTACTGTAGTGTTTTTTTTAATATAGCCTTTCTTTCAATGTACAGTATAGCAGCAACAAGTGGTAGGATAGCACTTACAGTTGGTATCATATCACCGACTCGCAATCCATCACTTTATGGAGAATAGATGGTGAGTCACGACGTGCAAGGGATGACCAAAAGCCTAGAAAAGAGATTTCTTCTTTTTGAGGAGATTTAAGTGGAGAATTGGGAGTTTAGGAAGGGATTTTCTGAGGGTACAAGCCAAGTCATCCATCAATTGTGAAGCATTGGGGAGGAATGCGAAATAAACAGGACTGAGTGGAGCAAAGTTTCAAATTCTGGAACAGCTGATTTGAATATACACTGATGCACATGTACTGTCTGTGTAAATGGCAGTCAGCATCTAAACTGATACACTTATGTACATGTGAAGCATCATTTCATAGATCTTATAGAGCAAGTTGGCTGGCAATGAACTCCAATACCATATGAAGCAAACTGAATTCTTGAAGATGATGTTGAGTCTCAAGTAATATGGATAGTCTCAGTGTATCAACATAACAGTAAATTATAAAGTATATAATGTCCAAGGTAGAAAGTAATTCCATAAAACATCTTGAAATTGGATTTGATTATTAACATTTTTGTTAATGCAACATAAAACTTGTGATAGGACTACTGACTATTATTAGTCCATTTATCATGTTTTTCTGATGCTTCCAGTATGATTTTCATCCTACAAGTTTAGCAGTATCAACCCGATTGCACCAGCTTCTAAAACATTTTTGTGGGTGTTCCCCTTCAATTGTTATTCTTGCAAAACGTCCTGATGAGTGCAAGGTGAAAGGTTTTGACAAAGTGTCTTCTTCAGCAGTGAAAAAAAGTTTTGATTATCCATTTTCTTAAGGTACTCTTATTTCTCTTATTTGTATTTCAACATTAACTTTCATTCTTTTCCATTTCTGCAGCTTGGTTGTTGCTTTCTTGTCAACTATTTCTCATCCTGTCTACTGAAATTGTCAATCTCAGTATCATTCCCTGTTTGATTCCTCAGTGTTGTGAGATAAAGTTACATTATGAACATATACATCTTTATCACATTGTGAAGTTTACTATGATCTGGAAAATCCTTTGGATTGAAATGATCAGCACGAAGAACTTTTTATAGTTTTCAATGTAATCCTTTTTGTTCTTCCTACATATCCTGTGCTTCCATCCAACCGCTTTGAGTAAGGATGAGACTAGGATGGACAGACATACAAATCCAGGGAGATCTATGCTGAATCAAAAGACTATTTTCTTTTATTTTTAAACAGGTTCAAATGGTCTCTCGCACTTATTCCAATTTTAGCAGCTTTTGTTAAGCACACACTGTGTCAAGCTGGCCAGTGGAGATCCTGCACAGTCTCTCAGAAAGAAGAGAGGAACTTGGAACTCTCCTACTGAAGCAAGTGGGATGAGGCAGGTATCACCAAATCACAATTTAAAAATTTAGACTCTTTTTGTTGGGTATGGTAAGTTGAATAGATGGAGTCAAGAATGCTAATGAACTAGCATCAAACTGAACAGCAGAACAGGCTCAAGGGGTGAATGATCCATTCCGGTTCCCATATCCCTGAACCCACGAACCTCAAATTGCCAGGGCACTGGATAAATGTTATCATTTTCCCCAAGAAGAGGTTATTTTCCTTTTGCTAGATTCCCAAAGCTCCCTGTGCTATTTACAATCTTTCACTCAGTTTATGACGACAATTGATCTGTTCCCACTCTTCTTTTAAAATGACCAGCAGGATGAACTAGGAAATATTATACCTTTTCAAGTGCAGAATGGTGGCCATCCAAGTTATTCAGATTAAGTGGAACAGGGGATAGGGTGTCAAAATTAAACGTCTCATCACCCAGTGTTCACAAATGTGCTCTTGCAATATTGATTGCTAGAACAAGAACAGCAAACCTGGTTGATTTTCCTTTCATGCTAAAGTATCATTGACAATTTTAGTCTTCCTTTTTGCAGCTCAGTTGAAAATTGGAATATTCAGCATTGACTGCGGATTGAATCTCAGACTTTGCAGATCCGAATGGCTCTCCTACTGATTGGCTAAATTAATTCATTCTTCTGCTAGGACATCTTAAAAATAATTTATTTATGCAACCTATGTTCTGCTGGTACTGCAATACACACAGCAGACAACTAAACAAATCTGAAATGTGTTTTTAAATTGTTCAAAGACATTACCTTCTTTCCCCCACACCCCAAATCCCTATGTGCAGTTGTGGTTTTGCTGACAGTGATGGGACATTTCCTCATTATTTCAAATTCTTATGGGTGTCATGGCCTTTTACTGAGCACAACTGCACTTACTTCTGCAATACACTTCATATTTACAGCAGGTATAATAAATTACACAGCAGCCACTTAGACTTAAAAGGAAGATGATTGAGTTTCTAGGAAAGGTGATAAACTGTAATGATCATAGCTCCTCTGCTTGCTGAGCTCTTGTAGGTCCTTGGAACTTTGTGGGTTTCTGAGTAACTCCCTGAAAATGAAAGAATATGTGGAACTCAGACACAAATTGTCATTGTCAAATGTATTAATTAGCTTCTCGTCCCTAAATAAGAAACAATAGATAAGATTATACAAGTGACCACATTGTCTAACAAACCCATGCTGACACTAACTCCATCTCATTTCTAAACTCTTTCTTCATCAATACAGGCAACAATGATATGGGTTAATTGAAGATATGGCCTTGACAGTTTAGATCTCCACAACATAATACATCATGTCACCAGCATGATTATTGGCAGTAATAATTTGTAAAAGATGTTGAAGTGATTTCACAGAATTGAAATATTTTTACAGTGCAGAAAAAGGCCAAACAACTTCTTGTGCCTGCACCAGCTCTCTGCGTGAGCAATTCATCTGTTGCCATTCTCCCATTTCCCCCCGGAACCCCACATATTCTTCCTTTTCAAATAATAGTCCAATTCCCTTTTGAATGCCTCTGTTGAACTTGGCTATACTCAGCCAGTGTATTCCAGATCTTAACCTCTTTCTGCATTAAAATGTGTTTCTTTATATAAATATGTTTCTTTTGCCAATTATTTCAAATCTGTGCTTTCTTCTCGATCCTTTCATAACTTTGAGCAGCTTCTTATTATCCATCCAGTCCAAAACCCCTCATGATTTTGAATATCACCAAAAACATCCCTTCTCAGCCTTCTGTCCTCCAAGGAAAACAGTTCCAATTTCTCTACTTTATCTTCATAACTGAACTTCCTCATCCCTAGAATCTTTTGAATCTTTCTTGCAGTCTCCAAATGGTCTTTACATCCGTCCAAATACGAAGTGCCACTAATTGTACATTATACTCCAACACAGGTTGAACTTGTGGCTTATAGAAGTCTTAGAGAAGCTCTTGCTCTCTGTGCTCCTTTTAATAAAACATAGGACACTTTATTACCTGAGTTCTCAATCTGTCTTGCTAACTTCCATGATTTAGCCATAGTCTCTCTGCTTTTGTGTCTCCTTTAGAATTGTACCCTTTAATTTATATTGTGTCTCCATGTTCTGAATTACTTCACATTTCTCCACACTGAATGCCATCTGGGATTTCCCTGCCCATTCCACTAACTATCCTTCTTCCAGTTCACAATGCTTCAGAATTTTGCATCATCGCAAACGTGCAAATTGTGTATTGTCATTAACATATATCAGGAAAAGCAAGGGTCCCTTACTGATCTCTGGCAATACCACTATAAATCTTCCTTCAGCCTGAAACATACCCATTAAACCATTACTTTGTTATCTGTTGCACAGCCAATTCTCTATCCACGTTGGTGTTGTCCCTGTAATTCCATGAGCTACAACTTTGCTCACTGGGTTATCAAATACCTTTTGGAAGCCCCATACACCACAACAACTATATTACCTTAATTGACCTCTCAAAAATCTCCAGCTAGTTAATAAAACACCACTTTTCCTTCGGAAATCCATGTTAAATTTCCTTAAGTAACCCAACACGTGCCAGCCTTTCTGACCTCTCATGGCACATTTCTGATCCACTAATAGGGATTTATGCAGCTCAATGATGCATCTCAAGCTGCCACTGGCAGCCGAGCCTCCCTGGCATCTTTTTGCACTTTGCCACTTAGGCCAGACCAGCTTCATATTATTACTGTTTTGCTGTGCCATTTAGTAGACACAAAGCCAGAAGTTTCTCATTGGTATCAGCAAGCCTCAGTCAAGGGGGATAGCCTTCGCTCAGAGGATTCCTGGCACCGTGAATCCAGGGCAGCCTGAAACCAGTCCAGGTTCTTCTTGGGGTAGTCATAGTCAGAATCCTCTCCACATAATGTGAGGACCAAAATGAGAGGCAGCACACTAACTGTCTTAACTCTCTTTGACCTATTTTGGGCTGTTTTCCTGCTGGAATAAGAGAGAGGCAGGTATTTTATTCACTTGTGGGACATGGACATCACAGGCTGGCCAGAGTTTATTGCCCATGCCCAGTTGCTCGACAAGATGGAGGTGAGCTGCTTTCTTGAACCACTGCTGTCCACGTAATGTAGGAAGACCCAAAATTCCCGAGGGAGGAAACTCCAACATTTTGACCCAGCAATACAGAAGGAACAATGACATACTTCGAAGTCAGGATGATGGGTGGCGAGGGGAACTTACAGTTGATGGTGCCCTCATATAGTGCTACCCTTATCCTTCTAACTGGAAGTAGTTGTGGTTTTGAAGGGTGCTAAGGATCTTTATTGAATGTCTACAGTGCATCTTGTAGATAGTACACACTGCTGCGATATTAAAGGAGATGTAAATGTGTGGCACAGCTGTACTTTTGGCATAGGTGGGGAGCATATGAGTTGTCAGGCAGAGGGTATACAGGGTAAGTGATATCATGGGTGAGTGGGTGAATGTTGTAGGCAGTAGTGAGAGTGAATGATCCTTTGTAGAAACTTAGTACTGTTGCCAAGACAGTGTGAATGCGAAGTGTCTGAGAGAAGCTGATGTCATGCATGTTGGAGGAGTGGAGAAGATCACTGATCTTTTTCCCACATCGCTGTGCATTCCTCCACATGTCTGAGACTGCTTTAACCTGGGTGGCAACCTCAAGACTGGCTGGCGTGGTTTTGTATTGAAGCTTCCACAGCTGCTCCTGGAGGAAGAGGAAAAGTTCTGCCTGTGTACCACCTCATCCAACAGGCCCTCCAGGGTGGGTGATGGCCTAATGGTATTATCCTACTGCTAGACGATTAATCCAGAGAACCAGCTCATGTTCTGTAGGCTCTGGTTCGAAACCCACCACGGTAGAATCAAATTCAATTATATACTGGAATTAAAAGTCTAACAATGACCACAAAACTATTGCTGATTGTCAGAAAAAGAAACCCTTAACTGGCCTCTGGGCAAATCAGGGATGGGCAATAAATACTGGTCTAGCTAGTGATACCCTCATTCTAAGAATGCATTAAAGAAAAGGTCCCTTTTCACAAAGCAAAGCACTGGTTTTCTCTGCTCTGCCATATCCACAGCAAATGTCAGGAATTAGGCAAAGCACCTCCAGACTAACTGTTTTGTCTTTGGGCACAACTCGTTTTTAAATATGGTGCCACTGTCAGGCTGGTCAGTTCTGGGGTTTCAGCTAAGTGATGAGTTGTTCTGGGATTGGTGTATAAGATGGGGCAGAAATTGGACATGATACACAACATAACAATGGGAATGGCAAGGAATGTGGCAAGTCTAATAAGATCTGGGCCTCACAGCATGAATCCCTCCAACCGAAGCAAAACGACAACCCTATCACTATCATACACAGGGAGTTAGGCCTAAGGTAGTATTTGTGCGTCAATAGTTATATTCACCTCTGTGACTGTTCCTTTAGTGTTGCTGAGTCAAAGTCATAGAGCGCCCTCCCTAAATGCACATGGCCAGTAATGGCTCATGAAGGCAGCTCATAAATGTCTATTCTAAGCATCTTGGGATGGGCAATAAATGATACCACAATCAGTGACCCCCACCGTGGAAAGAATAATTTTCCAGTGGCGAGATTAGAGCTTTATATGAAACTGTTATTCGTCATTGCTGAGAGACCAACCTTCCGTGAGCTCAGGAATGTGATAAGAGAGTTGTGGATGGCAGTGGCTGAGCAATTATGAGCCTCCTGGCGACTGGATCCAGGAATTCCATTTCAAGGTCAAGGTTGCATCAGAAGACGATTGCAGACCAACCATTTTCTGCTGCTATTACTTAAGTTCACCACCCGGCTGTACAGCCCACCTCCTTTTAGTGGTCGGGATGTGAAAATGCTGCAAGAGACACACCTGTTGCTAGCACAAATGCTTTATTCCTTCAATCAGTGCTGTTGAGTGAGTCACAAATTCGATCAACTGCATTCTTGCTGCTGCCCAGAAGACATCACTTTTGTGAAGCCACCCACTGGAAAAACTGTGTGCTGTCGGCAACACGTCAGCCCAGTAGCAGCACCCATACAGAGGTCATTTTGTTATCTCATACCTTTGGTACGAAGGGTGTAAACATTTGATTTTACTACAACGTACCTTTTAAGGGAGACAGGAAACGGCTTCATTGTATTACCACTGTACTTGTAATCCAGAGACGCAGGAAATATTCGGGGGTGGAGAGTTGGGCAGGCTGAAATCATGCCACAGCAGATAACGAAATTTGGATTTAATTCTTAAAAAATCCTGGAATTACATGTCTAATAATGATCATAAATCCACTATCAATTGTCATAAAAACCCACCTAGTTCACTGATGTCCTTCAGGGAAGGAAATCCTCCTTTAGTCTGGACTACATGTGACCCCAGACCCAAAGAAATGTGGCTGTCTCTTTACTACCCTTCTGAAATAATCTACCAAATCAGTCAATTGTATCATTCCACAAAAAAAGCCTCAAAAAGGAATGAAACAGACCGAAATGACAACAGCAAACACAGCCCTATCAACTCAAGGTAAGAGTGGTGTTGGAAAAGCACAGCAAGTCAGGCAGCATCCGAGGAGCAGGAGCAGCCTATTAATTCTGCTAAGTCCTCCTTACCAACATCTGGGATCTAGTGCCAAAATTGAGACTAGTCAAACATAGAGTCAAAGAGCCATAGAGATGTACAGCATGGAAACAGACCCTTCGGTCCAACGTGTCCATGCCGACCAGATATTCCAACCCAATCTAGTCCCACCTGCCAGCACCCGGCCCATATCCCTCCAAACCCTTCCTATTCATATACCCATCCAAATGCCTCTTAAATGTTACAATTGTACCAGCCTCCACCACATCCTCTGGCAGCTCATTCCATACGCGTACCACCCTCTGCTTGAAAGAGTTGCCCCTTAGGACTCTTTTATATCTTTCCCCTCTTACCCTAAACCTATGCCCTCTAGTTCTGGACTCCCCGACCCCAGGGAAAAGACTTTGTCTATTTACCCTATCCATGCACCTCATAATTTTGTAAACCTCTATAAAAGGTCACCTCTCAGCCTCCGATGCTCCACGGAAAACAGCTCCAGTCTGTTCAGCCTCGCCCTATAGCTAAAATCCTCCAACCCTGGCAACATCCTTGTAAATCTTTTCTGAACCCTTTCAAGTTTCACAACATCTTTCCGATAGGAAGGAGACTAGAATTGCACGCAATATTCCGACAATGGCCTAACCAATGTCCTGTACAGCCGCAACATGACCTCCCAACTCCTGTAGGAGATACTCTGACCAATAAAGGAAAGCATACCAAACGCCTTCTTCACTATCCTATCTACCTGCGACTCCACTTTCAAGGAGCTATGAACCTGCACTCCAAGGTCTCTTTGTTCAGCAACACTCCCTAGGACCTTACCATTAAGT
>NC_057714.1:108003298-108062609 GCF_004010195.1 Chiloscyllium plagiosum | reverse complement strand
GCGGAAATGACGGCGGATGGTGCGCTGTACATGGAGGTTAGTGGGGTGGTAGGTGAGGACTAGTGGGGTTCTGTCCTGGTGGCGGTTGGGGGGGCGGGGTTCAAGGGCGGAGGATCGGGAAGTGGGAGAGATGCGGTGGAGGGCATCGTCGACCACGTCGGGGGGGAAATTGCGGTCCTTGAAGAAGGAGGCCATCTGGGATGTGCGTTTTTGGAACTGGTCCTCCTGGGAGCAGATGCGGCGGAGTCGAAGGAATTGGGAGAATGGGATGGCGTTTTTACAGGGATACCCCTGAGATATTTTCTGTCCCAAAGGCAGGATAAACCTAGCAGAGATGGCACCTGTCCTGAAGCAGCTTAGCTATGGGCATGGCAACTTCTGGAGCACAAGTCTTCTGGACTGTTCAGATAAAAGCAAAGTACTGTGGATGCTTGAAATCTGAAGTCAAAACAAAGTGCTGGAGAAACTCAGCAGCTCTGGCAGTATCTGTGGGGAGAGAAACAGAGTCCAGTATGATTCTTCAGAACTGAAAAGGGGTGGAAAATTGTTGTTTATTCTTTGCCTTTTGAAAGAAGGGCAAAGGGAACAGATTTGCACTGGGTCTCTGCACAAAGACAGGAGGATGAACGAGAAATAAGTGATGTACAGAATGGGTGCAAACTGGGTGGAAGGGAGAGAATGGGTCTTCTCTACTAAGAGCAGAGCTGTGGGATGGTAGGGGAGGAAGAGAATGTTCTCCATTTTTCTTTCACTACATGTAGTTGCTCCAAGATTCCATGCATGGTGAGTGGTGTCAGCATGCCAATCATGGCATTGGCTTCCAGTTCCAGAAGTTGCTGCCACTCAACCCCCATTCTTCAACTGGAAAGAACATTAGAAGGTACGCTGGTTGCTATATCTGGTCAGAGCCATACAACACAAAGGTGTTATCAGTGTAAAGGTGGGACTTTGTCTCGATATGGACTATGTATTTATCACTCTTACCAATACTGCCATGGACAGGTGCTTCTGCAGATGGCAGATTTGTGAGGATGAGGTCGGGTGTGTTTTTCCCTCTAGTTTGTTCCCTCATCAACTGCTGCAGACCCAGTCTGTCCTTAACAAAGTGACCAGCTCAGTTCAGTTAAGCCACTCTTGGTGATGGACATTGAAGTCCCCTAATAGAGCACATTTCGTGCTCTTGCCACCCACTATGCTTCCTCCAGGTGGTGCTCAACGTGGAGCAGCACTGAATATCAGCCAAGGGCAAGGGTGTGTGGTAACCAGCAGGAGGTTTCCTTGCCCATGTTCAGAGCCACACAACACCAGAGTGTTACACTCAGGACCATTTCCTCTCGGCTGTATCCCACTGTGGTGCCATCTATCGAAAATATGGAAAATTGCCCAGATAAATTTTTTTTAAAAACATAAAAATCAGGGCAAATCCAACCTAACCAACTACTGTCCCATCAGTCTACTCAGCTGAAAGTAAAGTGATGGAAGGTGTCATCAACAATGTTATGAGTTGGCACTTTCGCAGCAATAACCAGTTCAGGTTCTGACCTCATCACAACCTTGGTTAAAGTTGGACAAAACAGCTGAATTCCAGAGATGTCGTGAGTGTGATAGTCCTTGACATCAAGGCCACATTTGACCAAGTATGGTGTCAAAAAGCCTGAACAAATTGGAGTCAATGGGAATCAGGGGATAAACTGCCCACTGGTTGGAGTTATACCTAGCACACAGGAAGATGGCTGTGATTGTTGGACATCAGCTCCAGGACATCTCTGCAGGAACTCCTCAGGGTAGTGTCCTAGACCTAAACATCTTCAGCTGCTTCATCAAAAATGACCTTCCCTCTATAAGGTCAGATGTAGGGATGTTTGCTGATGATTGCATGAACATTCAGCACCATTTGCAACTCCTCAGATACCGATGCAGTGCATGTTCAGATGCAAAAAAGTGTGAACAATCTCCAGACTTGGGCTGATAATTGGTAAGTAACATTCTTACCATGCAAGTGCAGACAATGATCATCCCCAACAAGACAAAATCTTATGACTGTCCCCTGGTAATCAATGGTATTTTCAACACTGAATCTGCCTCTACCAACATCCTAGGGATTACCAGAAACTGAAATGGACTAGCCATATAGCTATTGTGGCCACAAGAACTGGGTCAGAGGCTTGGAGTCACACATTGAGTAAGCACCTCCTGACCCCACAAAGCCTGTCTGTTACGTACAAAGTACAAGTCAAGAGTGTGATCGAAAACTCCCCACTTGCCTGGATGAGGGCTGTACCAACTTGACACCATCCAAACAAAGCAACCCAATTGATTTGCACCACATCCAAACATTCATTCTCTCCAACACCTGTGCTCAGTATCAATAGTGAGTACATCCTACAAGATGCATCACAAGACTCTTTAAACAGCACCATTCCTAGATCACAACCACTCCATCTAGAAATTCAAGGGCAGCATGGGAATACTATTACCTGCAAGCTCCCCCCAAGCCACTCACTATCCAGGCTTGAAAACATTGCTGTTCCTTCAGTGTCACTCAGTCAAAATCCTGGCACTTCATTGTTGATGGCATTGTGGGTCTATGTACACCAAATGGACTGGAGTGGTTCGAGAAAGTAACACACTGCCACCTTCAAGGGAAAAATGCTGGCACAGCCAGTGATGCTGACACCCCTCAAATTAATTAAAAATATGGTTAAACTTTCAATTTAATCTAAAAATATCCCCATAGCCACTTCAGGTTTTTTTTAATACATAGAGTCATAGAAATGTACAGCATGAAAACAGACCCTTTGATCCAACCTGTCCATGTCGACCAGATATCCCAACCCTGCTAACTCTTGAATCAATGGGTTACAGGTTTGTTTTATGTTATTCCTTTTTTAATGCCTCATCCAAGTGAACAGTGCATAGGACAAACTATAGAGTATGTGTAGAACATAGAACATCATCGTAGTACAGGCCCTTCGGCCCTCAATGTTGCACCGACCTATGGAATCAATCTGAAGCCTGTCTAACCTACAGTATCCTATTCTCACCTATATGCCTACCCAATGACAATTTAAATGCCCTTAAAGTTGGGTGAGTCTACTACCGTTGCAGGCAGTGCAATCCATGCCCCTACTACTCTCTTAAGTAAAGAAACTACCTCTGACATCTGACCTATATCTATCACCCCTCAATTTAAAGCTACGGCCCTTCGTTCTAGCCATTGCCAACCGAGGAAAAAGGCTCTTGCTGTCCAACCAAACCCTCTGATTATCTTATATGTCTCAGTTAAGTCACCTCTCAACCTTCTCAAGTCCCTCAGCCTTTCCTTGTAAGACCCCCCCCGGTAACATCCTAGCAAATCTCCTCTGAATCCTTTCCAAAGCTTCCACATCCTTCCTATAATGTGGAACTGTACGCAATACTCCAAATGTGGCCGCACCAGAGTTTCATACAGCTGCAGCATGATCTCATGGTTCCGAAACTCAATCCATCTACCAATAAAAGCTAACACATCATATGCCTTCTTAACAACCCTCTCAACCTGGGTGACAACTTTCAAGGATCTACGTACCTGGACACAGAGATCTCTCTGCTCATCTACAGTACCAAGAATCTTACCATTAGCCCAGTACTCTGCATTCCTGTTACTCCTTCCAAAGTGAATTAACTCTCACTTTTCCACTTTAAACTCCGTTTGCCACCTCTCAGCTCAGTTCCGCAGCTTATCCAAGTCTCTCTGTAACCCACAACATCCTTCAGCACTATCCACAACTCTACCGACCTTACTGTCATCCGCAAATTTACTAACCCATCCTTCTATGCCATCATCCAGGTCATTTATATAAATGACAAGCAACAGTGGACCTAAAACAGATCCTTGCGGTACCCCACTTGTAACTGAACTCCAGGATGAATATTTTCCATCAATCACCACCCTCTGTCTTCTTTCAGCTAGTCAATTTCTGATCTAAATCACCCTCAATTCCACGCCTCCGTATTTTGTGCAATAGCCTACCGTGGGGAACCTTAGCAAATGCCTTACTGAAATCCACATACACCACATCAATCGCTTTACCCTCATCCACTTGTTTGGTCACCTTCTCAAAGAACTCCATAAGGTTTGTGAGGCACCATTACCCTTCACAAAACAGTATTGACTATCCCTAATCAACATACTCCTTTCCAGCAGATTTTAAATCGTATCTCTTATAACACTTTCCAAACTTTACCCACAACCGAAGCAAGGCTCACAGGTCTATAATTTTCAGGGTTGTCTCTACTCCCTTTCTTGAATAAGGGAACAACATTTGCTATCCTCCAGTCTTCTGACACTATTTCTATAGACAATGACAGCATAAAGATCAAAACCAACGGCTCAGCAATCTCCTCCTTGGCTTCCCAGAGAATCCTAGGATAAATCCCATCCAGCCCAGAGGACTTACCTATTTTTCACACTTTCCAGAATTGCTAACACCTCCTCCTTATGCACCTCAATCCCATCTAGTTTTGTAGTTTGTATCTCAGTATTCTCCTCGACCACAGTCTTTTTCTAGTGTGAATACTGACAAAAAGTATTCATTTAGCACTGCCGTATTTCCTCTGACTCCAGGCACAACTTCCTACTACTATGCTTGATTGGCCCTAATCTTACTCTCATCATTCTTTTGTTCCTGATACAGCTATAGAAAGCCTTAGGGCTTTCCTTGATCCTATCTGTCAATGACTTGTCATGTCCCCTCCTGGCTCTTCTTAGCTCTCTCTTTAGGTCTTTCCTGGCTAACTTGTAAATCTCAAGCGCCCTAACTAAGTCAGCACATCTCATCCGAACATAAACTGCCTTCTTCCTCTTGAAGACAGATTCAACTTCCTTAGTAAACCACAGCTCCCACGCTCGACACCTTCTTCCCTGCTTGACAGGTACATACTTATTTGGGACCCACAGGAGCTGGTCCTTGAATAAGCTCCACATTTCAATTGTGCTCAACCCCTGCAGTTTCCTTCCCCATCCTATGCATCCTAAATCTTGCTTAATTGCATCATAATTGCCTTTCCCCAAGCTATAAATCTTGCCTGTGGTATATACCTATCCCTTTCCAACACTAAAGTAGACATAACCAAATTGTGGTCGCTATCACCAAAGTGCTCACCTCCCTCCAAATCTGGCCTGGTTCATTACCCAGTATCAAATCTAATGTGACCTCACCCCTTGTTAGCCTGTATACATACCATGTCAGGAAATCCTCCTCCACACATTGGACAAAAACTGACCCATCTAAAGTACTTGAACTATATAGTTTCCCAGTCAAGAATGCTATTTAACCACAAGTGGCATAGCCTTGAATTTGGTCATCATTCTACATTTTCAGTGCCAGTTCCAGGATAGAAATCCATGTGTCAGGGGAAATAAGAGCAATCATTTGCTCCAACACCCTCCTTGACTGGGATCACCTCATTATGTATGGACTAAGCATAGAGACTGGCAAGCCTCCTTGCCTGTATGACTCAGCAACTCATTGCCTTTATCAGGGAGCAATCAGAGCTTCTTTGGGTCAGACTTAAAACTGAAAAGCTTTTATAAAATATAAAATGCTTACAGATTATGAGCAGACACTTGGCCTGTCAATGACTTCTGCTGCTGAATGAATGGCAATATTTCAAGGTACAAGCTCCTCCAGTCACACAAGCAAGAGCTAACAACACATTAAATGAGTACTGGTCATTATCTTACACTGTCAGGAGTTGTTTTTTCCTGTCTGCTAATTGCAAGGAGTCTGGCTTGCCCTGTTAGTTGGCTTAAGCACTTAATGCACTCTTAATAGATTTCCAGAACTTCACAATAATAGTTTATTTGCCATTTTAAAAATTGAATTTCTAAAATATCTATCAGCTTGGTAATGACCTACCGCCACAGTCGATTCTGAAGACTGCATCTGCTTGGGCCCTTCAGGTGGAGGTATAGATGCCTGTAACATTTGCAAAGACGTAGGAGTCTGATTTCTGGTTATACCTATTAGCGATGATATTCTATTCAGTTAGTAGGGTAAACACTTCTTCTCTTGCTTATGGCTGGCTGTAAAAAGCCTGCATGAAATGGCTCAGGTGCAGTCTCAATCCAAGTTGTGGTGTGTGCAAGTACACAGTTCTATTGACATAGGAAACAAAAACATTATTCTGGTGCAGAGGGTTGCCCTTCTGAGGCTGGTGTCAAGGCACATAGTCGGCTAGTAATTTGTTAGGACCCACTGAATAACAGAGTCATGGCACTGTTCAAGTTAACTGGCCAATACTTCCTGGCATGCCATGATAGGGAAAGTATCTAATCTGGCCATGCTTTGTGAGCAGATGTCTGTTGTCACTAAATCATACACCAATGTCCCCTGTAACAACTGCTGCACTACTTGGCTACATTTCAAGTCTAACAAATGCAATGTGCATCACTCAAATGTTTTTATATCGACTGCTGAAGCAAACAACCACCAATAAACCAAAGCATCCAAGCATTGCAGAGTTTGGTAGGTGAAAGGTTTGATCAAAATATTCACTCCTGTGCTTTCGGGTCAAAAGAAATGGACAGTAAAAGGAAGCAGAACTGCCTCGTCTGGTCAGTGTACCCATACACTTGTGAAAGTCCAGTCAGTTCATCTGCCTTTAAATGATTCATCAGTCAAGACAGACTGAACAAGTTCTGCTCCTTTGCCCTTAGGCAACAGGTTTCTTTCTTTCAAGTCTTCAAGCAGGTTGCTGATGCCTCTCCATTTCTTGACCACTCGACGTTCTCTCTGCCTGCTGATTCTTATTTGTTGGCGGAGGTAGTCCACTTCATCCTGCAACTGGAATACCTTCCTCTTGGCCACGACAGGATTAGCCAAACAATAGCTATGTTCTTGGAAAACTTCCGTACTGCTGGTGGTGCAAGGACTGGTGCTGGTGCTAGTGCCAGTAGTCCGAGTGCTAGTACTAATAGTCCTAGTGTTTGTGCCAGTTGTCCGAGTGCTCGTGCCAGTACTACTGCTAGACTTGGATGGGTCCTGTTGATTACTGATACCTGCAGAGGTCAAAGGGGTTTTCCTGGATACTAATTTCTGTAAAAAAAAACCAAAAGTAATGTTATAACATCCAGATGTGGGTGGGATGCTCTTAACTAGAGTAGGGTCAGCTCCAGTTAAGGCCAATCCCTGCTTATCCAAGATATTTTATGGACAGCATATAGTGAGCAGGAGGCCCAGCTGATTACTATATTTCTATCAAGTTATACGGAGAAGGATTATAGTGACTAGACTATTAATTGGAGTCCACTGCTCAATCAAGTCAATTCCTCACTGAAAGGGGACCCAGTTTTGAAGCCTGCCAGTGGCTATTTCATATTAGTTTTCCTTCCACCCACACTGTTGTCTATTGCTTCTTTTTCACCACAATCACATCCGATTGCTGGCCCAAGTTCAGAATGTGCCTTGCTGATAAATTTTAATTATGATTCTGTTTGGAGATGGGTGAAGGAAGAAAGTGACAGAGGGAAGCAAGGGGATGCAACAAGGACATGGATGGATGGAGCATCTTCAACTCCACAAAATCCAGCCAGATATACTTTAGGGATGGAGTAAACTGGGTCCATAATCTCTGGTCTTTTGGGGTCATCTCACTGAAACATGCAAGATTCTGAAGGCAGTATAGAAATTGAAAGGTTGTTATCCCTGCAGCACGCTGGGAAATCTAGAACACAGGGCAGTCAATCAGGATAAAGGGCTGGTCATTTAGGACAGAAGTGGAAAAATTTCCTCACCCAGAAGGTTGTGAACCTATGAAATTTTCTGCCCCTGGATTGTGGATTTTCCTTCATCCTATATTTAAGGCTGAGATAGACAGATATTTTCTCTCACAGGAAGTTGTGGGGTCTGGGTAGTGAGCAGAAGAGTGGAATTGAAACTGAAGATTAGCCATGACTTTATTCAAGGAGCCATACAGTCTACTCCTGCCCCTATTTCCTAGGTTTACAACTAGCACAGGACTTTTAAGTGGAGCACTACCAAAATCCAGGCCTTACATTTTGCATGTGTGGTGGGAAGTCAAATATTGTAGGGACAGCATCTTCTCGCAGGCGCCTAGTTTGTCCTGTCCGGTCAAAGCATGTTTGCTCAAAATGTTTCGAGCAAAGGAAGGTGTGTTTGCTTGGCTTGAAGTTTTCACGTCGAACAAGCCGTATCCATTCTGTCCGTCTCCAAGGGTTAGATGGAAACCTTAAAATAAAACAAAAACACAGGAAATAGTTTTCTTTCTCTGATATACAAATTTGTACATTTTTGAAAAGCTTGAATGTATATTTTTTTAAATTATGAAGGCCTTTGATAAGAGTGGAAACGGAGAAATTGTTTCTGCAGATGTGAGGGCTAGTAAGCAGAGGGCACAGATTTTAGACAATTGGAGCTTTGTTGCTTTTTTAATAAAAGTACAGAAAATTGCTGTGATTGGAAATGCACTGTAAGATTTAAGGAAACAAATTGAATAGCAACTTTCAAAAAGATGAGAAAAGTCATTGGACTCGAAACTTTAATTCTGTTTCTGTCTCCACAGATGGTATCAGACCTGCTGAGTTTCTCTTGGACTTTCTATTTTTATTTCAGTTTCCAGAATCTGCAGTATTTTATCTTTATTTTAGAAAATGAATTGGAGTGTAATATAGCTGCACAACATAAGTATAAAAACAAAACATTTGCATGGCCAATCGAGTAGACTTTAAAACATAGGGAAATGATTCACCCCTTCTCACCTGTTCATAACAGAATACAGAGGGTTGATGAGAAAAGTGGTTATGATGTGAGCACATGGACGTCGAAAAGGCATGCTACATTTGTAACCAAAGTTAGAGCTTATGAAATGATAGACAGTAGCAACATGGCTTCAAAATTGGCTGAGTGACAGGAATCTGATTGGAACAAAATTTACAGTGGAGTTTCCCAGGTTGGAATTCAGAACCCTGCTCTGCTTGATGTATATTATTGACCTAGACATTAGTAGACAGGACACAATATAAAAACACGTGGATGATACTAAACTTGGAAATATTATGAACCAGAAAGACAATATAGAACTTCAAAAGAAAATATATAGGTTGACAGAATGGACGGACAAGTAATTAATATTGTAAATGTAGAGAAGTGTGAAGTGATTCATTTTGTTAGGAATAACACAGGCATGGTCTACAATTAAGGGTACAATTCTAAAGGTACAGTAGGAGACAATCCTGGATGTGCATGTGCATAAACCATTGAAAATGGTAGGATAGTTTGAGAGCACAGTCAATAAAGCATACAGCATTCCAGGCTTTATTTACAGTGCCACAAGAGGTAGGAATTTCTTTGTAACCTGCACAAATCAGCACCATACTTTAGAAGAATGTGAAGGCAGCAGAGAGAGTGCAAGAAAGATTTGTGAAAATGGTTCCAGGGATGAGGAAATTCAGTTATAGAAAGATTGGAGAGTTGTAATTTTTCTCTTTGAAGTAGAGGTGCTTTGATGTCTTTAGAAGCTGCTTTGATTAGATTCCCTGCAGGTTGGAAATAGGCCCTTCGGCCCAACAAGTCCACACCAACCCTCTGAAGAGTAACTCTCCTAGACCCATTCCCCTACTCTATATTTACCCCTGACTAATGCATCTAACACTATGGCCAATTTAGCAATGCCAGTTCACCCAACCAGCACATCTTTGGATTATGGGAGGAAACCAGAGCACCCGGAGGAAACCCACGCAGAGACGGGGAGAATGTCTGTGTGGAGTCGCCTGAGGCAGGAATCGAACCCGGCTGACTGGCGCTGTGAGACAGCAGTGCTTTGGGGAAATCAACTTGATAGACTTGGAGAAATGCTAATTTTGTTTAACTGTAATCTGAATTCCTGATCCCATATCCACTTCTTTATACAGATTTCACCTCTGTAATGTCACCCATGACTTTTATATTTCAGACTTTGTATTTTTGAAATCCATTCTTCAGTCTTCCAAAACCCTACTGGCCACTCTTCCATCTGCCAACTCCTCTCTGAAGTTTGCTTTCAAATTCTGTTATTGTGAGCACCCTGTGTTTTTCAGTTCATGTTCTTTTTAATTTTTTATTGCATGACTGTGCCTATGCATTATGTGTAACCAAACACGGGCTAATCAATACTTCGAGCTGTCGTCTTCACAGCCTAGCTACAATTTCTCCCAGCTTCCACAATCTCTTTGGCTAAGCCTCTAATAACTGTTGCAGAGTCTTAAAATGATCCGATAAAAACCTCTAATAACACTTGCTAACCTCCCTGATTTGAGTTATGAGTTGATTTAAAGATAAGTAGAGATGTACAGCATAAAAACAGACCCTTGTCCATCCTAACCAGATATCCTAAATTAATCTAGTCCCATTTGCCAGCATTTAAGATTAGATGAGATTCTCTACAGTATGGAAACAGGCCCTTCAGCCCAACAAATCCACACTGACCCTTCGAAGTGTAACCCTCCCAGACCCATTCCCCTACCCTATATTTACCCCGACTAATGCACCCATCACCATGGGCAATTTAGCATGGCAATTTACCTGACCTGCATATCTTTGGATTGTGGGAGGAAACCGGAACACCCGGAGAAAACCTATGCAGACGGGAATCAAACCAGAGTCCCTGGCGCAGTGAGGCAGCATTGCTAACCACTGAGCCATCGTGCTGCCCATTTAGCCCATATCCCTCTGAACACATCCTGTTCATGTACCCATCCAGATGCCTTTTAAATGATGTAATTGTGCCAGCCTCCACCACTTTCTCTGGCAGCTCATTCCATAGGACCAAAAGTTGCTCCTCAGGTCCCTTTTAAATCTCCCTCAACCCATCACCCTAAACCTCTGCCCTCTAGTTTTGGACTCCCCTACACTGGGAAAAAGACCTGACTATTCACTCTATCCACCCCCTCATGATTCCATAAACCTTTCTAAAGGTCACCCCTCAGCCGCTGATGGTTCAGGGAAGATAGCCCCAGTCTGCTCACAGCTCAAACCCTCCAAACCTAGCATAAATCCTTGTACATCCTTATATAAAATGACAAAAAGCAGTACACCCAGTACTGATCCTTGCATACAGGCCTCCACTCTGAAAAATAACCCTCCACCACCATCTTCTAGCTCCTGCATTCAAGCCAATTTTTTTCATGCAAATATATAACTGTCCCTAGATTCCAAATGATCTAATCTTACTAACCAGTTCTACCACGTGGTGGAACCTTGTATGATCCATTGCCTGTCCATATAGACTTCGGTATAGCAAAAAATTACAAGTTGCAGTAAAAAATTTACGTCATTACTATTGTAACAGCAGTTACTATTATAATTACAAACATGGTGCCGTAAGAGAGGCGCGTCAAGGTTGGGAGACGAGGTGAAGGGCGATAAGGAAGTGCAGAGGTGGGGAGGCACCAAACGGCAGTGTTACGAGAGGGGGCGAGGCCCAAAGATGAGGCGAGGAGGGGGCGGCACCAAACTGTCAGGATAATGAGGTGGGTCGACTTGGTGTTGGGGAAAGGTGGTCCGGGTGTGGGTAGGGTAAAGGCGGTCCGGGTGAGGGTAGGGTAAGGGCGGGCCCGATGGACAGGCGGGGATGGCGCGATATACCCCACTTGTCCTCCTTCCCGCACCTTTCCGTCCATAACCAACGTCTACCGGAAGTGATTCCGCCAAAGCGCGCGCGCACCAGGGTCTGTACTTCCGGCTGTACCTCCCCTCCCCCACATGCCGTCAGCTCCCCCTCTCTTTCCACCTCTTCCCCACCCCCATCCATATCGGAAAGTGTCAGAGCCAAAAAAAATTAATATGCCGCATGCAGCGGCAGCAGCGACAGACTTCAGTGCCCTGACTGCCAGGTAGGCCCCGCACTGACACTCCGCACGAATTCTAACTCTTGAAGAAGAAAACGGGATGGGGGTAAAAGTCACGCAGAAAAATAATAAACCGCCCTCCTCACTCATAGGCAGCAGAACGCAGGCGGCCGCCATGGGAACGCCGCTCGAGATAAACAGGTTGCAGGCCCGGGCCCAACCGTCGTTGGGGGTGGGGGGGAACCTGTCCGCTCGCCCCTCCCTCCCCCTTCATCCTCAACACGGCAAATCACGTTTATTTCGGTTACTCTCCTCACCCACCTGTGGAAGCTGGTGTTGGTGTTTTTTCTGTACACCGCTGTACATCCGTAGGCCGCGCAGCTGGTTGGCATCTTACCGAGACGTTTACTTTCAAACACGAAGTCCACCGCCACCTCCCTCCTTTTATTTTCCCCTTCCCCCCCCGACCCGCACGCACACACACACACGCAATACGAGCAAAAGAAATGGAAATAACGGCTCAAAAGCGTGAACGATTCTTTGGGCCGGCCGGACTCTTCGCCTCGCCACCACCAAATCCTTTACTAAGATGGCAGATGTGTGAGTAGTTTTGCTCCAGAGGGGGCAGGCAGAAAGAGAAAGGGGGAGGAAGGATCACGTATCGACGCGTGGCGTCAAAACACACGTCTTCTTCCCCCATTGCTTCCTTTTTCCCCTCCCCCCACCCCAGTGGGAGGAACTTTTTGAACGTTCATCTGTTGTCGTGCCTTCCTTATCCAGCTCTTGATCTGAACTGCGAATCAATACACCTGGGGAGGAAAGCAGCTGGCATTAAATTTAAACGTAAACTGGAACCTACCCCCCCCCCGAGCTAGTTTCGAAAATAAAAAATAAGTTGCTTTTCAGCTCGTCTATCGTGTGTGTTGGGGAATCACACTTTTAAGGCTGGTTCAGGCTCGTTTGAATGTAGCTTCTGAGTTCCTCATGTATCCTGATCAACCCAACTTAAGTATATTTATGAACAAAAAGGAAATCTTTCAGAAAATCACTCCATACTAACCCATACAGCTATATATTATGTCTTAATTGGTGAACTAATTTGGATTAACATAATTGTTTAGTGCCTTAAGTATTTTGATTTGGAGGTGCCAGTGTTGGACTGAGGTGTACAAAGTTAAAAAACACACACCAGGTTATAGTCCAACAGGTTTAATTGCATTTCAGAGTGCTGCTCCTTCATCAGGCGTTGTGATTTTAGCTTAAGTATTTTGTTACTCTTAGTAGCCATTTTAATCTCAACCAGACAAGAACATAAAATACTCCAAGACAAGAATAGGCCATTTGGCCCACCATCTCTGCACTGACTATGATGCCATTCTAAACAAATCTTCCTGCAGGTGGTCCATATCCCTCTTTGCTCTGTCTAAATGTTTTTTAAACATGCAATCATATTTGTTTCTCCCAATTCCGCTGGCAGTGTGTTCCGGCACCTACCGCCTCTTTAAAAAGAAATTTGTTGCACATATCTCCTTTAAACTTTCCCCCCTCATCTTAAACATGTGCATCCTGTTATTTGACATTTCTATCCTGGGAAAAAAGCCCTTGACTATCCAGCCTAACCACGCATCTCATAATTTTATGTACTCCTATCAGATCATCCTTCAGTCTCTGAAGCTCCAGTGAAAACAATCTGAATTTAAGATTTGTGTAAAAATTTGTAGCTAGGGTGCTGGTTGCACTTGTTGTGGGTATGTTCGCTGAGCAGAGAAGTTGGTTTACTGATGTTTCGTCCCCAGTATAGGTGCCATCCTCCGCATTGTGGAGTCTCCTATGAAGCGCTGCTGTACTGTCTCGTTTGGAATTTATTTGGTTTCGTTCCCACAGCTTCCAGTTGCTGATTCTACTTGTTTGTTGCAACTAGCCGCTGAACACCATGACCAGCTGTCCCCAGTGGCTTTGTTTTTGTGAAAGGGTTTGTTATGTGTATTTCCAGAGTCTTGCCAGACCATATGGGCTGCTCTCTTCATTAGAGAGAAGCGACTGGTGGCGATTTAACCTGAGGGCCACCAGACCTCAGTCGAGGGCAGAGGTTGAGAAGGAGAGTTTTTCATGGTAACCTCAAACCAGTGATGGGAATCGAGCCCACACTGTTGGTATCACGCTGCTCTGCAAACCAACAATCCAGCTGACTGAACTAAACCAATGCCTCCCTAGTAGCTATGCATACAAATTAGACTGGGACAACGTAAAACAGAGGACAGTCAGAGAATTTCAAGAAGCATAGCACTCATTCACAGACTCCATCAATAAAAACATTGATCGAGACCCAATGTACCAACCACTGCAATGTACAACCAGAACTAGCAACTGGAAGCAGTGGGAAGAAAAGCAAATTCCAACCAGCACAGTACAGCAGCACTCCACAGGAGGCTCCACAGCTCTGAGGATGTCACCCAGAAAGGGGACAAAATGTTGGTGAACATACCCATAACAACTGCAATCTGAGTTTGTCTGACCTCCTTATACCTAATACACTGCAGTTGAGGCAACATCCTGGTAAACCTCTTTTGCAACATCTGCAATCTCCGCCTCCTTGTTATAATGTGATGACCAGAGCTGTATGCAATATTCCAAATGTGGCCAAACTGAAGTTCTATGCAGCTTTTATAAGAGTGCCCTGACCAACACAGGCAAGCATGCCATATGGCAGCTTGACCACCTTATCCACTTGCCATTTTCAGGGAACTTGTAGACTTATACACCTTGATGCCTCTATATGTTGATGCTTCTAAAGGTTCTGCCATTAACTCTATGTTTCCCTCCTGCATTAGACCTTCTAAAATGCATTACCTCACATTAAATTCCATTTTCCCACCCAACTTTCCAATTGGTGTCTATCCTGTTACATGCTTTGACAACCTTCCTCACTATCCACAACTCCACCAATTTTTGCGTTGTCTGCAGACTTGCTAACCAGGTAACCTATATTTTGTTCCAAATCATTTGTATCTATATGACAAATGACAGAGGTCCCAGCAGTGATCCTTGTGGAACACTACTGGTTACAGACCTCCAGTCAGAAAAACACTTCTCTCTGCCTTCTGTGACCAAGTCAATTTTGTATCCAACTTACCAGTTCACTGTGGATCCCGTTCTTTACCAGCCTACCATGAGCGATCTTGTAAATGTAGACAACATCCACTGCCCTACCCTCAATCATGTTCATTCCCATAAGACATAGAGCAGAAATTAGGCCATTCAGTCCATCGAGGCTGCTCCACCATTCAATTGTGGCTGAAAAGTTTCTCAACACCATCTCCTGCTTTCTCCGTGTAACCCTTGATATTCAAGAACCTATCTATCTCAGTCTTAAATATATTCAGTGACCTGGCCTTCACCGTCTTCTGTGGCAATGAATTCCATAGATTCACTATTCTCTGGCTGAAGAATTTCTCCTTATCTCTGTTCTGAAAGGTCTTCCTATTATTCTAAGGCTGTGCCCTCGGGTCCTAGTCAATTCCTCAAAAAACTCAGATTTGTGACACAAGATCTTCCCTTCACAAAGCCATCCCTAATAAGTCCATTCTTTTCCAAATCTGAGTAAATCATATTCTTAGGAATCTTCTCTAATAATTTCATTGATGTAAGGCTCACCGGACTATAATTTTCTGGATTGTCCTAGTTGCACTTCTTAAACAAAAGCTCAGGACTGGCCTTCTGGGAGCTTACCTGTGGCTAAATAAAATACAAAGATCTCTGGCAAGGTGCCATCTATCTCAGTTGTCTATCTCAGTCTCCTTTGATAGATACCATCATGCCCTTGAGACCTGTCTACCTTAATATTTTTCAAGATACCCAATGCCCACTTCCTTAATTTCATATTGCTCACAATATCCGTCCCTAATTTTACCATCACCAATGGTCTTCTCCTTAGTGAATACTAATCGAAAGTACTCTTTAATAACCTCACCCATTTACTCTGGCTCTATGCATAGGTTCTCTCCTTTGTCCATGAGTGGACCTACCCTTTCCTCAACTGCCCCCTTGCTCCTAATATACTTATAAAATGGTTTAGGATTCTCCTTAATCCTATTTGCCGAGGATATTTTATGGCCCCTTTTAGCTTTCCTAATTCCTTGTTTAAGTTCTCTCCTGCTTCCTTTAATTCCACATGATTGTTGTCCGATTTGGCCTATTTCCACACTGTAGAGATTCTATGGATGTCAGTTTCCTCAACCTTATTTATGCTTCTCTTTTCTTTTTGACTAAACTTTAATATCTCTTTTCATCCAAGATTCCCAAATCTCGCTCTCCAAATCTTTCATCCTCCCAGAAACATGCTAGTTTTGAATTCTGATCTAACTGGCCTTTAAGCAACTCCTGCATGTCATATGTGGATTTCCTCTCAAACAGCTATTTCCAGCCTAATTTTTCCAGTTCCTGCCTAGTACTGTTGTAATTAGCATTCCCTCAATTTAGTGCTTTCACCCAAGGACCAGCCTTACCTTTATCTATAACTACCTTAAAATTTAGGGGATTATAATCTCTGTTCCCAAAATGTTTCCCTACTGAAACTTCAGATACTTGGCTAGCTCATTCACCCATGCAAGGACTACTACACCCTCTTCTCTAGTTTGACTATCTACATACTGCTTCAAGAAGCCCTCCACGATACATCTAACAAATTCTGACCCATCTAAGCCCGAGCACTGAGAGAGTCCCAGTCAATATTGGGGAATACCCCAAAATAGTCTTTGCATCTTTAATCAGGTTCCTATTGTATCTTGTAAAGAAACGCTACTAAATCTCCAGTTGGCCGCCTTTGTTCTTAGAAATAAGGTTAGCATCTTAAGTGAACCAATGCTGTAGTTTTGCTATCTTCTCTGTCTTGGGACATTACACTTTGTCATGTAACTGGCCGAGACATTGCATTGTACAAATTGATCGTGTTTTAACGGTTGTGCCCTATGTCCCTATTTATCAGTTCAAAACACAGCTACTCAGAGGGAAAAACCAGCAAAACATAAGAGCTAGGAGCAGGAGAGTAGGCCATCTGGCCCTTCGATTCTGCTCCGCCATTCAATAAGATCATGGTTGATCTTTTCATTGCCTCAACTCCACTTACCCGCCCTTTCATTGTAACCCTTAATTCCTTCATTGTTCAAAAAAATCTATCTTAACTATAAAAACATTTACCGAAGTAGTGTCAACTACTTCACTGGGCAGGAAATTGCATAGGTTCACAACCCTTTGGGTGAAGAAGCTCCTTCTCAATTCAATCTTAATCTGCTCCCTCTAATTTGAGGCTATGCCCTCTTGTCCTAGTTTCACCTGTCAGTGAAAACATCCTCTCTATGTCAATCTTATCTATTCCCTTCATAATTTTGTATGTTTCTATAAGATCCCGCCTCATTTTTCTAAATTCCAATGAATATAATCCCAATCTACTCAGTCTCTCCTCTTAATCCAACCCCCTCAACTCCGGAAGTAACCTAGCATACTTCCTCTTGTGCCAGTACATCCTTTCACCAAAACTGCATGCAGAATTCCAGCTGTGGTCTCACCAGCACCCTATGTAGCAGCAACATAACCCCCCAGCTTTTAAACTCAATCCCATTAGCAATGAAGGACAAAATTCCATTTGTCTTCTGAATTACCTGTTTTACCTGCAGACCAACCTTCTGTGATTCATGCATAAGGACACCCAGGTCCCTCTGCATAGCAGCATGCTGCAACATTTTACCATTCAAGTAATAGTCCTTTTTACTGTTACTCCTACCAAAATGGACGACTTCACATTTATTAACATTCCAACTGCTCGACCTTTGCCCACTCACTTAAAGTATCTGTGTTCCTGTGCGAAGTTTCACAGTCCTCTACATGCTTTGCTCTGCCACTCGTCTTAGTGTTATCTGTAAACTTTGACACACTACACATAATCCCCCAATTCCAAATCGTTTGTGTAAATTGTGAATAATTGTGGTCTCAACACTGATTCCTGAGGCACACCACTCTTTGGTTGACTAACGGGAAGCAATCCTGTGTCTATACTAAAACTTTACCTGTAAAATGCCATGCATTTTTATCTTATGCAGCAGCCTCTTGTGCAGCACCTTGTCAAAGGCCTTTTGGAAATCTAGATACACCATATCTACTGGGTCCCGGTTGTCCAGCATGCTCATAATGTCTTCATGCCCTTCATGAACCCATGCGGCATCTGTCCAACCGGCCAATTTCTTTCTAGATGCCTTGCTATTTCTTCCTTGATAATAGACTCAAGCATCTTCCCCACTACAGAAGTTAAGCTAACCAGTCTATAGTTCCCCATCTTTTGTCTACTGCCCTTTTTACGCAGTGGTGTCACATTTGCTGTTTTCCATACTGCTGGAACTGCTCCAGAATCCACAATACTTGGAATTAACTTGCTGTAGTTGTATTGAACCTCTATGTTTTGAAGTATAGAAGACAAATTGGATCAGTGATTCTCATTGTCCAGTTTTACTGGTTTCTCCTCATGAGTCGTACTTGCAATTTCAGGAAATTATACACTGTCGTCCTAGATATCTCTTATTGTCCATTTCCTTCCACGTATGATTTTGAAAATAATCTTTACAGGATGGATCCCAAATGACAATTATTTATTGTCCATATTTATTGTCCATTTCCAAGTGTCTTTGAGTTGGTGGTGAGTTGCTTTTTTTATATCAAAAGATACTTCAATGTAGCACTGAATGTCTGTTTACCATCACCAAGGAGGAATTTGCAGCGTCAACAGTCCTGGATTTGCGATTGTCATTTCTGGTCCCTAGTTCAATGCTGGGTGGTCTGTGGTAGAGTTTGAAGCCCAGGGCGTTAGCCTTGTCCTTTTGATTATTACCACTACACCAACACCTCTCTTTCCTTAAATAATTTTGAAAAATTATCAAGCAAATGGAGACTGAGAGAAGCCTTCAGTGATTTGACTTTTTTAAATGATGCTGATGGAAAATTGTGTGCTTTTTTAATTTAAAAAATACACTTTATTTACACATAGTCACTGAAGCAGTTTTGTTCTGCACAACAGTAAAAGGAGAAACAAACATTGCTCTATCCAGCAAACCAAAGACATTTCTTACTTGTACAATGCTGTACTTACACACATTAGAGACACTGGGAGGGACAAGTAGTTGAATGGGCGCCCATTTTGCTTTAGCAGAAATACCTCAAACGGTGGTCTTTCCCACTGCGCCTTGGTGGCAGCTGCCACAAGCTTTATTGTGACCCTCAGTACATAGTCTAGGACCTTGGAATGTGTCAGTCTGCTACATTCATTCGAGGTCAACTCCTTGCTCTGGAAAACAGGCAAGTTCTGGGACGAAGAACAGGTGATAAGGAATGGTCCAACAACTTGGAACACTCTGAGCAATGAGGCTAGTCTCCTCCTTTGCAGCACCGGGGACAGTTAGAACCTCAGTACATAGTGACATTTGGTGTCTGCGTACCAAGGGTTGACGCACAGCTTGATGCAGCCCATCAGGTGCCCATCAGGATGTGGGTGGGGTAGGTACATTCCCCCCATTTATCCAGAGTTTTGTATATGGTATCTCTGTGAACACAATTTATCTTAGACCTCCTCCACACGATGTGGAAGGTTGTTTGGGTGACTGCGATGGGGCAATTCACAAGTGGACCTTCCTGGCTTCGTCTTCGCCCCAACATCACCGGATCAGGGAAACATCCCCAGGGAGGAACAGAACAGCCACCTCAGTGCTGAGAGTGTCCATCAGTTTGCCCACACAGCAGGGTTGCTGTAACTCCCCCAGTGACTAGGCTGCAGGTGAATAAACATTGGGTCTATAGGAAACTCTCAAAATGGGGGGTTTTAAAATTGCCAGTATTAACGAGAGTAGTGTTAAATCTACAACGCGATGTGTCTCCACGTTGGTTTACCTGGCCAATGTCAAAGTGGACCTCCTGTATCTGCAGGAATGTGGAATATTGCACTTCAGCAGCTACAGGAAATGGTCGAGCTTATGATTTGGTTGGGGGGAAACAATTGTCATTCCTCTGGCCTGGGTATTCTGCTCTGAGGAGGCAACTTCATCTCCGAGGTTAAGGAGATGGTGGGCAGACATCTCCTTGTAGCTGATGTTACGTAAAAAAAAGTTCCCCGAGACTTAATTAAAGTGCACACCCCTGTGGTAAAGAGTGAGCGACTGGCTGTATTGCAGCACCTCTCACTGATGCTGGCGACATCATACCAGTCATTCTGACTGGAGATTTCAACTGGATCATCGCTACAGATGGATGATTCTGAGGGGCTGACAGCAAAATGTGTGCCATGCCATTCCTGATGGAAATGGTTAAAGTCACTAAGCTGCATGATGTCCTCAACACCCTTGCAGACAGTGCGCAGTGTGGAGACACCTGGTTGTGGTTGGATGGGTCTATCTGCTCAAGGATAGATTTTCTGTTTACATTCTGCACATTCTCAGTCAGACCCACCGACATCAAGCTGGTGTTCTTGTCTGACAACTGCTTCCTGCTGGCCAACTGTCAGGACGACCAATGGGCAGGCAGGGGAACATGGAAGCTAAATCTGAAACTGCTGACCCCAGAAAACATTGATGAGCTCAAGAGGGATTACATAGATTGGAGAACCATGAACCCTTCTTTGAGCGGACAGGTGGGAAATATCAAGCAGTTCTTTATCCTCAATAGGTTCAAAAGGTGAGCGAGAGATGGAGAAAACTATCCAAATTCCTGAAAAACGTGCAGAACCTACTCCTGTGGAAAATAGGCGTTGATGTCTTCGGATCTCCGGAAGATGAGGAGCTAGTAAGCCTTGCTCTTTGCCTCTGAGGGCTCCAAGATAATCTTCTGGTCCAAGGTCTGCACCATGCAGCAGGATGATGTGACTATATGGGCTTAGCCTTGATGGACATACAGTCCCATGACTGTATGCGCCTCAAGTACATGTTTGTACTTTTGGGTAAGGTTAATGTTATTCAATATGACATTAAGAGTACAAAATCTCTATGGATATATATAAACCTTGTGAGATGTTTACTTAATCTAAAAGTTTAGCCATTCAGAATCAAAATTCTTAGTTGAAGTTTTATTGAAAGAATTCTGAGTAAACTTGTAAATTCATCAACAAATAAAGGGAGGTGATGGCATAACAGTAATGTCACTGCCCTTGTAAGTTAGAGTGCCAAGCTGATGTTTTGGGTACTGGAGTTCAAATCCCAACATGATGAATGTTGAAATTTGATTTCAATAAACAAAACATCTGCAGTAAAGTTATTAGTCAAATGGCGAATGTTGATTGTTGTAAGAACCCATCAAGTTATTTAGTATCCTGCAGAGAGGGAAAATACATTCCTTACCTGCCCTGTCCTATATGTAATTCCAGACCCAAATCAATGTGGTTGACCTTTAACGTCAGTGACACTCACATCTCATGAATGAAGAAAAGTGTGATAGCAAGTTTCATTTATAGAAAGTTCTTGTTCTCACTTTCTTAAATCATCCCTGAACGCCCACTAATTTTAAGGTTATTTTCCCTCGTCATGGATTCTACCGTATCAGTGGCAAAGATTTCTCTCTCTAAACTCCTCTGATTCTTAATGCCTCAATTTTATCACCTTTTAATCCTCTATATGCAAAGGCATACAAGCTAAGTCTGTGAAAACTGTTCTCACGATTTGGCCATTTTTGGTTCATTATAGTTCTGAAGCATGTGCGCTGCTTATTCTCCAAGTTCAAAATATCTTCATTGAGATGTACTAACACTAGATAGTTAATGGGAACTTTGCATATTCATATCCTAACCTCCACTTTTAATATTCTAACCAGATTGTGATGAAGATAATAATTTCTTTTAAGCCTTTTTTTGTACCTGTCCAGCTTTTGGATGCCTGAGACACATCAGAGCTATAGGACAGCAAGTGAAATGACTGAGGAGGAGTAAGATACTGAAGCCAGTAAGACTAAGAGGAAGAACAGGCAGGGAGAGGTTACTGAACATGTTGGGACTGGCAGTCTGAAGTGTCTTTTCTTGTTTTAATGCGAGGAGAATGAGAGGTAAGGCAGATGAACACAGAGTCAATATTATATACACAGCAGGTCAGGCAGCATCCAAGGAGCAGAAAAATCGACGTTTCTGGCAAAAGTCCTTCATCGATTTTTCTGCTGCTTGGATGCTGCCTGATCTGCTGTGCTTTTCCAGCACCACTCTAAACTTGATTTTAATCTCCAGCAGCCACAATAGATGAACACAGAGCTTGGATTAGTGCATATAATTATAATGTTGTAACTATAACAGACTAGACTGCAGCTTAATGTTTCGAGATCTAGATGTTTTAGATGAGTTAGAGAGGGATGTAAAAGAGGTGGAAGTGTTGGATGAAGATTAGGAAGAATATCACAGCTGTACTGAGGGAGGATACCTTGGCGGGCTCATCTAGCGAGGCCATAATGGTCGAGCTCAAGAATAGGAAGGGTGCAGTCACTTTGGGTTGTACTACAGGCCTCTCAACAGCCAGCGGTAGACATGTGGATAGATAATGAAAAAGAGTGAAAACAATAGTGTTGTCATAGGGAACGATTTTAACTTCTCATGTATTGACTGGAATTCCCTAGCTCCAAGGGCATGGACGGGAGGGTAATTTTGTTAGATGTGTCCAGCAGAGTTTTTGAAGCAATACGTAAATAGGCCAACTAGGGAAGGGGGCCATACTAGACCTGGTTTTTGGGAATGAATGAGCCCTGCCAGGTGATTCAAAGTTTCAGTGGGTGAACATTTCAGGAAGAGTGACCATAATTCCATAGATTTTAAGTTACCCATGCATAAGGATAAGAGTAGTCCTCAGGTAAAAGCACTAAACTGGGCGAAGGTGAACGACGCCAATATTGGGGAATGTAGATTGGGATGGCTGTGTGAGCGTAAATTCACATCTATCTCATGGGAATCTTTTAAAGGCCGGAACCAGCATATTCCTATGAAAGTAAAGGATAAGGATGACCAGATTCAGGAACCTTCGATGACAGTAGAAAATGTGAGCTTAGAGAAAAAAAGAAACATATGCAAGTCTTAGGAAACTGAAAACAGACAGATCTTTTGACCTAAAGGAAGCAGAAAAGAACTTAAACAAGGAGTTAGGAGGACTAAAAGAGTCCAAGAAATTATCTTGCAAACAGGATTAAGGAGAATCCCAAACTCTTTTATAGTTGTTTAAGGAGCAAGAGTTTGGTTTGGGAAAGGGTAGGTCCACTTAAGGACAAAGGAAGAAATTTATGTATGGTGCTAGAAGGTGTGGGTGAGGTCCTTAACAAATACTGCTTTGGTATTCACAAAGGAGAAGGACATGGTAGATGGTATGTTGATATTCTGGGGCATGTTAATATAAAAAAGAAGGTGGCGTTGGATGTTTCAAAAAGCTTGAAGGTAGACATGCCTCCAGGATCCAATAGGAGATATCCCAAAATACGGAGGGAGGAAACTGTTGGGGCCTTGTATAAAATCTTTGTATACACTTCAGTGACAGGAGGAGTCTCAGAGGACTGGAAAAAAGCCAATGTTGTTGTTTGTTTAAGAAGGGCAACAGGATAATCTGGGAAATTACAGTCGGTGAATCTTACATTAGTGGCAGGGAAATTATTGGAGAAGATTCTTTACTCACTTTTGGAAAAATTTAGACTTATTTGGGACTGGCAGCATGGCTTTCTGTGGGGGAGTTTGTGCCTCACAAATTTGATTGAATTTTTTGAGGAAGTGGTAACGATGATTTATGAGGTTGAGCAGTGGTTGTTGTGTACTCGGATTTTAACAAGGCCTTTGTCAAAGTCAGTCAGGTTGATACAGAAGCTGAAGTCACATAGAGTCCATGGTGAATTGGTTAGATGGACACAGAACTGGCTTGGTCATTGAAAACAGATTAATGGTGGAAAGGTGCTTTTCTGACTGGAGTTCTATGACCAGTGGTGTTCTGTAGGCATCAGTGCCGGGACCCCTATTGTTTATAATATATATAAATGATTTGGAGGAGAGTGTAGGTTAGTAAGTTTACAGATGGCACAAATTTAGGGCAGGTACTGATAGCAAGGAGGTTTGCCAGGCATACAGCAGGTTATAGATAGACTGGAGACTTGGATGGAGAAATGACAGATGGAACTTAATCTGGACAAATGCAAGGTAATGCACTTTGGAAAGTCTAATGCAGGAAGTAAGTATATAGTAAGTGGCAGAATCCTTAGTAGCATCAGCGTATAGGGAAATGTTGACAAAAGGATCCATAGTTCCCTGAAAGTGGCAACACAAGTGGATAAGGCATAGAGTATTGCCCAAAATGTCAATTTTCCTGCTCCTCGGATGCTGCTTGACCTACTGTGCTTTTTCCGCACCACTCTAATCTTGACTCCAGCATCTGCAGTCTCCATTTTCTCCCTGTGTAGAACTTCAGTTAGGCCACATTTAGAATATTGCATACAGTTCTGGTAGCCACACCACTAGAAGGATGAGGAGGCTTTGGAGAGGGAACAGAAAGGGTTGACCAGAATGTTTGCTTGGTTTTGAAGGTATTAGCTACGAGGAGAAAGTGAACAAATTTGGTTTGTTTTCACTTGCACATCAAAGGCTGAGGGGGCGACCCAATAGTTGTTGACAAAATTTTAAGAGACATGGATAGAATAGATAGTCAGAGGATTTTTCGCAGACTAGGAATGCCAATTACTCGGGCACATAGATTTAGGATAAAAAGTGGGAAAGTTTAAAGGAGATGTGAGAGGCTAATTTCTACACAGAGGGTAATAATGGCCAGGAATGCCCTGCCAGATGAGTTGGTGGAAGCAGATAAATTGTAGCAGCATTTAAGAGACATCGCGACAGTTACATGAATAGGCAGGAAATAGAGGGATACCAAATGTGTAGAGGTTAGAGGTTTTTAGTTCAGAAAGGCTTCATGTGTCGGCGCAGGCTTGATGGGCCAAAATGCCTGTTCCTGTGCTGTACTGTGCTGTACATTGTTGGGAAATTCTCTGTAACTGATTTAATTAGATGTAGGTGAGCAAGAGCAGTACTGACTGCATCTTCCCATAGGAAAAAAAATGAGAAGAATGATTAAATGGTTTTTGTGATTGGATTATGAGACTAATGGGTAGAATACATAGGAGAACATGTTAGACGATAAGAGAAAAGGATATTTGTATTTATCTAGTGCTTTTAATGAAATAATTCCCATTCCTTTCATGGGAGACATAGCATATTTAAAGAAATAATTTTGTGGGGTACTAAAACTCACTGTTATAGTTGTGTGCTTTTTATGGTTGTTCAGTGAGCCATATCCAAGTTCAAAAGGCTAGATAGTAATATTTCATATTTCCATGGAAAACTACTTTGAGCTAAATGTGGTCATCGCTACCCAGATGATCACCTAGGAAGCTGTACTAAGTGACACAATTTGTAAACTGGTTTTTAGTAATTGCTGCAGTTCCCTGATTGGCCTGTGATATTGCTGTTGGCAGATTTAGTTCAGAGTAAGGTTAGAGACATTGTGCATCATTTCTTAAATCAGCTATTCCTCTAACTAACCAAAATAGCACAGAAAACTAGATTTGAAATGCAGGACTTACAATTTTAAAAAATAAATTGATTCATGGGATATGGACGTTTCATGGTGGAGCAACATTTATTGTTTGTGCCCAGTTACTCTTGAGAAGATAGTGGGGAGCTGCCTTCTTAAACCATTAGATATAGGATCAGAACTAGGGCATTCGGCCCACTGAGTTGGCTCCACCTTTGATTGTGACTGATGTGTTTCACAATTCTATTATCCTGTCTTCTCCCTGTAACTTTTGATCACCTTGCCTAATGAAGAACATATCTATCTCTATCTTAAATATGCTCAATGACTTGGCCTTCACAACCTTCTGTGGAAATAAGTTCCACACATTTGCCACACTTTAGCTGAAGAAATTTCTCCTCATTCTGGGTCTTACGCATAGTCCCTTCCATCTGAGACTGTTCCCTTGACTTTTACTGGAAACATCATCTCCATGTCCATTCTCTATAGGCCTCTCAGTATTCTGTAAGTTTCAGTGGGACCTCCCACCCCTCTCATTCTTCTAAACTCCATCAAGTACAGACCCAAAATCTTTAGCCGCTCCTCATATAGAGTCATAGTTCATCCTGGAATCATTCTTGTAAACTTTTTCAATGGCCACCACGCTCCTCCCTTAGATATGGGGCCCAAAACCACTCGCAGTGTTCTAAATGCGATGTGAGCAGAACCTTATGCATCTTCAGCAGTACATTCCTGCCCTTGAAATGAATACCAGCAGTGCATTTACCTTCCTAATGGCCAAGTGAACATGCATGCTAACCTTAAGAGAATGCCAAACTAGGACTCCTAAGTCCCTTTGTGCTTTAGATTTACGAAGTCTTTCCCAATTTAGAGAATAGTCTACACCTCTGTTTTTTCTATCAAAGTGCATAAACTCACTTTCCCATATTGTATTGTACCTACCACTTCTTGAACCATTGTAGTCCTGTAGGGAAATCTCGAAGTCTGCCTTGGAGGATACACAACAATGCAGAATCACTGAGCAGAGACTGATAGCCAAGTTCTGCACCCACGAAGAGGACCTCAACCGTCATCTTGGGTTCATGTCATGCTACATGTGACCCCAACGTATTGTTCTGTATCTGTAGAATCTTCCTTACTGTCCTGTTTTGACACCATCACCTTGATAAATTGTTATGATCTCTCTACCTTAATTAGTTTGGACAGTTTTGAATTACTTATTTCTTTGGTTAGACCTCAAGGTGCGACTTTTATACGATTCATGGACGGCATGGTGGCACAGTGGTTAGCACTGCTGCCTCACAGCGCCAGAGACCCAGTTTCAATTCCCGCCTCAGGCAACTGTCTGTGTGGAGTTTGCACATTCTCCCCCTGTCTGCGTGGGTTTCCTCCGGGTGCTCCGGTTTCCTCCCACAATCCAAAAATGTGCAGGTTAGGTGAATTGGCCATGCTAAATTGCCTATAGTGTTAGGTAAAGGGGTAAATGTGGGGGAATGGGTCTAGGTGGGTTGCTGTTCGGAGGGTTGGTATGGATTTGTTGGGCCGAAGGGCCTGTTTCCACACTAAGTAATCTAATCTAATGTTTTTCCAGTCATTTAGTTTATTTCTAGCATCACCTTATTTTAAATTTTTTACATAATTATCTCTCTGCCTCATTTAATCGGATTATAGATAATCTGTTTGCTGGTTATTCAGCTTTTGATACTTCACTCACCATGTAACACTCTTGGTCACTTACAGAGTTTATGATCTGACACTTCACTCACAACAGTTGTATGATCTTTTGATTCCTCTGCCCTTGATCTCTCTGCTGAAAAACTCTGTGCTCTTCTTACTCACTGCACCTGATGAAGGGGCTGCGCTCTGAAAGCTTGTGACTTCAAATAAGCCTGTTGGATTATAACCTTGTGTGACTTCTGACTCTGTCCAACACCCAGTCCAACATTGGCACCTCCACATCACACCTGTTTTAGTGTCTGGTGAATTTTACACTCCTGTTATAGATGGTATACATCTATAGTGGAGGTGGTGCATGTTTGTGGGTGTGATGCTACTCAAGCAGGTTGCTTTGTCCATCTGCAAAGCATTTTGAAAGGTTTTGATGACATGAAAAGGTGCTAAGCAAATTCAAGTATCATATTTGTGTATTCATTAAATGAAGTTGTGTAACAGTGTCCAAAATTGTGAAGTATTGATCCTCCAATCACTCTCCATCAGCTGTCAATGAAACAATTATGAACCTAATTCAGTATTTGCTGTACTTGTCAGGTCATCAGCTACACAGAACTGTCTTAATTCTTCCTGACACATGTTTATTGTAGTGCTACTGATGTTTATATTTAAAATGTGGTTTTACCCTGATGAAATGGTGCTAATTTACTATTGAACTTATCAGATGTGCAAAATGTAGCAACTTATCTCCTTGAAGTTAGCTGAAATCCTGGAAATGTTTCCAAAGTGGTTGTAGAATGGGGGAGTTGAGAGTGTGGTGCTGGAAAAGCACAGTAGGTCAGGCAGCATCTGAGGATCAGAAGAATCGATGTTTCGGGCATAAGCTTATGCCTGAAACATCGATTTTCCTGCTTCACGGATGCTGCCTGACCTGCTGGGCTTTTCCAGCACCACACTCTCCACTCTGATCTCCAGCATTTGCAGCCCTCACTTTCTCTGGTAGAATGGAGGAGGTTGCGTCTCTCAAACATGATGGAAGTTTTTTTGAGGAAGTAACAAAGATGGTTGATGAAGGCATGGCAGTGGACGTTGTCTATATTAACTTTAATCCTTTGATAATGACTCTCATGGCATACTGATACAGAAGGTGAAGTCAAATGGGATCTATGGTTAATCAGTAAGATGGATACAAAACTGGCTCAGTTATAAAAGCCAAAAAGTCATGGTGGATGGGGGTTGCTCTGACTACAGATTTGGGGCTAGTGGTGTTTCACAGGATCAGTGCTGGGTCAGCTGTTGTTTGTAAGATATATAAGTGAGAGAGAGAGAGAGCACAGTGATTAGGCAGACAAAGAAATGGGTAAAGGTTAACCTGGGAGCTCCATCTCCACCTATCATTTTCTCGTTTCCACTCAACCTTTCTCTACGTACAAACAGTTCTGAAGAAGGATAACTGGACCTGAAACATTAACTCTGTTTTGTTTCTGTAGATGGTGCCAGTGTCGTTCTCCACCCCCCCCCTCCCCCACTAAGCCGAAGAAAAATGCTCAGAGACACGGTATAACAGTATAGTTTTACCTCCTTCATCTTTATTCTGGGCCCTGGAGGGAGGGAGAACGATCGCCCATGTGCACTGAGACATGAGTTCTCGGTCTTCTCTGGAGCAGCAGTTTCTCAATGACTATATAGTCATTTTATAGGGAGGAGCATACATATTAATTGGGTGGCCATTACAATCATAGAACATAGAACAATACAGTGCAGAACAGTCCCGTCAGCCCTCGATGTCACATCGACCTGTGAACTAATCTAATCCGTTCCCCCTACGCTATCCCATCACCATCCATATGCTTACCCAATGACTGTTTAAATGCCTCTAATGTGGTTGAGTTAACTACATTGGCAGGCAGGGCATTCCACGCCCTTACCACTTTCTAAGTAAAGAGCCTGCCTCTGACATCTGTCTTAAATCTATCACCCGTCAATTTGCAGCAATGCCCCTTTCGTACAAGCGGACATCATCATCCTAGGAAAAAGACACTCACTGTCCACCCTACCTAATCATCTGATCATCTTGTACTCTTTATTAAATTCCCTCTTAGTCGTCTTCTCTCCAATGAGAACAGACTCAAGTCCCTCAGCCTTTACTCATAAGACCTTCACTCCAGATCAGGCAACATTCTGGTAAATCTCTTCTGCACCTTTTCCAGCGCTTCCACATCCTTCCTGTAATGGGGCGACCAGAACTGTGCACAATATTCCAATTGCGCTGCATTAGCGTTTTGTATATTTGCAGCATGACATCACTGCTTTGGAACCCAATCCCTCTACCAATAAAACCTAATGCACTGCCTTTTTAATAGCACTATCAACGTGGGTGGCAACTTTCAGGGATCTGTGTACATGGACACCAAGATCCCTATGCACATCCACACGACCAAGAATCTTTCGATTGACCCAGTATTCTGCCTTCCTGTTAATCTTCCCAAAGTGAATCACCTCACATTTATCTGCATTGAACTCCACTCGCCACCTCTGTGCTCAATTCTGCAATTATCCAAGCCTCTCTGTAACCTGCAACATTCTTCTACACTGTCCAACACTCTATCGACTTTAGTGTCATCTGCAAACTTACTAACCCATCCACCTATGCCTGCGTCTAAGTCATTTATAAAAATGACAAACAACAGTGGTCCCAAAACAGATCCTTGTGGCACACCACTAGTAACCAGACTCCAGGCTGAATATTTTCCATTGACCACCACTCGCTGCCTTCTTACAGAAAGCTAGTTTCTAATCCAAACTGCTAAATCACTCTCAATCCCATGCCTCTGCATTTTCTCCAAAAGCCTACCATGTGGAACGTTATCAAAAGCTTTACTGAAGTCCATGTATACCACGTCAACTGCCCTACCCTTATCCACATACTTGGTCACCTTCTCAAAAGAGCTCAATGAGGTTTGTGAGACACGACCTGCCCTTGATGAAACCATGTTGACTACCTCCAATCAATGAGTATCGATAACAGAGACCAAGCCCCTTAGTGTTATACAACGAATATTCTTAATCTTGTTAACTGGATTCATACAATGGATACTTTTCCCCTTGTTAGCTGGCCTTGCATACTGAATGCTTCCAATATTGTCAAATGGCTTTACATAATGACTGCTTTTCCACCTTGTTAACCCATTACCCTTGCCAATAGCACTCCATTGTTAACTGTAAGTTCTTATCTGATCTGAGTCATGCTCAGCTGAACCTCTTGTTTCACAAAATTCAGAACTTAACTCTTTCCCTGCCTGCTAAACCCTATCCACATACTTGGTCACCTGCTGAGTTTTTCCAGCAATTTCTGTTGTTTTGTTTCTCCATGTCTTCCAATCCACGCCTGTCATTATTCTGTAAGTTTCAATGAGATCTCCCCTCATCCTTATAAACTCCAAGGAGTACTGACCCAGAGTCCTCAACCGCTCCTCAGATAACAAGCCCTTCATCCCTGGGATCATTCTTCTAAATTTCCACTGGACCCTCTCCAAAGACAGCACATCCTTCCTTAGAAATGGGACCCAAAAGTGCTGTCAATATTCCAAACATGGCCTGACCAGAGCCTTATACATCCTCAGCAGTGTGTCTGTACTCTTGTATTCCAGCCCATTGGAAACAAATGCCAGGATTGCATTTGTGTTTCAACTGCCAACCGAACATGTCTGTTAATTTTGAGAATCCTGAACTAGGACTCCTAAGTCCCTTTGTGCTTCAGGTTTCTACATGAATGCTTTCCCTGTTCAGAAAATGGTCTACATCTCTATTCCAGCCTCAGGCAACCAGCTGTGTGGAGTTTGCATCTTCTCCCTATGTTTGTGTGGGTTTCCTCTGGGTGTTCTGGTTTCCTCCCACAGGTGTTCAGGTTAGGTGGATTGGCCTAAATTGACCATAGGGACCAGGGATGTGCCGGCTAGGTGGATTCACCATGGGGAATGCAGGGTTACTGAGGTAAGAGATGGGTCCGGGTGAAATGTCCTTCAATGTGGAGTTGATGGGTCGAATGGCCTGCTTCCGCACTGTAGGTACTAAATGATCTTCTATGATCTCCCTGCTTCCTCAACACTACCTGCCCATCTACCCATCTTTGTGTCATCTGCAAACTTAGCAACAATGACCTTAGTTCCTTTGACCATATTGTTAATGTCTAGTTTGAAATCCAGGTTATTTAGTCGTATTTTTAAAATCATACATTGGGAGTTTGTTGGAAGTAGAGGAGAGAGTGAAGTGATGAGCCTGTAGAATTCTTTGCCACAGAAAGCAGTTGGTGTCTAAATGTTGAATATTTTCAAAAAGGAGTTAGATCTAGTTCTTGGGCCTGAAGGGATCAAAAGGGTGCAGGGAGAAAGCATGAGCAGTGTACTGAGTTGGACGATCAACCATTATCACATTGATTGGCAGTGCAGGCTCGAAGGCCCAAATGGCCTACTCCTGTTCTGTTTTTATGCCTCTAAAATGGAGTCCAAAAATACCAGAGCATATTCCGAGCAAATCAGAAGACGTAATGCTTTTGTATTTAGCCTCATTAATCATAAATATAAAGTAGAGTTGTGTTTAATGATAGTCCACAGTTATTTATTTACATGTTTTGTCGACATGTTTTTAGTTTTGTTAAACAATACACAGTTTGCAAAACAGTTAACATTAACAGCAATTTTACAAGGGAGCGAAGCAGCAAAGTCAGCCCCAAACCCTAACAACCAATTTTCAGGAAATGAGGACAAACCTCAAATCCCGTTGTCGACATTTTACTAGTTATTTGGCAATTCCTACTGCAAATGTAAGTCTCCATGATCAATAGATCATGTTATAAATTATTTTATTTATAGTATTCACATACAATCTGTTTACTGAAAAGTACTAACTGCTAATGTGCCGAAAATAGCACATCATATTATTATGGAGCTCAAATAATTTATAAAGTCTGAAATATAAAACAATTAATGCAAAGTTAAAATATTTGCAGTATGCACTGTGAATGGCTAATACAATAACATAAAAATGTAAGATTTGACAATTTAAAATTATAATTAAAATTTTAGTTTCTGGATTTTATGGACATATATGTATCTTAAGGCCTTACATGAAGAAAAAAATGGCGTTTGTTTTTCCCCTCAAATTAAGGAGGAAATTATTTTAGAGTCATAGAGATGTGCAGCATGGAAACAGACCTTTTGGTCCAATCCTTCCATGCTGACCTGATATCCCAACCCAATCTGGTCCCACCTGCCAGCACCTGGCCCATATCCCTCCAAACTCTTCCTATTCATATACCCATCCAGATGCCTTTTAAATGTTGCAATTGTACCGGCCTCCACCACTTCCTCTGGCAGCTCGTCTCATACATATACCACCCTCTGTGTGAAAGAATTGCCCCTTATCTTCCAAATAACTACCCAGATTTGAAATCTGATAATTTATCAATGGAGTCTTGTTTTAAACTTGTTTTAGCAGTCCCTAATAATCCAAGAAATAAACTAATGTTTTCTTTTGGCAAAATTAGATCTCTGGCTTACTTTATTTGTGCAAAGATGGTTTGTCATCATCCAAAATCACAAGTTACAGCCATTGTAATCTCTTATCCTGTTTGTACCCATTAACCATGTCATCTTTTTTCCTGCCAACTTGTCTCGCACTGCCCTTTTTTGATTTCACTCAACTATCTGAAATAGCCAGAAAATTTTCAGTAATGGCTTCTCCTCCCAAACAGAACCTATACACTGTTAACTAATGTCCCATGTAATGGCTATGAGGATTATGCGATTTATATTTCAGAATATGCCTTAAAACCTAGATTAAAGTGAAACTGATCATGAGACTTCTGAAATCGGCCTGGTAATGAACCTAGTTTAGTCATGGGACTGGCTGAGCACGGTGAAGCGTCCTCACCTGGGAATAAAGGATGAGGGCAGCTGTGTTAATAATAAATAGGCTTATTGGCTGTATGCTTTTGGGGCAGAAGGAAAAAGAGAGAAAATAAGAGAACAATTGGTATAGTCAGCAAAGAGAAGAGACTGCAGATTCTTCAGGAGCTACTGAAGCCAAATGTGGGTATCAGTGAGGTGCATTCTGCATTCTTTTAAGGAATCTGAATGATTTGTCCTGGCATGGTCTGACAGAAGAGCTTTACTCTTGGTAATGGATTTGGGAAATTGCAAAACTGAGGTAAGTGTCTGGTGACAGTGACTTGAAGTTGCTATTGGATGAAGTGGCAAAATGTGGACTCACTGGAAGCTTGAGCAATTGTGGTCTGTTTATTTTAAGGACTGTAATTCTGTGGAAAGTGCGATGTTTGACAAGTATAAAAGGAGACTCCCCTTTCTGCAGTTTAAAGCTGCCTTCAGTTCATGTTTTTAGTAATTTGTTACCTCACCACTTCTCCCAGCTCCTCCACTACCTTTGTGTTATGATGATCTGCAATCTCTTTCTTTGAAGCCCTGAGATTTTAAACTAGACCTTTGCCAATAGTTCCATTTAACTCTCGTGAGCCACTGTCTGGCGCGGAACAGAATATGCGCAGCTGTTGAAGCCAGAGCTAAATTTTCAATATGACAGACAGATACTATCCACCATAAGACTGCCCATTTCTTTAACATTGGTGGCCTCCATCCTTATCTCTGTCTATGAACGTTTACCATTTATCTATGCCTTCCTCACCTCGTCTCAATTTTTCAATATTGCCCATGCTGTCCGCATTCTTTCTCCCAACTCCCCCCCGCCTCGCGTGTACACACACTCACACAACTGATCAGTTTATCCAAAGTTCCCACTAATGCCCTATTTCATACAAAATGCTACTAGTTTATCCTTACTGACCTGTATTGGTTGATGGTCCCCCACCTTAAAATTTTCAGCATCTATAATTAAGAACAGCTATGAAATCCACATGTCCCTGCTACTTTACCATCATCCAACCTACAAACATGCTGTCTGATCTTTCTGTTCCTTTGACTCTGATGTTTTGTGCATGTTTCCCTCCATTCACTCTACCATTGATAGTTGTGTCTTCAGCCAACTAGGCTCCTAGCTTTCAAATTTCATTTTGAAACCCTCTCTACCTCTTTCTTCTTCGGCTTTAAGGCTGTCCTTAAAATCCACTTCTAAGATCCAGCTTTGATTACATTTCCTAGGGCACTTGCATTTTTTCCCATAACCTCTGAAGTGCCTTAGAATATTAAACAAATAAGCAAGATAAAAACAAGTTGTGGTCATCATGAATTTTGGTGCATTTGAAATTTGGGTAAAGATTTGTTAAGTTCTGGGTAAAGGTGCCTTGTTACTTTGCAGTAGGAAAATCACACTTTTCAGGCACTCTTCCAAACAAATAACTCTGCTACTTTTAACAGACTAATTTTGCTTAGCACGTTAAGACTGTTCGGAAAGCGTTAACATTAAATGTCACACTATGTTCTCAACCAGTATGCACTATTCATAATACTAATGATTTCTGACCATTTTCAGATCATTATTAATTTCTTAATAATGTTTGTTTCTTTCATTAGATGAATAAAGCAACATGCTTCATGCTTTTTATGAGAATGAAACTGCAAGTTACATAGCTGGGGTAAGTAATTTGGTGATTTAAGCTGATTCCTAATTATTTTGATCATAAGACCTATGAAGTAGGACATTCAGTCCATTGAGTCTGATCCAAATTCAGCGACATCATGGCTCATTTGATTACTCAATTTTCTTGCCTTTTCCCTTTTAACCCTTGATTCCTTAACTGATTAAAAATCTGTCCAGCTCAATCTTGAATATACTTAACCACTCAGTGTCAACAGCCCTCTGGCGTAAAGAATTCCACCGATTCACTATGTTCTGAGAGATGAAATTCCTCCTTGTATATGTCTTAAGTGTGCAAACTTCTCTGCGATTTTGCCCTGTGGTCCTCGACTCTCATGCAAGGAAACAACCTTTCCACATCTACCTTGTCAAGTTCCCTAAGAATCTTGAATGTTTCAATAAGGTTGCCTCTTATTCTTCTAAATTCCCATGTGTATCAGCCCAATTTACTGAATCTTTCACAAGACAGTTCATTTATGTTTGGATCAATCGAGTGAACCTTCCATGAACTGCTTTCAATGTCCGTATATCTTCCCTTTGATTTTTCTGCAGTGTTTTTCCAGTTAAATAATGTTCAGCTCCTCTATTCTTCCTGCCTAAGTGCATAAATTCACATTTTCCTACATTATATTCCATCCGCCAAGATTTTGCCCACTTGCTTAACCTGTGTTTATCCCTTTGTAAACTCTGTCATCCTCACAAAAATGCAAACAAGGAACAAGAGTCGACCATTTGGCCCTTCATGCCTGCTTTGCCATTCAATAAGATTTTGGGTGATCTGATTTTAACCTCAACTCTGTGTTTCTGCATACTCCCAATAAGCTTTCATTTCCTTGGTAATAAAGAATCTATCTAACTGTGCCTTAAAAATATTTTAAGACTCTGCATCCATTGCCTTCTGAGGAAGGGAATTGCAAAGAGAATCTCAACCCTTAAGAGAAAAAAAGTAATTCCCATCTCTGTTTCAAAATAAGGAGTGCCTATTTAAAACAGTGATTCTGAGTTTTAGATTCTCCCACGAGAGGAAACGTGTTTTCAACATCCACCTGGTCATGTACCCTCAGGATCTCCTATGTCTCAATTAAGTCACCTCTGACTCTTCTAAACTCCAGTGGATAAAGGTCAAGCCTGACTAGCATTGCCTTAGAATAGCTCAGTCCAGCTATTTGTCTAGTAAACCTTCTCTGAATTGCTTGCAATGCATTAATACCCTTCCGTAAGTACATTGACTTGTATAGTACACACAGTTTCCTCGTTTCCCCTTCCCTCACCTCACCCTAGTTCCAAACTTCCAGCTCAGCACTGTCCCCATGACTTGTCCGGACTTGTCCTACCTGCCTATCTCCTTTTCCACCTATCCACTCCACCCTCTCCTCCCTGACCTATCACCTTCATCCCCTCCCCCACTCACCCATTGTACTCTATGCTACTTTCTCCCCACCCCCACCCTCCTCTAGCTTATCTCTCCACGCTTCAGGTTCACTGTCTTTATTCCTGATGAAGGGCTTTTGCCCGAAACGTCGATTTCGAAGCTCCTTGGATGCTGCCTGAACTGCTGTGCTCTTCCAGCATCACTAATCCAGAATCTGGTTTCCAGCGTCTGCAGTCATTGTTTTTACCTTGTAAAGTACACAGTACTCCAGATCCAGTGTCACCAATGGCTTGTATTACTGAAGCATAGCTTCCTTCCTCTTGCATTTAATTCCCTTTGCAATAAACCTGTTGCTAGTTTTTCTGATTACTTGTATTTGCATGCAAACCTTCTGTGATTTTTGCATCAGGATATCCAGATCTTGCTGCATCTCAGAGCTCTGCAACCTCTCATCATTTAGATTTTTAAAAAAAATTTTTCTGCGACAATGGACAATCCCACACATTCCCATATTGTGCTCTTTTTGCCACATCTTTGCCCATCCGCTTAACCTAGCTTTATTCCTTTGTAGGCTCTTAATGTCCTCTTCACAACTACATACCGTCATTCCCTTCATCCAAATCATTTATATAAATTGTAAAGAATTGAGGCTGCAGCATTGAGCCATGTGGCACACCACTTGTGCTTCCTGTTGATGGGCAGGCATATCTTCAACCCATGCAGATATGTTAACCCCAATGCTGTGGGCTTTTATTTTCTGCAATAAGCTGTGTCACCTTATCAAATGCCTTCTGGAAATCGAAATACAATACATTTGCTGATTCCCCTTTATCTAAAGCACAAGTTACTTTTCCAAAGATCTCCAATAAATTAGTTAAACGTGATTTTCCTTTGACAAAACCATGTTGGTTCTGCCTGATTATCTTGAATTTATCCAGGTGCTCTGTTAGAATATTTTATTAGCTTCTAACATTTTTGCTATGTCAGACACTAGGCCAACTGGATTGTAGTTTCCTGCTTTCTGCCTCCCTCCCACACTAAAGGAATCTTCTCTGAATCTAATGAATTTTAGAAATTTAAAACCAATACAACAACTATTTCATTGACTGCCCTGTAAGACTCTAGGATGGAATCCATTAGGACCTGCACACTTGTGAACTCATATGAGTTGGGAATTGGGGTATATCTTTACACTGGCTGGAGCCAATCCTAACACGAAGGAAGATGGTTGTGGTTGATGGAGATCAATCATTCAACAATTTAGTCAGTGCTCCTTGCCTAGTGATTGTAATTTTCTTGAGTTCCCCCTTCCCTCTCAATTCCTGATGAACACCTATTCATGAGATGCTATTTGCATCTTCTGTATTGAACACTGACACAAAATATCTGTTCAATTTGCCTGCCCATCAACTTTTGTGTCATCTACACAAACTTGGCAAAAATACATTTGTATCAGTAATAATAATTGTGGTCCCTCATACTGATCTCTGTTGGTCTCCATCATTTAAAGGTTGTCATCTTGAAAATGCCCCCTGTTTAGATTCACTCTCTGTCTCTATTAGTTAAGCCATCCTCTATCTAAACTAATATAATCCCTCCAAAATCATGGGCTCTTATATTGTTTATAATTTTTTTAATGCTTGATCAGATATGCTATGTATCTTAAAATGGCTGGGCTGGGCCATGGGCCAGCTCCATTGAAGCACTGTCCCCTTTGCTGACATTGGCAGCTGAATGTAGCCAGTGTGACAGAAGCTTTGTGAATGACAACTACTTACAACCCTACCAGGCAGTTCCAGAACAGCTGCAACATGGGCAACCACTACTGATGTAGAAAATTGTCTGAAAAATGCCCTAGCTGTCCAGATCAGGACAAATCCTCAGTATACCTTTGATCCAAGCATGGACAAAGAGCTGAACTCAAAAGTTGAGGTGTGAGGAACTGACAGTCAGTGTTTTACAGAGTGTGAGCCTGAGCTAAACTGAAGTCAGGAGGTATTGGGATAAATCTTTATACTGGCTGGAGCCAGTCCTAACACAAAGGAAGATGATTGTGATTGATGGAGATCAATCATCTCGTGCCCAAGATATTGCCAAAGGGGTTCTTCAGGGTAGTCTGCTATGTCCAACCATCTTGAGCTGACCTTCCCAATATCATGACAGCAGAAGTGGATACATTTACTGATGGTTGGCTAATATTCAATCCCATTTGTGATGACTCAGGTACTGAAACAGTTCTTGTCCATGTGCAATAAAACTTGGATAACATTCGCTCTTGTGCTGACAAGTAACATTCTCACCATACAAGTGTGAAATAATGATCATTGCTATCAAGAGAGAATTTTAAAAAATTAATTCACACGATGAGGGCATCGCTGGCTAGGCCGGTATTTATTGCCTATCCCAGAGGGCAGATAAGAGTTAACCACCATACTGTGTTGAGAGTGTGTTGCTGGAAAAGCACGGCTGGTCAGGCAGCATCCAACGAACAGGAGAATGAGCAGTTCCTCATTCCTGATAAAGGATTTATGCTTGAAACTTCGATTCTCCTGCTTCTCAGATGCTGCCTGACTGGCTGTGCTTTTCCAGCACTACACTCTCAACTCTGATCTCCAGCATCTGCAGACCTCACTTTCTCCACATTGCTGTGTATCTGGAGTCATCTGTAGGGCAGACCAGGTAAGTTGGCAGTTTCTTTCCCTAAAAGATATGAGTGAACCAGATACGTTTTTCCAAAAATCAACAATGGATTCATGGTCATCATTAGATTTTTAATTCCAGATTATTATTGAATTCAAATCTGTTATCTCCTGTGTTGAGCTTCATATCAGATCCTCAGAAAATTATTTGGGTCTCTGGAATAACAGTTCAGCTATAATACCATTAGGCCACCACCTCCCCATCTTTATCTTCTTCACATTCAGTGATATTACCATTAGTTGTTTTGTAGCACAACTTGAGTATTGCTGATAAAGGACATTTTGTTGAGGCTTTTTGTCTTGCACCAAATAGGAAAGTTCACAAGCATGTTAGTTCAAGGGGAAAACCAGCATTTATATTGCAAGAAAGGACAGTGCTGATTGGTTAGCGTTTGGTCTCTGGTAGAAGCATTGCAATGGAGAATGCACCAAGTGATGATAGTTAACAGCCAGCCTTTGTTTAATTTTAAACTGGCAGGTTGGCTCTGATTGTTCAGAGTATTGCTCTAAGCTGTGAATCACCAAATGGCTGTCATGCCCATAAAGTTAGGTTAAAAGGGGCAAATGTAGGGGTATGGGTGGGTTGCGCTTCGGCGGGTCGGTGTGGACTTGTTGGGCCGAAGGGCCTGTTTCCACACTGTAAGTAATCTAATCTAATCTATTTTGTTGGGTTGATAAAAGGGACTTTCTGTGAAGAACAGGGCCTATGTTAATATACATAGATTCTAATGCATATAAATGTGCTAAGCTGCAAATGTGACTGATACAATTAAGTTGATTGTCAGTGTAAACCTTTGCAAATGTTGTCTAAAGTTGGACTGAAGACAAAAATGCTGGAGATCACAGCGAGTCAGGCAGCATCCATGGAGAGAAAGCAAGCCGACGTTTCGAGTTAAGTTGACACTTCAACAAAGCTAAAGTGAAATGTGAACGGGGCAGCATTTATTCAATAGTTGAGGGGTTTGAGGGAGGATGGTTCGGGGGTGTCGGAATCAGAGGGGGGAGCAGTTGGAGTGTTGGGAAGAAATGATGTTGATTGTTCAGATTAAGTTATTGGAATATGAGAATGACAGAACAATGGTGTCGAAAAGTATGGCTCTGGAAAAGCATAGCAAATGAGGCAACATCCGAGGAGTAAGAGAATTGACATTTCAGGCATAAGCCCTTCATCAGTGGGGTGAGAGATAAATAGGACAGGGAGCTGGGGCTGGGGCGAAGGTAGCTGGGAAGGCAAGAGGTAGATGCAGGTGAGGGGTAATGGTGATAGGTCAGAATGGAGGGTAGAGCAGGAACGAAGATGGACAAGCAGGACAGTTCAAGAAGGCAGTGATGCATTGGAAGGTTGGATCTGGGATGAGGTGGGGGGGGAGGGGCGATGAGGAACCTAGTGAAATAGACATTGATGCTGTGTGGTTGGAGGGTCCCAGGCAGAAGATGAGGTGTTTTTTTCCGGGCGTCGGATGGCTAGGATTTGGCAGTGGAGGAAACCCAGGACTTGCATATTCTTGGCGGAGTGGGAGGGGGAGTTGAAGTGGTCGGCCACGGGGCGGTGGGGTTGTTTAGTGCATGTGTCCCAGAGGTGTTCCTTGAAATGTTCTGCGAGTTGACGTCCTGTCTCCCAATGTAGAGGAGACCACATTGAGAGCAACAGATCCAGTAGATGATGTGTTTGGAGGTGCAGGAAAATCTCTGCCGAGTGTGGAAGGATCCTTTGAGGCTTTGGATGGAGGTGGCGAGGGAGGTGTGGGCGTAGGTTTTACAACTCTTGCGGTGGGAAGGGAAGGTGCTGGGAGTGGAGAGTGGGTTAGTGGGGGACGTGGATCTAATGAGAGAGTCGAGGAGGAATGATCTCTACGGAATGCTGATAGGGGTGGGGAAGGAAATATAGTTGAGTCTGACTGTAGGTGGCGGAAATGGTGGAAGATGATACACTGTATCCGGAGTTTAGTGGGGTGGAAGGCAAGGATCAAGGGGGCTGTATCCTTGTTGCGGGTGTTGGGGTGAGGTTCAAGCATGGAGGTTCGGAGGGCATTGCTGACCACATGGGAGAGGAAATTGCGTTCCTTGAAATAGGAGACTATCTGAGATATTCTGGAGTTGCTCCTCCTGGGGGCTGATATGGGTGGAGGCAGAGGAATTGGGAGTAAGGGATCGCGTTTTACAGAGTAGGGGGTTGGGAGGAGGTGTAGTTCAGATAGCTATGGGAGTTGGTCTGTTTGAAGTAGATGTCCGTGTTGAGTCGGTCGCCACAATTGGAGACTGAGAGATCCAGAAAGTGAATGGAGGTGTCCAAGATGATCCAGGTGAATTTGAGGTCAGGCTAGAAGGTGTTCGTGAAATTGATGAACCGTTCACCCTCCTCATGGGAGCACGAGGTGGTGTTGAAGCAGTCATCAAGGTAACGGACGTAAAGGTGGGGAATGGTGCCAGTGTAACTATGGAAAATGGACTGTTCCATGTATCCGACTAAGAGGCAAACACAGCTGGCACCCATGCAGGTGACCATGGCTAGCCATTTGGTCTGAAGGAAGTTGGAGGATTCAAAGGAGAAGTTGTTTTGGGTGAGGACCAGTTCAGCAATTGAATGAGTATGTCGGTGGAAGGTTACTGGTAGGGTTGGCAGGAGAGAAAGAAACGGAGGGAATGGAGGCCTTCGCCATGGTGGATGAACATGTACAGGGACTGGATGTCCACGTTGAAGGTGAGACATTGGGGGCTGGGGTAACGAATGTCATGGAGGAGGTGGAGGGCGTGGGTGGTGTCCCGAATGTATGTACGGAGTTCCTGGACCAAGGAGGACAGGACAGTGTCAAGAGGAGATAAATTCAGTGGGGCAAGAGCAGACGGAGAACAATGGTGTGTATAACTGCTAGACTTGAAAGAACAGACCGTCCCACTGGGGTGGAGGAAGGGCAGAGAGGGTGGCAGAGAATGTAACAAGCAAAGCTAAAAGAAAGGGATGGATTAGTTCAGAATTTGATGATGTTGAACTCAATATTGAGTCCAGAAGATTGTAAACTGCCTAGTTTGAAGATGACATGCTGTACCCCTGTTTGCGCTGTGATTTCCTGAAGCGTTGCAGCATACCAATGACAAACAAGGGGCATGCAAGCGAGACACTGTGTTAAAATGACCAGCTACAGGAAGATCGGGCTCATGCTTGCGCACAGATCGGAGGAGTTCTGCAAAGCAGTCACACAGTCTGCATTTAGTTTCTCCAACATAAAGTAGGGCACATTGGGTACAGTGCATACACACAAGCTTGGAAGGGGTATCACTGAAATGCAGCTTCACCTCGAAAGACCACTTAGTCTTGGATGGTGAGCAGGGAGGAGGTGAAGGGGCAGGTGTTGCACCTTCTGTTATGTGGGAAGGTGCCATGAAAAGGAGAGGGTGGTGGTGGTACAAGAATGGACTAGTGTGTCGTGGAGGGAACGATACCTGTAAAATGCAGACAGGGAGTGAGGGGAAGATGTGTTTGATGATGGCATTCTGTTGAAATTGTCTGAAATGGCAGAGAAAGATCATTTGAATCCAGAGTCTGGTGGGGTGAAAGTGAGAAGGGGGTCCTGATCACACTGTTGTGAGTGATGGGAAGGGGCAAGGGATGGAAGCATGGGTGTTAGGCTGGATTCAGTTGAGGGCCCTGTCGACAAGTGGGTGGGAAACCACAGTTGTAGAAGATCTCTAGCACTTTTTGTTTTCAGTTCAGATTCCAGCATCTACAGTAACTTGCTTCTATGTTTAATGTTGGATACTGGTGCAAAATTTACCATTGTGGGGTGGTTGGGTGCAGTCAGTACCTTAGATGTTGCAAAGAGCTGAAGAGATATGCTGCTTGATACAATCCACCAGTCTTTGGAATGTGTGGTCTAACTTGGCATCACACCACAGAAATTCTTATACCATATAACTAATTAATGTCAAGTCTATTTTGACTTGATGGCATCATTCTGTTTGTGAGTGAGTAAGGTATTTATTGTCACATGTCTAGACAGATACAGTGAAAATTGTTTTGTCGACACAATCCAGCACCATTTTGAACTTGCAGGAATAGATTTCATCTTTTGTACCAATAAGTTTTCACTTGCAGCTCCAGCATTTCTGCAAGGTCTCTGCAAGGTGTCTCGAGGAGTCCATGCTTCAGGCCGACTGCAGCCAGGAGTCCCTAGTCCAGGCACCATCACTGCAATAGCCAAAGACCCAGTGAGTCCCCGAGATCATGCTCTGGGCCTACCATAGTCAGGATTCCCTGCTTCGGACACTCCATTACTGTAGCCGACGACCTTCAAGTCCACACTTGGACATAATACAATCTGGAATCACCGCTGCAGGCACTGTCACCACTTCAGCCAGTGACCCATCGAGTCTCCAAATCCATGTTCCGGCTTACCACAGCCAGGAGCTCTCCCTCCAGGCATTGCCAATGCTGCACCCAATGCCCTGCCAACACTGCTCCGGTTTCTCTGTGACATCAGAAGGTGAAGAAAAGAATAAAGAGAAAGAAAAAGACGAGAAAGGAGAGAGAGAAAAGGATGCAGCTGGCCTGGAGTGGATTGACTCAGGAGCCTGTGCAGTACCTACTTTGCTGGCGCTGCATCTTGAATTGTGAATTGTGTTGCTACTGCATAGCAGAGTGAAATGGCTCATTTTAGCTGTTGGTCATACTTTTAAAATATCTTTTAATCTGAGGCAGACTGGGCATTTTTCCTACCAAGAATGATCGCCCCTCAGGTTCTTTTTGTGAATTTACATGAGGCACAGCAAGAAAATATCTGATCGGTGAAGCTGTTACCATGCAGGATGGCTTTCATGTGCCCAATTGTGGCATCAAATTTGAAGGATGAACTGTTGGCTTGAGCCTGATTTACAAGGGTCTGATAAGGCCAATCTTGTTTATTTCTCTTGACAATGATCTGACCAATCAGAATGAATATGTTTGGTTTTAAATCTAAATGAAGCCTAGCTCTTAACTGTCAGTTATCAATATCTGCGATATTTTCCATGGCAGCACTCGTACCAATTGGAGCTTACTTATGAACAGACTCTCTCAGACAGGATGAATGTTGGTTTTCCCTTTTATTGGTGTCCTATCAAATTGTTCTTATGAATGCAGGATGAGAAGTTTGACAAAATGGGGTGTTCTTTAGCACAAATCAAATTGAAAGTTCAAAAGTTGACCCTCCAGCAATCAGATTGGATAATATGGAAGTGCCTAAAAGGTTGGTTGCAATATTATGCTGCCTTCCTTATGGTGTAAGGAAGGTATACAGAAAATGTCAGGACCCTTAGGAGCATTGATATACAGAGGTATCTTGGGGTGCAAGTCCATAGCTCCCTGAAAGTGGCAATGCAAGTGGATAAGTGGTGCAGCATGAAAGCGGTACATAAGAAAGTATACAGCATACTTGCCTACATCGGTCAGGGCATTTTGTATCAAAGTTGGCAAGTCATATTTGTAGCTATACAAAACTTTGGTTTGGCCGCATTTGGAGTGCAGTTCTGGTCACCATATTATAGGAAAAATATGGAGGCTTTGGAGAGGGTATAAGAGATTTACCAGAATGTTGATTTGGAATGGAGTATATTAGCTATAAGGAGAGGTTGGTCAAATGTGGAGCATTGGAGGCTGAAGGGTGATCTGATAGAAGTATACAAAATTATGAGAAGCATGGATAGGGTAGATAGTCTTTCCTAGGGTGGAAATGTCAAATACGAGGGGACATCAGTTTAAGATGAGGAGGAAAGTTTAAATAAGATGTGCGAGAAAAACCTTTTACAGAGTGAGGTTTGTTCAAGAAGGCAATTCACTACCATTTCCTCAAGGACAACTACAGATGGGCAACACATGCTGGTGAAGTCAGCAACACCCATGTCCCATGAATGATTTTTTTAAAAAATGCACCAGAAGCATTTACATTTTACTACATAACATGAAAAGTTCTATAATTTGTGTATCAGGCTAACATCGAGCTCGTCTACTGTCTTTGAACTGGTCTACATCAAGTCCCAGAGATGCATTCTGCTCAGTTGAAGATCTGATTAAAGAAAGGAGTCCAGCATCTGGGAGTTTAACAGCCAATGATTGATTGAACAACCATAGAATGATGTGGATGACTCCATGACAACAATATAAAACAAGGGAGACAAAACATGGGCAGTCTAGTTATTTATTGGTACTTTCCTGTTTTGTATTGATGTCATACATTTTGTAAGCATCTAAAATACCTTGGTATTGAATTTTATGAAGTAGTATTTGAACTGTGTCTTTCCAAAGTTACGCAAACTAAAATAGATTCTCTTGTGGGCATCATATTTATCAAGTAAACAAGGAGCAATATTTATTTTCACTACCTGTCAGTTATTTTCCCAAAATTTATTTGTAGCATTGCAATTATACTGATTATTGTTAATCAGCTTTTTATGCTACCTTTTTATCTTCTTCCTTGTTACTCCCCAGTTACATTCAATACTTGCAGTATGATGTCTTTTCGTTTTAAAGATGAAGATTTCAATGATCTATGTTGTGCATTTGTTACTTGTAGTATCAGAACATATGTAGCACCTAACTTGATGAATTGTGGCTATTCCGTATCCTTTGGTGACTTCAGGCTGAATCTCAACTGTCAAGAAAAGCAGAGCCATATTAGAGGATAAAATGCAAAAGTCCACTCACTTTGGGCTTGCAGGACAAGGGGCAGCCACTCAGAAATTGGATTGGTTATTTAAATATATGGTTTAATGGCCATTCTATTTTTAACCAGAGTCAGGTTTTCCAGGCCCTGGCAAACTCGGCAGCTTAAGGAAGGTGAGAATAGCTTTAACCAGGCGTAAATGCCTTTACAATACTGCCTGTTGACCAGAAATATTTCCCAATGTGTATACCCATCCACGTAAACCACCCTCCCATTCCACAATCTGTTCCGATCTTTCACATCCTTGGCAACAATGTGCATCTATCATCCCCCATGCTTTTCAATGATCTCAGTTCCTTGCCAATGCACCTTCATACCCACATCACCTTTGGTGCTATAAGTAGGCCTCCTTCCTGGAAAGTGTTGCCTAGTACTCAACAGAAAAACTGAACTGCTGGAAATACTCTGCAGACCTGGTAGTATTTATAGAGAGAGACAGAGAGACATAGGATGAACATAAAGTGAAAAAATAATCCTTCAGAACTGAAGGAAGGTAAAATTGTGATGGATTATATCCTTGCAGAATGCCTACCTTGAAGAAGTTTCTCTTTCCATTGGGATTTCCATTTGTCTCTTTAACCTTGTTCACTTTCAGTGCTTTCCATTTTGCTTCTTGTACTTGATGAATCTTTGTCATTTAATCTTTCCTATCTGTTCCATAATCAGACTTTATCTTTTGTTTTTCCTCTTCCTTCCTCTTTTGACCCAATAAAATTTCTACCTTCTAAAGAGTCCTATTCAACTGCTGCAGAATCTGTGGAGTATTTGCAGCACTTTCTTTGTTTGTTTTAGATTTCCAGCATCTGTAATATTTAGCTTTTATCTTATAGGCTCATGCTCTTATTATATGTTATTCAGCTTTCTATTGGCTTTTATGTTTTGTCCCACCGTCGAGATGTTTGTTATTGACGAATGAACCGTCACTGGATCTCTTTTTGATTTTATCAGTATAATTGTACCACAGAGATATCCAAAGAATTGTTTTTCCAAATTTCTGTCCTTATTAGAACATTTTACCGTTGCAAGGATACAATGTGTTCTCATATTCCCATATGCTTTCAAGGAAACTGTTTGTACTGGGGATACAGGCTTAAGCTAACATTTGATTGGATCAGTACATGTAACAATATGGGATCAAGGTATCAGAAATTGCGAAAGTTAAATTTGAGTTCAGATAGGTTGAGCTGAAAGGCATGATTTTAGTGTTTGTATGTTCTATCTTCCGGATGTGTTCTAGGATACTATCAGCCTTATGTGATGTAGCTGTCCTTAGTTGTCTATTCTTGATATACAAGGACCTTGACATCACAGTTATCAAAAATCTATCTAACTTTGCCTTGAATATAGTGTCCACGGCTTTCTGCGGAAGAGAATTTTACAAAATAACCACCGTCTAAGAAAAACATTCTTCTCGCTTGCATCTTCAAAGGGAGATTTCTTAATCTGAAACTGCGTTGCCTTATTATTGCAAGACTAGAGGTTGAATTTAGTGTTCAACATGGAGAACTGATTTATCATTTATTGGAGATTGGGGAAAAGCAGCTCAGTGGTAAACTGCAGGGTTTTTTTATTCACTAGTGGGACAGTGGGCTTTGCTAGCTGACTGGCCAGCATTTATTGCCCATCCTAGTTGCCTTTGAGAAGATGGCGTTTAGCTGTCATTTTGAACTGCTACAGTCATTGTGCTGTAGGTAGACCCTCAAGGCCATCAGGAGGGAATTCAATTTTGACCCAATGATATTGAATGAACAGTGATACGTTTCCAAGTCAGGATGGTGAGTGGCTTGGAAGAGAACTTGCAAGTGGTGGTGTTCCCATGTATCTGCTGCCCTTGTCCTTCTAGATGGAAGTGGTCGTGGATTTGGAATATGCTATTGAAGCTGAATTACTGCATTGTTTCTGTAGATAGTGTACACTGCAGCTACTGAACATTGGTGGTGGAAGGAGTGGAAACTGGTGCCAATCAAGCGAGCTTATTAAGTGGTGTTGGAGTTATACTCATCCAGACAAGTGGTGAATATTCAGTCACACTCCTGACTTGTGCCAAAAAGATGGTGTACAGGCTTTGGGGAGTCAGGGGGTGAGTTATATGTTGTAGTATTCCCAGACCTGCTCTTGTAGCCACTGTACTTATGTGGCTAGCCCAATTCAGTTTCAGGTCAGTTATTTCCTTGCCCATATTTGATTTGATGCTGTAAATCTTCAAAGGATCTGGTTGTTAAAGACTCCTAGAACAACTTCCTTCCAACTGTATACCGCTGTTCTGTCACCCCTGCTGAGTTTGCCCTCTTGGGGGTGTACAGAACATACTCATAGATTATGAACGTGGTGTCTGAGCTTTCCCTTTAAGATATGATTCCATGAATATGATTATCTCAAGCTATTGCTTGACTAATCTGTAAGACAACTTTCCCAATTTTGGCACTAGGTCTAAAATGTTGGCAAGCAGGACTTTAAAGAGTTGACAGTGCTGGGATTCCAGTGTCGTTATTTTCAGTGACTAGATAGATGATCTTTCTTTTGATTTAACAATGTGATACAACTGAGGGCTCTCTCGGCCACTTATAAGCCAACCACATTGCTGTAGGTGAGGTGTTACAAGTAAGCCAGACCAGGTGTAGGTGACACTCTTCCTTACCTGAAGAAGATTACTGAACTAGGTAACTGTTCCAACAAAGTGTCATGGTCAACAGATGGTTTCATTCATTAAATTTAAATTCCACCAGCTGCTGTTTTCACAGAGCATCCTTGGAACTCTAGCTTACTAGTCCAATAACATTAACACTGCAGCATCACCTTAGCTTTTAGGCAAAAGGTATTTATGCTGTAAGGAAAGTAGTGTGTTCTTTAAAGATTGGAATTGAGGCATCATTGTCAGTTGTATGTGAGGGCTTTGATCAAATTAGTTCCTAATAATTTTGACACTGGATTTGAAAGTGGTTTAGTATTTTGTCTGCTATCATAGAAAACCTCCAGTGTGAAAGCAGGCCATTTGGGTCCACACTGACCCTGCAAAGAGCATCCCACCCAGACTCATACCCATACCCTATCCCTGTAACCCTGCATTTTCCATGGCTAATCTACCTAGCCAGCACATCCCTCGATATTATGGGCAATTTAGCACAGCCAATCCACCTAACCTGCACAGCTTTGGGCTGTGGGAGGAAACTGAATCACCTGGAAGAAACCCACACAGTCAGAGGAAGTATGTGCAACTCCACACAGACAGTTGCCAGAGGATGGAATTGAACCCAGGTCCCTGGCACTGTGAGGCACAATGCTAACCACTAAACCAACGTACGAAGCAGAATACATTTACAGACACCAAGAAACCTGTCCGCCATCTATCTGTAAGGCACAAGCCAGGAGTGTGATGGAATGCTCCTTACTTGCCTCAGATATATCAACTTTATTAAAACATTTACCAACTGATCGAATGTGTTGCAGAGTGAGAGTTGAAATGCTGAATAAATGTCATAGAAAAACTAATTTACCAGAGTATGTTCTTTCATTCTGTAAATGGTGAATTCATTCTAAGCTGTCCATGTGCAATTATTGTGAAGAAATTTGGTTTTTTGGGCCTTGGGTATAGCAGCACAGTCAATGTTGTAGTTTTTATTTCATTGCCTTGTGTTGTTTGTTGAAGGATTTTATTGATTTTAGTTTGATAATAGACCTTGAACTTGAATCAGACTGCACGATACTTCTGCACATTATTTACTTATAGTGTCGTTGGGCTCAGAACTTCATTATTGTTTAGTCTCTCTGATATTCAATGTTTTTATTGTGTTTTTTTTATGAAGCATCTGGCTTTCATGAATCATCTTTCATGTCATATTGAAGTAATTCAAAGCTTCCATTTTTTTAAAGAACATAGTAAATGTAAGTACATTACTTCACAAAGTTTGAAAACTTTTAAATTGAGTGACTAAAGAACATGGGAAATAAGAGCAGAGCAGATCCTATTGCTCCTTGAGCCTACTACGTTATTCAGTATGATCAGTGTCTAAACCTCTCTTCGCTGTCCATTATTTATATTTTTTAATTCACATGTAAATGAGCTGCCAGAGGAATTGGTGGAGGCTAGCACAATTACAATATTTAAAAGGCATTTGGATAGGCGTATGAATGGGAAGGGTTTAGAGGGATAGAGGGCAAAGCTGGTAAATGGGACTAGATTTATTGAGGATGTCTGGTTGGCATGGAGGAGTTGGACTGAAGGGTCTCTTTCTGTTCTGTACATTTCTATGACTGACCCAGTGAAAACAAACTCTGTCTGTCTCAAAACCTGTATGCTTGATGCTCCATAATACTTTTGGGTAAAGAATTCCAAAGATTCACAAACCTCTGAGGGAAGGAGTTTCACCTCATCTGCATCCTAAATTATTTTGTTCTGAAGGTATGTTCCTGTGTCAAAGATTGTGAATTTGAGCAAAGCATTTGATTTTATGAAGAGTTTTCTTTGATGTTCAGGGAAATCAAACGGACATAGAGACAGATACCCTTGATTCACAAGCTCTTCAATAATGCAAGCCCTGACACAAACAATTCATTCACATTTGAGCCATTTGATTGATGAAATGACAAAAAACCATTCTTACAAATGTATTACTTGTGCTTGAATGTCAAGCATAATCATACATAGGAGTTGGACCAAAGGGTTTGTTTTCGTGCTGTACATCTCTATGACTCTATGAATAATACACCATAGACGCACTTGCAAAAAGTGATGGAACTTTGGCTGGGACTGTTCTTGAGAACTTTGTGTGGATCTGTAAATCAAAGAACCGAAGATGTACAATGGAGCAATTGCCAGACAAAATTTCAGTCTTTGTATCTTTAACATGAATCAGAATCAATGCAAATTAAACCTAAATTAACAGGCAAATCATGGTTTTTACAAGCTATGAATTGCACCTGGAATAGCAGGATTCTGGATAGTTTGAAGGCTTAGAAAAATCATCCCTCATAGTCATAGAGATCTACAGTACAGAAAAAGGCCCATCATGGCTGTGCTGGTCAAAACTGACCACCCAACTATTCTAATCCTATTTTCCAGTGGTGAGGGTTTCTGCCTCTACCATCCTTATAACTAGTGAGTTCTAGATTTCCATCATTCTCTGGATATAAAAATTTTTCCTCATATCTCCACGAAAGCTTCTGCCCATACCTTAAATCTAGGTCTCTTCCCTCTCACTCCTTCTCCAGCCTTGAGCAGATATCCCAAACAGGAGCATTGGACAGGCAACACAGTCTCCTGAACATGGGCTCATGAATGTAGAGGAGAGTGTCAATTCCCCTCACTATATTGTCCCCACTACTATCATATTCCTTCTTGCTCCCCTTTACTTGAATGGCATCCTGCACCATGGTGCTGCAATCACTTAACTCACTAACTCTACAGCTCTCACTGGGACGAATTTTCCCTCACCCCCACCATGAGCCAACCAACAGCCCTCCTCCCCAACACACTGCCTCCCTTGTTGCCAGCCCTTCCTTCCTAACCTCACCTCATTGATTGCCACCTCCTCTGTTCTTCACCGGCAGCTCTGACCTCAGTGACACACATCCTCAACTCTCAGTCATCTCAATATTGCAAGCCCTCACACAAACAACTGATTCTCATTCACAGACACACAAACACTCACCCCGTCTCCTGCCTTGCCATCTGATACTGCTGTGGCTGAGTTATCCTGTTTAGTGGAGCTCGAGTTGAAAGAAAGCTATACCTCCTCCAGTACACACCACCCTCACATTAACATTGTGTGAGAACTATGATTGGTATTAGTTGGTTTCAAGGTGCTATGCTGTACCATCTTGGACCGTCCATGTCGAGCAGGGAGACAAAGCAGTTTCTCTCCTCTGCTGGGGAGAGATGTTTTTCTAAAGTCTACAAGACATTATTTCAAAAGGTGGTGCTTTTATAGTACATGTTTTTTCTTAACCGATACAAAGTTAGAATGTTCAACTGTCCTCCATAATGCACACATAAGTTCCTGTTTTAAAAGATAAAAACTAGCTGGAAATAATGCTGGGCTGTTGCTGAGAATTTTCCCTCAACCCCATTCTCCGCCCCAGTCTCTTCTTCCCACCCAAATCCCCCAGAAAATGGCTTCTGCCATTGCCCATCTTTATTTACCTTTGCGAAACTGGTGGTGTGCTCCCAAAGATCGGGAGTGCAGGTATTAATATGAACTGGAAATCAAACTAACCAATATATTTTTAAAAACCGCATAAAATTTACTTGATCAGTGGACACCGAAAATTGCTAGACGTTCATCAGGCATATGAGCACTAAGATAAATGCATCACGCTGCTGCAACTGAAATCAGTGCATCAATTATTTGTTGCACGGACTGCAAGATTTGCGCAATTAATATATTATAACTGGCATCATATGTTTATTGACTATGGCCATTGTGCATGCGAATAATATTTACCTGTTTTGGTGGCACATTGTCACAAACATGGATGGTGACAATAACTATTGAAATTATGGGCACATTCCTAATAGCAAATAGCAGATGATATGTTTACAATGCTGAAATTACATCCATAGGAAGCAATCAAACAATAGGTGTCAGGTTTTACTTAGCTGTATTTCTTAATATTTACTGCTACTGATCTTAGAAATCAGGTTTTGCAGATTCTCTGTCAGCTGAAGGGCGAGTAAAATAGTTCTCACTTTCCCAGCTTTCAAGGCCAATGCTATCAAGTTGATAAAACAAATTGCTTACTGAGGATTTTTTTTATTATTCATTCCATGGAATGAGGGTGTGCATTTCATGTCCATCCTTAATGGCCTTGGTGGTAGATTAGTCGCCGTCTTGAACAGCTGCATTTCATGAACATAGTGATATCCATAGTCCTGTTAAAAAAGGAGTTCCAGGATTTTGACACAGGGACAGTTAAGGAACAGCAGTATAGCTCCAAGTCAGGATGCAAGACCCAGATACCACTGAGGAAGTAACATCAGCTCTGAGTCCTTCCATCAATTAGTTTGATTTGGAAGCAACTGTGACAACTAGTTGAGAAATTGTCTCCTGCTTTGTCGTCAATGTATCTCCAATGACCAGTTAAAATCTGGTATGTTTTAATTTTGCTAACTGAAGTTAATAATCTGTTCTTAATGCCTTCCTAGTCAGTTAACATTTCTACAGGTGTTATCCGTACTTTTCTTTGGTCAAACTATTAGGTTTGCATGTTGCAAACTCCAGGAAATTTCTTTGCCCATTTATTTGCTAGTGTTGCTCTTTTTGCCAAGTGTTGAGAATTTCCAGGGCTTTTATTGAGGCATTATCCCATTTTTTTCTACACATTAATACAGAAACACTGTACAGGGTGTGGGATAAGGGAGGGGATTGGCATGATGTTAAAGTGCTCAGAGAGCTAGTGCAGGCACGATGGGCTGAATGACCTTCTACCACAGAATAATTTTATAGTCCTGTTACTATTTAGAGCTGTCCTCTACTGAAGAACCTGTGCCATACAAGCAAATATCCCACCTTGTTCACAGGAATCAAATTCTAGACTCTAAGTAGTATTGTAGTATACTTTTTAAGCACTGTATTTTATGCTTTGAAATTTGCTTTGATTAGTTTGACGCTTAATTAATGGATTATTGGTATTAGGACTGACAGATGGTATGTGATTTTACATGGAACTATATTCTGGTTTTGTCAGAGTAGGTACCCCTCTTGGCTTTATCTTTCAGTTAGACTTCTGAGTTTATGTTTATATTTTAACAGTTTTCATTCACAAAGCTGCTGAAAGTACAGATGCTGCACGGCGTTTGTGATCTTCGTGTGCAATGGAACAAACTTTTTATCTGAAATGAGCCTTTAGGATTGAGAAATGAGCCTTTAGGAGATCTCAGAAAGAGATAAATTCAGAGAGAAATGGAGATTGCATTTAAAAAAAAAGACAGAAAGAGAAGGTCAGAAATAATGTGAAGAGTTAAAATTTAAACTTTTAAAATCTCAATCCATATTTGTTATTGTTCCCTCTGAGCAAGGAGTGTTGGTTAGCAATCGCTGATAACTTTGTTATTAAATGTTCAGGACTTATGAATGGACATGCAATGATAATTATCACTTCATTAAAGTCACATTCGCTGCTAGTTATTAGTTTTAACTTTGCAAATTAAATTAATGAACAGTTGCTGTGACTTCATGAGAAATCACAGAAGCATTTAATACTGAGATGCCATTTAGTTGAAGCTAAGGGCAGCTGCAAATCGAGGGCGGCACGGTGGCTCTGTGGTTAGCACTGCTGCCTTACAGTGCCAGGGATTCAGGTTTGATTCTCCCAGTGTCTGTGTGGGTTTCTTTCAGATGCTCTGGTTTCCTCCCACAGTGCAAAGATGTGCAGGTCAAATGAATTGGCCATGCTAAATTGCCCATAGTGTTAGGTGCATTAATGAGAGAGAAATGGGTCAGGGTGAGTTACTGTTCGGAGGGTTGGAGTGGACTTGTTGGGCCGAAGGGCCTGTTTCCACACTGTAGGGAATCTAATCTAATCTAATTTGCAAGATGCGGAAAAATTTGTGCATTACTAATTGCACTGTTTAGATACCAATGTGTTTTGAACAAAATTTGAACCATGAAAAATACAATCCAACAACAAGCTGTCTGGGCCAGTCACTTACTGCTGATGTTAATCATCCACAACTTAAATAAAGGTGTAAAAGTAAATGTAAAGTGCATCTGTTGTTTTGGTAATGTTGATGGAGCACATGATAGTTCAGTGCATTTTCATGTGTAATGGATCTCCAGCGTTAATTTAATTTCTTGAATCACAAAGAATTCTGCGACTTGTATGCCCTATTTTATGGTAATTAGAATATATATAGATTCCCTTTCACAAAGATGGATTGAAGAAGATCTTTTTCATTCTTTTGAGTTATAACCCAAGTTTTCAAGGAAAATGGAATTCTGTCTCTTTATATCTTGAGTTTTACAGTGCATGACAAGTGTAATTTAAAAAGTACAAACATAATTTACCTAACAGCCCTTGCTTGAAAGCTGTCGGCGCAAGTTTTTGGTCAGTTTAATTAATCCAGTGATGGCTGGTGTGCTGTGTAATTTTCTCCACTGTCACTTTCCTCTTGATTTAGAGGGGTTATTTTCACTGGTGTCGCTGTCTGTTGATTTAGTGATGGCAAAAGCTAATTTTGACTGGTATGTTGGATAACTGCACTGATTATACATCCTGAGAGATGAGATTATTTAAATTGCACAGGAACAGAGCACTTCTGCTTTGCGGTTCCTATGCTATTTAATATTTTTGTGTGTATTAAAAGGGAAATTTCTTGAATCTTATATTTGATTCAAGGCTAAGCATGTTTAACATGCATCTTGTATCAAACTTTGCTGAAAATCACAGATTCGCTTACAAAAATGAGCAAGAACTAAATTAATGTTTAGGGATTGACGTCAGACAATGTCGTCAAGATCATATTGTCTGAACAATGCCCAGGTATATAATTGGGAGGACAGTATCTTTAGCTTCTGCAGTTTCCTCTGTGTGTTGAGCCTTAAATGCTTCAAATATCCTATCATCATACTGTTTTGATTCTGCAGTTTGTCGGTTTCAGAAAGCAGTTACTTCATTTCATTTTCCAATGACTCTGCCCATCCTCAAGAGATTCTCCAGACCCATGTCAGTCAACTTCCCTGTGTCTGCATCTCTCAACAGTCAGCCTGTCTTTATAAATAACACTACAAGCAACTTTTAGACAAGCGTCTCAGATTTTATAGCAGGTTATGATTACATTAAATAAATCTGATCATAACTTTCTTCACATAATAATGAACATGCTTTGCTACCCCCCACAAATGAGTCATTTTGCTAGACTTAATATTTCTTATCTTATATTTGTCTTATTAACAAAACCAAAGATGCCTCGAAATCTTTGTTTAATAATATGACAGATGAACTCTGTCTCTGTGTATTCGCATCTGGGAAGGCCAGCTAGACAACTTGTGTAAAGTACTTGGAATTGTAGACTTCATTGTAAATGATGGATGGGCTTTAGGGCGTCAGGAGGGGAGTTACTCGCTGCAGTATTCTTGGCTTTGACCTGCTCTTGTAGCCACTGTGTTTATGTGGCGAGTCTAGTTGGTTTCTGGTCAATGGCAATGCCCAGGATGTTGATAGTGGGGAATTCAGTGATTGTCTCTCATGGGTGATGGTCATAGCCTGGCATTTTTGTGGCACAAATGTTACTTGTCAGCCCAAGCCTGGATATTGTCCAGATCTTTTTGCATTTCAACATGGACTGCTTCAATACCTGAGGAGTTGCAAATGGTCCTGATCATTGTGCAATCATTGGTGAACATCCCCACTTATGATCTTAAGATGGAGGGAAGGTCATTGATAAAGCAGCTGAAGATGGTTGAGCCGAGGACATTACCCTGAGGAACTCCTGTAGTGATGTTCTGGAGCTGAGATAACTGGCATCCATACCCACAACCATGTTTCTATGTCCCTGGTATAACACCCATCAGGGGAGAGTTTGCCCCCCCCGATACCCATTGATTCCAGTTTTGCGAGGTCTCCTAGATGTTCCTATCAGGCTCAAGAACCATGCTGACTAGGCAAAGTTCCAGATCATTTTTCTATGTTGTGCAAGCCCAGGCTGGTTAAGTATGCCCATACACCCTGCCTGTTAAGAACAGCTGAAGAGATATGCTACATGATACAATCCATCAGTCTCTGGAACATATGGCTTACATAGCTGGCATACAACGGAAGTGAAATTCATGTATCACATTTGCCCAATGGTAGAGTGATTTTCTACAACTAGATCTGCCAACAGTTTCCATATAAACCGTGAATGTTTCCTTCACTTTTGAGAGGACAGTATGAGACCTGCATATCAATAACAATGACATATCTGTTTATACAACTTTCTAGCTTATTCACTGATATGTTGATCCCAGGAACTCTGAGACACTTTAACTCTGTCACTACATCATAGTGGTCTAGATGTACTATTGTTGTTTGTGAACAAATTTGAACTGCACACTGTTCTGGTTGCTATCGAACACTTGTCTGGCTTTTTTCCCCAGAACCAGATACAGCACTGCACTATCCCTAGTTGGGGCTTCTACATATTGATACAAAGCATTGCCTGCAAACATTTCAAGAAATCTGCCCCCTCTAAACCCTTAACATTATGACCGTCCCAATTTATGTGGAGTAATGACTACTTTTAACCAATTATTTCTGCATGTAAATTATACAAGTCCACGAACAGGCTTTCCAAAAGTACTAAATAGTTGTTGAGTGGGGGAGCAAATAAATACAATGACTATCACTAGAGAAAGAAATGCTAGGGAATCTAATGGGACCAAAGGCTGACAGGTTGCCTGAATCTGATGTATTGCATTCTAGGCTGTTATAAAAAGTAGCTACAGAAGTAGTAGATACACTGGTAGCAACTTACCAAGAATCCTTAGATTCTAGATAGCCCCAGACAATTGGAAAACTGCCAGTGTAATACCCTTATTCAAAAAGGGAGTGAGACAAAAATCAGGTAATTACAGCTTGACATCTGTGATTGCAAAAATGCTGGAGTCTCTTATAAAGGATATAATAGCAGAAATTTAGAAATGCATAATGTAATTAAGCAGAGTCATCATACCTTCAAGATGAGGAAATCATGTCTCACATTTTTGCTAGAATTCATTTGAGAAGATAACAGGCTGGAAATCCATAGATGTAATATATTTGGATTTCCAAAAGGCAAAGGATTATATACTGTGCATACTGTTGGGGTAGTACATTTTCATGTTTGGAGATTAGCTAACTAATAGAGGACAGAGTTGGGATAAAGGGGACATCTTTAGATTGCAAACTGAAATTAGTGGAATGCTACAGGAATGCGAACTGAGACCACATTTAGTCATAGTCATAGAGATGTACAGCATGGAAACAGATCCTTCGGTCCAACCCGTCCATGCCGACCAGATATCCCAACCCAATCTAATCCCACCTGCCAGCACCTGGCCCAAATCCCTCCAAACCCTTTCTATTCATATACCCATCCAAATGCCTCTTAAATGTTGCAATTGTACCAGCCTCCACCACTTCCTCTAGCAGGGGGAAAACAAAACAGGAAATAATAGGCAAATTAACCTAACATCTATTACAGGGTAAATACACAAGTCTATAGAATCTATAGATACCATTTAGAAAGTCATTAAATGATCATACAATGTGAACTTTGGTTTTGAGGTAAGAATATCATGTTTAATTAATTGATTAGAGTTTTTTGTGGAAGTAATAAGCAAAATGGATAAAACGGAAACTAAAAATGAGGAGTCCTTAGTTTTCCAAATGGCATTTGATGAGGTACATCATCAAAGATTATTATGTAAACAAGTGGGTAAAATATTCGGATGGATAGAGGATTGGTTAGTTACCAGGAAACTGAGAGTAGGGATAAATGGACCACTATTGGTTATAAAGTTGTAACTAATGGAATGTCACAGGAATCAGTGCTGGGTCATCAACTATTTATAATTAATATCAATGACATGAATGAAAGGACAGCATGTTTAGCTGCTAAATTTACTGCTAATACAAAGACAAAAAGGAGAAAAAAGTTGTGAAGAAGATATCAGAAGTTTGCAAAGGATGTCTGGTCCTTACCGCCCTTCTTAAACAGTGGCACCACGTTTGCCAACCTCCAGTCTTCCAGCACCTCACGTGACTATCGATGATACAAATATCTCAGCAAGAGGCCCAGCAATCACTTCTCTAGCTTCCCACAGAGTTCTCACGTACACCTGATCAGGTCCTGGGGATTTATCCATCTTTACCTGTTTCAAGACATCCAGCACTTCCTCCTCTGTAATCTGGACATTTTGCAAGATGTCACCACCTATATCCCTACTGTCTATATCTTCCATATCCTTTTCCACAGTAAATACTGATGCAAAATACTCATTTACTATCTCCCCCATTTTCTGCGGCTCCACACAAAGGCCACCTTGCTGATCTTTGAGGGGCCCTATTCTCTCCCTAGTTACCCTTTTGTCCTTAATGTATTTGTTAAAATCCCTTTGGATTCACCTTAATTCTATTTGCCAAAGCTATCTCATGTCTCCTTTTTGCACTCCTGATTTCCCTCTTAAGTATACTCGTACTTCATTTATACTCTTCTAAGGATTCACTTGATCTACCATGTCTACACCTTACACATGCTTCCTTCTTTTTCTTAACCAAACCCTCAATTTCTTTAATCATCCAGCATTCCATATACCTACCAGCCTTTCCTTTCACCCTGACAGGAGTATACTTTTTCTGGATTCTCGTTATCTCATTTCTGAAGGTTTCCCATTTTCCAGCCGTCCCTTTACCTGCGAGCATCTGCCTCCAATCAGCTTATGAAAGTTCTTACCTAATACCATCAACATTGGCCTTTCTCCAATTTAGAGCTTCAACTTTTAGATCTGGTCTATCCTTTTACATCACTATTTTAAAACTAATAGAATTATGGTCACTGGCCCCAAAGTGCTCCCCCATTGACACCTCAATCACCTGCACTGCCTTATTTCCCAAGAGTAGGTCAGGTTTTACACCTTTGAGAGAAAGTGAGGGCTGCAGATGCTGGAGATCAGAGCTGAAAATGTGTTGCTGGTAAAGCAGGTCAGGCAGCATCCAAGGAACGGGAGAATCGACGTTTCGGGCATAAGCCCGTCTTCAGGAATGAGGAAAGTGTGTCCAGCAAGCTAAGATAAAAGGTAGGGAGGAGGGACTTGGGGGGAGGGGCTTTGGAAATGCGATAGGTGGAGGGAGGTCAAGGTGAGGGTGATAGGCCGGAGTGGGGTGGGGGCGGAGAGGTCAGGAAGATGATTGCAGGTTAGGAA
>NC_057714.1:107981702-108002910 GCF_004010195.1 Chiloscyllium plagiosum | reverse complement strand
GCCAGTCCTGCCCATCCCTGAGCCATGTTTCTGTAATTGCTATGATATCCTAGTGCCATGTTGCTAACCATGCCCTGAGCTCATCTGCCTTTCCTGTTAAGTACTTTGCATTGAAATAAATGCAGTTTAATTTATTAGTCCTACCTTGTTCCTGCCTGCCCTGACTGTTTGACTCACTTCTGTTCTCAACTTTACCAGTCCCAGATTGATCTCTTTCCTCACTATCTCCCTGGGTCCCACCCCCCCACCTTACTAGTTTAAATCCTCCCGAGCAGCTCTAGCAAATTTCCCTGCCAGTATATTAGTCCCCTTCCAATTTAGGTGCAATCCGTCCTTCTTGTACAGGTCACTTCTACCCCAAAATAGATTCCAAAGATCCAAAAATGTGAATCTTTCTCCAATACACCAGCTCCTCAGCCACACATTCATCTGCTCTATCCTCCTATTCCTACCCTCACTAGCTTGTAGCACTGGGAGTAATCCAGATATTGCTACCCTTGAGGACCTCCTTTTTAAATTTCTGCCTAACTCTCTGAAATCTCCCTTCAAAATCTCAACCTTTTCCCTTCCTATGGCGTTGGTTCCAATGTGGACAATGACCTTTTGCTGGTCCCTCTCCCCTGTGAGAACATTCTGCACCCTCTCGGAGACATCCTTGCTCCTGGCACCAGGGAAGCCACACAACATTCTGCTTTTTCGCTGTTGGCCACAGAAATGTCTGTCTGTACTTCAGACTACAGAATCCCCTAACACAATTAATCTCTTGGAAGCCAACGTACCCCTCATTGCATTAGAGCCAGTCTCAATACCAGAAACTTGGCTGTTCGTGCTACGTTCCCCTGAGAATCCATCACCCCCAACATTTTTCAAAACAACATACCTGTTTGAAATGGGTATATCCACAAAAATCTCCTGCCCTTGGTGCCTACCTCTCTTACCCTTCCTGGAGTTAAACAATAGTCACATAGATGGGTTACAATATATTAAGAATATTGTTGCTCCATTTTACTACATGCTAATGAATTGGATAAGTGAAGTGAATGTACTCTCCAAGTTTGCAGATGACAAAAGTAGGTGTGAGGGTAAGTGGTGAAGACAAAACAAAGAGTCTACTGTGGAATATAGTCAGTGAGTGGGCAAAAACTTGGCGTATGGAGTATATTGTGGGAAAATGACATTGTTTGTTTCAAGTAGAAGAATAGAGGAGTTGAATATTATTTAAATAAAGAAAAACTGTAGGAAACTGTAGCACTGGGATTTGAGGGTAGCACTGCATGAATCACAAAAAGCTAACATCAATGTTTAGTAAGTAACAGAGATGACAAATGGAATGTTAGTGTTTATTTCAAAGGAAATATAATATGAAAATAGGGAAATCTTGCTAAAACTGTACAATGCACTAGTCAGACCACAGCTGGAATGCTATGAACAATTTTGGGACTCTTTTTAAGGAAAGCTGTATTGTCATTGGGGTGACCCAGGAAGGTTCACTAGGCTGATCCTGGGTGTGGATGTAATTTCTTATGAGGAGAGATTGAGTAGTTTGGCCTGTACACATTCAGGTTAAGGGGAATGAGAGGCAATCTTATTGAAAAGTTCAAGATGTTTAGAGGACCTGACAGGGTAGATGTGGAGCAGTTGTTTCCACTTGTGGGAGATTCTAGGACCAGAGGACATAGTGTAGGTTTGCTCATTGAGCTGGAGGTTCAGCAAGCAAACCTACATTCAGAACCTCAACCTGAGCTACAAATCTTCTCAAAACTCACCAGAGGACATAGTCTCAAAATAAAGGGATGCCATTTAAGATAGAGACGAAGAGGAATGTCTTCTTTCAGGGTAGCGAATCTAGGAATTCTTGAAGGGATAAAGCTGTCAAGACTGTTTCTTTAAGGATAATCAAGGCTGAGATAGAGGGACTTTTAAATAGTGTAAAGATGTATCTTTTTAGTTCCCTGTATTTTTGATTGTTATCACTTTCAAAAGTGAATGTACTAGGAAGTACAGTTTACACTGGAAAGTAGGGGAAATGATGATCTTGTGGTATTATCGCTAGTCAATTAATCCAGAATTTATTAATTGAATTAATTAAGTGTTTGAATGAGAGATGGTGAATTTGAATTCAGTAAAAATCTGGAATTAAGGGCCTAATGACGACCATGAAACTATTGCTGATGGTTGGGAAAAGAACCCCATGTGGTTTACTTAATGTTCTTTTGGGAAGAAAACTGCAGTCCTTACTTGGTCTGGCTTACATGTCATTCCAAATCCACTGCAACATGTGGTTGCCTTTAAACCGCTGTCTTGGCAATTAGGGATGTGTAATAACTACTGGTTTAGCCAACGCAACCACATCCCATGAATGAAAAGAAAAAAAACTACGTGTACATGTGGATGAAAATAACCAAAGCTATCCCAACAATTTTCAAATCGAATATGTACAAAATTGTCAAAAAATCCTTTCTCTGATGCAACTTCACAATTCCTTTAAATAACAAAAGACTGGAAATTGCTTATGTATCATTGTATGTGTTCATTCATGATGAAATGCTAACAAGGCAGTTGCAACAGATTTCGACAGGTGAGAATTTTCCATCACTTAAGCGTGGAAGATTTTATTTTCAGAATATCTAAATACAGTAGTTTCAATTGTGGTGATGCACAAAATCTTGTTTTAGATTTAGTGATATGAAGTTTTTATTGCAAACATTTATTATTTTAGATAAATGGACTTGCAGAGATTTTTGCTTTATCTTTAGCCACTAGTGAAGTTCCAGAAGACTGAAGAGTGGCTAATGCTGTTCCATTAAGTTAGCAGAGACAAGCCAGGGAGCTTTTAGAATTTTTTGAAGAGGTAACCAAAGGATACATGAGGGTAGGGCAGTGGATGCTGTCTATGTGGACTTTAGTAAGGTCTTTGATAAGGTCCCACACGGCAGGCTAGTCCTGAAAGTTAGGTTGCATGGGATAGGTAGCTAATTGGATTCAAAATTGGCTTGATGATAAAAAGCAGAGGGTGATGGTTAAAGGTCGTTTGTTGGACTGGAGGCCTATGACCCCTGGTGCTGGGACCTTTGTTATTTGTTGTTTACAAAAATGATCTGAACGTACAAGGCATGATTAGTAAGTTTGCAGATTAGGAGGTATCGTTAATAGTGAGGAAGGTTATCCAAAATTACAGACGGATCTTGATCAGATGGGGAAGTGGGCTGAGGATTGGCAAATGCAATTCAACACAGATAAGTGGGTGAGGTATTGCACTTTGGAAAGTCAAACCAAGGTAGCACTTATATAGTAAATGGTAAGGTCCTGAGGAGTATTGTAGAACATAGGGACCTTGGAGTACAAGTACATAGTTCTTTGAAAGTGGCGTCACAGGTAGACAGGGTGGTGAAGAAGGCATTTAGCATGCTGGCCTTAATTGGTCAAGGCATTGAGTATAGGAGTTGGGACGTCATGTTACAGTTGTATAAGTCGTTGGTGAGGCCACACTTGGAGTATTGTTTGCAGTTTTGGTCACCCTGTGTTAAACTGGAAAGAGTGCAAACAAGATTATAAGGATGTTGCCAGGACTAGTAGGCCTGAGTTCTAGGGAGAAGTTGGCCAGGATAGGACTTTATTCCTTGGAACATAGGAGAATTAGGGGTCACCTTACTGAGGTGTATAAAATCATGAGGGGCGTAGGTAGGATTAGATTCCCTACAATATGGAAACATGCCCGTCGGCCCAACAAGTCCACACCAACCCTCCGAAGTAACTCATCTAGACCCATTCCCCTACCCAATATTTACCCCTGACTAATGCACCTAACACTCTGGGCAATTGAGCACGGCCAATTCACCTGACCTGCACATCTTTGGCTTGTGGGAGGAAACTGGAGCCCCCAAAGGAAACCCACGCACACACGGGGAGAACGTGCAAACTTCACACAGACAGTTGCCCGAGGTGGGAATCAAACCTGGATCCCTGGTGCTGTGAGACAGCAGTGTGAACCACTGTGCCACCCATAGTGAATGCATATTGTTGAGAGTGCGGTGCTGGAAAAGTACAGCAGGTCAGGCAGCATCTGAGGAGCAGGAAGGCTCATGCCTGAAACGTCGATTCTCCTGCTCTTCGGATGCTGCCTGCCCTGTTGTGCTTTTCCAGCATCACACCCTCGACTGATCTCCAGCATCTGCAGTCTCACCTTCTTCAAAATGCATATAGTCTTTTCCCCATGGATGGGGAATTGAAAACTCGAGGGCATAGGTTTAAGGTGAGAGGTCTTTTGAGAAAAACCTGAGAGGCCACTTCTTCACACAACATGTGGTGTGTATTTGGAATGGTCTGCCAGAGAGAGTGGTTGAGGAAGGAACAATAGCAACATTTTAAAAACATTTGGATAGGCACACGATGGAAAGAGTTTAGAGGGATATGGACCATATGTGGGGATTTGGAACGAGCTGTGTGAGCACGATAGTTAGCATAGACCAGTTTAGGCCAAAGGACCTGGTTCGTTATGTGTTACTTAGTGACTCTACGACTTGCAAATTGCAGTGTCCTTAAAATGCAAAGGTTGTGTAATAATGGCATTTTAACTATTTTTCATTTTAAAAAAGTCATATTTGCCTCTCATACCACGGCTGTGGGGAATATCTGATTTCTACTTTCTAAGAATGATGCAGGGCAGAAGGAGATCATTTGACCATTGTACCTGTGCTGACTCTTTAAAAGAGCTATCCAGTCAGGTCCGCGCCTACTATTCCTACACTATTTATATTTTTCTCCTTTAAGTATTGAATTCCGTGAATTATTATTGAATCCTCTTCAAGCTTCCTTTCAGTCACTGAATTCCACAGCATAACAACTCTTGTAGACAAAAATCTCTGCACATGGCTTAATTTTTTTTGTCTTCCCAATGCTGAATAGTTCTCCTTAAATCTGTGTTTTCTGGTTACTGACTCTGCTGTCTCTGAAAACAGTTTCTACTTTATATAAAAACTATATAAAATAAAAACAGAAAATGCTAAAATTACAACAGGTCAGTCAGCGTTTGTAAAAAAGATAATAAGGCAAATCCCAGGATTTGGTGTTGCAATTATTATTTGGCTTCCTTCAATTTGTTATTTTAAAATGTAATATCCCATTAACTGGTTCCTAATAATCTCTGCAAATATCATCCAGACAGTGACAAAATAATTGCCAATGAAACTTATAATTTTGATCATTCGGGGAAATCCTAGAATGCTAAAATCATAGAAAACCACTAAATCCTCAGGGATCCAACAGGATTTGTGCATTGAGACTATCTTAGTAATTTTTTTTCTTAAATGGAAACTTAACTAGTTTCAGGTGTACTTGTAGCACAGTGAAATGTTGAGCGCTCCTGTTGGCAATATATTTTTAAATTACATGCTGTGTTAATAATCTTGACTTGTTCTTTGCTTTTGTATTTCAATTTCACAGATCATTGACTTATTAACAAATATAATAACTCAGGTTAATGACTGCATTTTTTTTGGCTCAATCATTTTTGAAACCATTCAAGTACTTTCATGTGACAGTTTAATGACAAAAGGTAAGCAAAGATGGCGATGGGTTAGCAATCAAAGCATTAAATTAGTCACAAAGTTTCAATTTTATATTGTTAGGTAGTGTAGGACCTCTCCAAATCAATGTACCTTTGCATTTGAAAAATACCTTTATTTAACACCATAGATGACTGCATGGTTTATAATAATTCTCAATATCACAAAACAATTGATGTTGATTGAAGTACAACATGTGCAGTTGTAAGATTCAAAATAAAATTGGGAACGAAGGGGAATATCAAAGGTACACAGAGGACTTATGAGAAAAGTCTGGCAGCCAACATGATGTGGTGACCCAAAGTCTTCTGTGATCATATAAAATAGTAAAAGGGTGGTAAAAGGAGGAATCAAAAACAGACATTCCTGGAGAAATTCATCTGTGGAGAGAAAGCAGAGTTAACATTTCCGGTCCAGTGATCCTTCATTTGAAGTAATTTCTGGGTTTTTTTCAGATTTCCAGTAACCACCGTTCTTCTTGTTTTTGTTTGGTAAAAAGATATAGGGTTGATGAGGGGCCAAAAAGGGATTTACACCTGGAGGCAAGGTACATGTCTATGGTGTCAAATGAATACTTTGCATTTAGATTTTACCAAAGCGAGAAATGCTAACATGATGACAGAGGAGGGAACTCAATAATTAGATAGGTTCAAAATTGATAGAGCAAAAGTGTTGGATAGATTGTTGTTATGTGTCATGGAGATAGACAGCCAAATTGTGCCTGTAACACTCTAAAATTAAAATAATCTGACCCTCAAAATTGACCCAAATGATTTCTAACCAGACGTTTTGAATAACCAGTACCAGTCTTTCTGAATAATGATATTAGACACAGGGTTTATGACTCAAACTAAGGACTTAACAATTTATTCATAATACAGTAACTTTAGCAAAGCAAAGTTAAATAATAAGGTAATTTAATTAATCCTCTTCAAGTCTTGCTACCACTCTCTCAGAAAGACAAACACAAACAGATAAAGTTAAGGGATAAATCAAAAAGGAAAAAGAAATGGGATGTAACAGGTCTGTTGACTTAAGCGGACTCCATGATCATGGTTTCTGACAACAGCGATGCATGAAAATATTTTCCAGTAGACTCAGAGGAATATTCATTTAATTCTTATAATGGAGATTGTATCTTCCAAACTTTCAGTAAGCTCACAATAAGAGGCCAACTTGTAGTTAAGACAAACTTTTCTGTTTGATGATGGAATCAGTGACCAGGGATCATAGATTTAAGATAAAGGGGACAGAAAGTTTAAAGGAGATGTGAGGAAAAGCTTTCACCCAGTTGTTATGGATATGTTTGTCGAGCTGGGAATTTGGTTTTCAGACATTTTGTTCCCTTTCTAGGTGACATCCTCAGTGCTGTGGAGCCTCCTGTGAAGTTTTGTACTGTGTCAGCTGGAATTTAATTGGTTTAATTCCCACTGCTTTCGGTTATCGGTTTCAGTTGTTCGTTGCAGTGGTCGGTATATTTGACCTGGCCCAATATACCAACCACTGCAGCGAACAACCGGAAGCAGCGGGAATGAAACCAAATAAATTCCAAAAGACACAGAATAGCAGCGCTTCACAGGAGGCTTCACAGGATTGAGGATGTCACCTAGAAAGGTGATGAAACATCTGCAAACCAAATTCCCAGCTTGGCAAATATACCCACAACTGCAGTCAGGTGGTTTGTTTTTGACCAGCTTGGATGTGATGGTTCAAAAGGCCTTGATCTGTGCTATAGATCTCTATAGCTGTAATCAGGAGGCAATCAAATCTCCAACCTATAGCTTTTGCAGGCACAATCCTTCTGACTTAAAGACAATTCAAAAACCAGTTCAAACTCTGGCCTTTTCCTGCCACAATGGCTGCCTTTGTATAGAGCCTGTTTATTTTCTTTTAAAACACAATCTACTGCACACAGTCCAAAGGTCAGCTTTCAGCTCACACCTCAAGGACAATGCACTGTGCTGTCAGGATAATGAAAATGACAAGAAATGGAACAATGCTATGGTTCCAAGTCAGGATGGTGTGTGACTTGGAGGTGCACTTTTGGTTTGCGGTGTTCCCTTTTATCTGCTGCCCTTTCCTTCTAAGTTGTGAAGGGGTAAATAAAGAGTCTGTAAAGAATTACAGGTGAGTTAAATATGTAAGCAGAGATTTACCAAATGGAGTATAATGTAGGAAAATGTGAACTTGTCCATTTTAGCTAGAAGAATAGAAAATCAGCATATTAATTAAATGGAATTCTATGGTACAGAGATATCTGGGTGTCCTTGTATATAAGTCACAAAAAGTTAATCTGCTGGTCCAGGCAAATGGAATGTTATTATTGTTAGAAGGGGAGTGGAATATAAAAGTAGGGATGTTTTGCAGCGTTTGTCCAGGGTATTAATGAAACCACATCTGAGCATTGAGTATAACTTTGGTCTCCATATTTAAGAATCAGTACAATTGTATGAGAAGCAGTTCAATGGAGGATAATGGAATTACCATATGTGAGAGGATTATACAGGTTAGTTGAATCGATTGGAGCTTAAAAGAAGGGAAGGTAGAGTTATTGAAAAATCAAAGATCCTAAGGGAACTTGTTTTTAAGACACTTACATAGATCCATGACTAACAAGGGAGTCAAAGGGTCATGGAGATCAAGAGCACAAAAAAAGGTCATTGTTTTTGACATATGCTGACGCAATCACAGAGTATTGGATTAGGCAGGAAAGTGGAGTTGAGGCCATAATCCAGTCAATCACAATCTTACTGAATGGTGGAGCAGTCTCAAAATACTGAACAGTGTACTCCTGCTCCTAATTCATATGTTTAGATTTTTAGATTAGATTACATTACAGTGTGGAAACAGGCCCTTCGGCCCAACAAGTCCACACCGACCCGCCGAAGCGCAACCCACCCATACCCCTACATTTACCCCTTACCTAACACTACGGGCAATTTAGCATGGCCAATTCACCTGACCTGCACATCTTTGGACTGTGGGAGGAAACCGGAGCACCCGGAGGAAACCCACGCAGACACGGGGAGAACATGCAAACTCCACACAGTTAGTTGCCTGAGGCGGGAATTGAACCCGGGTCTCTGGCGCTGTGAGGCAGCAGTGCTAACCACTGTGCCACCGTGCTACCCACTTACGTTAGATTTATTAATATCCAATAGCATTTATTAGTAATTCAGCAGCAGCAACGGTATCTTCAGCGGCAGCAGCAAGAACAGACAGCAGAGTTCATACTTATATGTTGCCTCTCATAAACAGCATTAAACTGAGGCCTTGCCTGCTAATTCAGATGGCAGTAAATGACCCCATGACAATATTTTTAAAAAATGCAATCAAGTTTTTGTCTCCCAACAAATATGCAGCCTTCAGTCAACTTTACCAATTTGCAGTCAGTACTGTGAAACAGTTTTGGAACATGTATATGTGTTATTTAAATCGAGGTCCTCTCTTTTTATTCCCCCCCCCCCCAGTGAATTAACTAGAAAATAGTTTCAGCTTCTTAATATGGCACTCGACTAGCAAATCAAAATACTGAGTTCTCATAGTAGGAGTTATGAAACTGAATTATTAAATTTATGGGCTATGAGGAAATTGGTAAATAAAGCAGCTGGGGTGTTGTAATCATTCAACTCGTTCACTAATGTCGCCCCGAAGGACACTGGTTTTCAACTAGTGTGCTGTGAAATATTCAGGAAGTAGTGCCACTTTACTTGTGCATTGAAGTCATGTTCGTGCTTCTGATATTGAAGGCATTATCTGCTGACACTGGTGCTCCTATTGATTGCACATGTGCTGGCTTCCAGAGTTGGGCATAAAAAGACATCAATACCGATACCGTGCATTTGCACAGATTTGACATCTCATATGCGTGGACATTCACATCTATTCAGCTGAAAAAGTGAGTGTACCATGAAATTGTTTGTCTCCTTCAAGTGTGCCTTAAAACTGAATAAGATTGGGAACATTATCCTAAGGAAGGAAATGTACTAGAACTGGTCTGGCTTACACTGGCCTCCAAAACCACATTGTGTGGTTATCTTTAATTACTTCAGATCAACTTGGTACAGAAATAGATATGGTCTTGCCAGTGTCACCCCACATTCCAGTTACATTTGTTTTGAAAACAATGGAGGATGTCCTCTCATTAAAAAAAATGCTGCTAATAATGCTCATCAGCACATGATCTTTATTTTCATTTGCTCAGTTAATTCCTGCCTAACCCAATACTCTGATATTGTGGTTGTTTTTGACAGGCGCTGACACAATGGCCCTTTTTCTATGCTCTTGATTTCTGTCTCTTTGACTCGAGGATTGACGTAACAGTTTTAAAAACAATCAATAATTCTGCTTCCAACACTGTCTGGGAAGAGAATTCCTCTACCTTCCAATCCCCACCCCCCCACCCCGCCTTCCTGATTAGGCCAAAACATCGACTGTCCTGCTCTTCAGATGCTGCCTGATGTGCTGTGCTTTTCTAGTGCCACACCTTTCGACTGACTGTCTAGCATCTGCAGTCATCAGTTTCTCTCAGATCAAAAGTAGGCACCTTAAATATCTTTTTTGAGATTTTTCAGATTTTAGATTTTATTGTCACATGTACTCAAGTACAAGTACAGGAGTACAGTGAAAAGTGTATAATGTCGCCACACATGGTACCATCTTGGGTACCATGGTACCTAGGTACAAAAAAACTTAAGTAGTAAGAGAAACAAGAGTTAAAAAGTTAAGCATTACTTCGTAGAGTAGTCAGAAAACAAAGGAATAGGTAATAGTTTACATTAAAGTCATTTGTAGATTAAACTAGGAAAATCAAGGAATAAGTTAAAAGTTCAACAGTCTGATGATTCCTCTACTTATCTCACTCTGCTGTCTGTTCTTGCTGCTGCCGCTGAAGATACCGTTGCTGCTGCTGAATTATTAATAAATGCTATTGGATATTAATAAATCTAACGTACAGATCATATCTTTTTATTTTACTTGATTTTGGATTGTGGATGGAAATGGGAAAAGTGTTATTTTACAACAAAGGACTGAGGAAGAAATTGCTATACTTTTATAAAGCAAGTTACTGAAATCCATTGTGGGAAATGTGTACACTTTGCAAGCAGTGGAGAAGGTGTAAGATGAGCTGGTCCAGCACTAGGTGTGTATACAAATATAATTTGCCCAGAAATAGGTTGCTGATTGGTTTATGGAATTGTGGATACCATAGGTCATCAGACTGATAACAGTTTTTTGATTCCTGAATAACTGAACAATTTGGGGCGGTGAATGATACAGTGAGAAGCTTTTGGACCTATGGAAGGGAATTGGTGTCTCTCTCTCTCTTGCTACTGTAAAATACCGGACGAAAGCCAGTTATTTGCTCCCACTAGTTACTGTAACCAATAACTAAAGGAAGGTTACTGTACAAATTACTTATGTCTCCTGTGAAAAAACAAAAAGGACCTGGAGAAAGAGATTGAAATACAGGAAGTTCTAGCAAGTAAAAGGATCATCACAACAAACTCTGTGCACTGGTGCTTTTGATCAGTGATTCCCGATTTTCCCCCTCCACTCAAATCACTTTTTGTTTGTTTTTCTGTGTGTGTGTGTGTTTATGGAGCTTAGAAGGGGTTAAAGTTTCAACTATCGTTGTTGTATGTTCACATTTCATTGTTTACCTATGGTTAGATTCTTATTTATTTCTAATACATAGGTTTCTGTACATAACAAAAACACTATATTAAATTCAATGAACATAGAACATAGAAAAGTACAGCACAGAACAGGCCCTTTGGCCCACGATGTCGTACCGAGATTTAATCCTAATGTAAAATATAATAACTTAACCTACGCACCCCTCAACTCACTGCTATCCATGTACATGTCCAGCAGTTGCTTAAATCTCCCCAGTGACTCTGCTTCCACCACCACAGCTGGCAACGCAATCCATGCGTTCACAACTCTCTGCGTAAAGAACCACCTCTGACGTCTTCTTTATACCTTCCTCCTAATATTTTCAAACTAATGACTTCTCATACCAGTCAATCCTGCCCTGGGGAAAAGTCTCTGACTATTGACTCTATCTATTCCCCTCATTATTTTATACACCTCGATCAGGTCTCCTCTCTTCCTCCTTCTCTCCAGAGAGAAAAGTTCGAACTTATTCAACCTTTCTTCATAAGGCAAGCCCTCCAGTCCAGACAGCATCCTGGTAAACCTTCTTTGCACCCTCTCCAAAGCCTCTGTATCTTTCCTATAGTAGAGCAACTAGAACTGAACACAATATTCCAAGTGTGGTCTCACCAGAGACTTGTAGAGCTGCAGCAAAACCTCACGGCTGTTAAACTCAATTCTCCCTGTTAATGAAAGCCAAAACACCATATGCTTTCTTAACAACCCTATCCACTTGGGTGGCAACTTTGAGGGATCTATGTACTTGCACACCCAGATCCCTCCGTTCCTCCACACTGCCAAGAATCCTGTCTTTAATCCTATATTCAGCATTCGAGTTAGACCTTCCAAAATGCATAATTTCGCATTTCGAGTTAGACCTTCCAAAATGCATAATTTCGCATTTATCCAGGTTGAACTCCATCTGCCATTTCTCAGACCAGCTCTGCATCCTGTATAGGATGCAGAGCTCAATACTATCAACGACACCTCCAACCTTTGTATCATCTGCAAATTTACTAACCCACGCCTCAACTTCCTCATCCAAGTCATTTATGAAAATTACAAAGAGCAGAGGCCCAAGAACAGAGCCCTGCGGGACCCCACTCAACACTGACCTCCAGGCAGAACACTTCCCATCTACAACAACTCTCTGCCTTCTGTCAGCCAGCCAATTCTGAATCCAGAGAGCCAAATCTCCCTGTATCCCATACTTCCTGACTTTAATGAATGATCCTACCATGGGGAACCCTATCAAATGCCTTGCTGAAGTCCATATACACCACATCCACTGCTCGACCATTGTCGACCTGTCTTGACACCTCCTCAAAGAACTCAATAAGATTTGTGAGGCATGATTTGCACCTCACAAAGCCATGCTGACTGCCTTTAATCACACTATGAAGATTAGATTCCCTACAGTGTGGGAACAGGCCCTACGGCCAACAAGTCCACACTGACCCTCTGAGGAGCAACCACCCCCCTACATTTACCGCTGACTAATCCACCTAACACTACGGGCAATTTAGCATGACCAATTCACCTAACCTGCATATCTTTGGACTGTGGGAGGAAACCAGAGCACTCGGAGGAAACCCATGCAGACACGGGCAGAAATGTGCAAAACACCACACAGACAATTGCCAGAGGTGGGAATTGAACCCGGGTCTCTGACACTGTGAGGTTATGTTTTGCCAAATAGTCATAAATCCTATCCCTCAGATTCTTTCCACAACTTTGCTGACCACAGACATAAGACTGACTGGTCTGTAATTGCCAGGGATTTCCCTATTACCCTTCTTGAAAAGAGGAACAACATTCTCCTCCTTCCAATCCTCCGGTACGACCCCTGTGGAGAATGAGGAGGCAAATATCCTTGCAGCAGCTTAGCAACCTCCTTTCTTGCTTCCCGGAGCAGCCTAGGATAAATCTGGTCTGGCCCTGGAGACTTAACAATTTTAATGTTTTTCAAAATGTCTAGCACATCAACTTCATCAATCTTGATCTGGTCAAGACTGTATCCCAGCTCCTCTGAGTTTTCATTTACAACAAGTTCCCTTTCCTTGGTGAAAGCCAAAGCAAAAAACTCATTTAGGGCTTCCCCTATCTGCTCAGACTCCACGCACAAGTTCCCTCTGCTATCCCTGATCAGCCCTATCTTCTCCCTGATCATGCTCTTATTCCTCACATCTGAGTAAAATGCCTTTGGGTTCTCCCTAATCCTTCTTGCCAAGCCTTTTTCGTGTCCCCTCCTGGCTCTCCTCAGTCCACTTCTGACCTCCTTTCTAGCAAGCCCGTAATCCTCTAAAGCGGTGCTAGATCCTTGCTTTCTCCACCTTACGTAAGCTGCCTTCTTCCTTTTGACGAGAAGTTCCTCTGTTCTCGTCATCCAAGATTCCTTAATCTTACCCCTTCGTACCTGTCTCAGAGGAACAAATTTGTGCACCACTCACAACTGCTCCTTAAATAGTCTCCACATGCCTGCTGTGCCCTTTCTGTGGAACAATTGCTCCCAGTCTGTACTTCCCAACTCCTGTCTGATAGCGTCATAATTTCCTTTTCCCCAATTAAATAACTTCCCTCGGTAACTGTTCCTTTCACTCTCCAAGGCTATGCTAAACGTGAGGCAGTTGTGATCACTTTCACCAAAGTGCTCTCCCACCGCGAGATCTGACACCTGTCCTGGCTCGTTGCAGAGACCAAATACAAAATGGTCTCTCCCCTCGTCAGTCTGTCTACATACTCTGAGTAAGGAAACCCTCCTGAACACACCTGACAAAAACGGCTCCATCCAAACCATCTGCACTTTAGGAAGTTCCAGTCGATATTGGGAAAGTTGAAATCACCCATAATAACCATCCTGCTACTTTTGCATTTTTCCAGAATCTGCCCGCCTATGAGATCTTCAATCTCTCTACTGCTATTAGGTGGTCTGTAGAAAACCCCCAATGCGGTGGCTGTTCCCTTGCTGTTCCTAACTTCCACCCATACTGACTGAGTAGACAAACCTTCCTCAACAACCTTAAGTTTCTGTAGCTGTGATGCACTCTGATTAGCAATGCTACACCCCCTCCTCTTTTTCCACCCTCCCTGTTCTTTTTAAAGGTTCTAAACCCTAGAACATCAAGCGATCTTTCCTGTCCCAGTGAAACCCATGTCTCTGTTATGGCCACAGCATTGTAGCCCCAAGTACTGATCCATGCTCTAAGTTTGTCACTCTTATTTTGGACACTCCTTGCATTAAAGCAGACACACTGTAACCGATCCCTTTGTTTCATCGCGTGAGAAACCTTCCTGATAGATTCAGTATATCCTGTCACTGTCCTGTCTGCAACTGATCCCCTCTCAGAGATGTGGCTCTGATTCCCCCCGTTGCCAAACTAATTTAAATCCTCCCGAACCACATGAGCAAATTCAGTTCAGGTGCAATCCTTCCTTCATGTACAGGTTCCACCTTCCCCAGAAGGTATCCCAATGGTCAAGATATCTGAAGCCCTCCCTCCTGCACCAGCCACGTGTTAAGCTGCATTCACTGACTGTTCGTCACCTCACTATCTTGTGGCACTGGTAGCAAACCTGAGATCACTACTCTACTCTTCCTGCTCTTCAGCTTCCAACCTGACTCTCTGTTGTCACTTTTCAGATCCTCATCCCTTTCCTGGCTATATTTTTGGTGCCAATATGTACCACGATTTCTGGCTGTTCGCCCTACCCCTTCAGAATCTTGTAAACCTGATCGGCAATATCCTGGACCCTGGCACCAGGGAGGCAACATACCTTTCGGGAGTCCTGTTCCTGACCACAAAATCTCCTGTCAATCTGTCTAACTATTGAGTCCCCTACCACTAGTGCTTTTCTACATCTCGAATTAGGAGTCTAATGATGACCATGAATCCATTGTCAATTGTTGGGAAAAACCCATCTGGTTCAGTAATGTCCTTTTGTGAAGGAAACTGCCATCCTTATCTGGTCTGGCTTACATGTGACTCCAGACCCACAGCAATGTGGTTGACTCTTAACTGCCCTCTGAGCAATTAGGGATGGACAATACATGCTGGCCTAACCAGTGACACCCTCATCCCAATGAATAAATCATCCATAGCATTTACAAATGTGTGGGTTAGGTGATTAGCCATGGGATTAGAGGGATATGGTAGAGGTATGTGTCTGGTTGGGATGCTGTTCGGAGCGTCGATATGAACTTGTTGGGCTGAATGACCTATTTCCATACTGTGTGGACTCTATGAAAAAAAACTTCCTTATATCCTTGTGGTGTTTTATAGAGTATTACATAGAATATACAAATCTAAAATCTATGTCACTGAGAACTCATGGTGTTTGGGTAAAGTACTGGCATGGAACAAAGGAACTGACAGCATTGTTGCTAAACTTGCAGATGACATAAGGATAAGTGGCGGGACAGATAGTGTTGATGAAGCAGGATAGTCTAGGAGAGTGGGCAGAGTGACAGCTGGAATATAAAGTGGGAAAGTGTGGGGTTATGCACTTTGAATGGAAGAGTAGAGGTATAGACTATTTTCTGTCTTGCGAAAAGCTTTAGAAATCTGAAGTACAAAGGAATTTGGGAGTCCAAGTTCAGGATTGTCTTAAGATTAACATACAGGCTCACTTGGCAGTTGGGAAGGCAAACACAATGTTAATATTTCTTTTGAGAATACAAGAGCAGAGGTGTACTGCTGAAGTTATAAAAGGATCTGACATTTGGAATATTGTGAACACTTTAAGGCCCTGTATCTAAAGTAAGGATATGCTAGGCTTGGAGGGGGTCCAGAGGAGGTTTACAAGAATAATCGTAGGGATGAAAAACTTGTCATATGAGGAGTGAATGAGGGCTCTGCATCTACACTCAGTGGAGTTTAGATGGATGTTTTGTTTTGGGAGGGTGCGTTACTGAAACTTATAGAATACAGGCCTGGGTAGAGTGGATGTGGAGAGGATGTTTTCCTAGTCAGAGAGACTAAGACCCAAGTGAAGTTATGACCATTTGGAACAGAGGTGAGGAATAGTTTTTTCACAAAGGGTGGTCAGTCTGTGGAAGTCAAGTAACTAAGTGTATTTATGACTGAGATAGTTTCTTTATTAGTAAGGGGATCAAAGTTTACAGGGAGAAGGCAGAAGAATGGAATTGAGAAATGTATCAGCTATGATCGAATGCAGACTCAATCAGCCAATGGTCTAATTTTGCTCCTATGTCTTATGGTCTTTTTCTAACATTGGTTTAAAATAATTAATTGTAATAAAGCACCATATAGTTTTTTTCTATGTGAACAGATTGAAGTGGCTAATTGAATGCTAAAGTAACTCCAGTTTAGAAAACAAAGTTTACTCAGCTCTTGGATGCACTCAAAAATCCAATCATGTTTCCAAACATTACTGTGTGAAAGGAAACAATAAAATGACAAATAATTATTGTAGCTGATGTGGGGTACAATCGCTAAAGAATATTCTTCAACTTAAATATATGCATAACGTTTCTTTTATGTGACTAAACTAAGTTGTTGTTCTTATTGCTGTTTTGCTGTCAGAAATATGCAGACATATAGACAAATCTCCACAAAACATCGACACCACACTGGAAGAACAGATTGTAAATTGCCCAACAAACAAAATCACAAAAGGAAGGACAGGGAACCTAACTGTAACCAAGCCAAGGGCAAAATATTGTTGTCAAAACCTAGGCTATTGGAACATTCTGCCAAATTCTCCCAATTAGTGAAAAGTGGAAGAGTTTTGTTTTCCTCCTAGCCATTTTTTTTTCTGTCCAGTTCTTGAGTCATCAGTTGCTTCCTCTAATCCAGGAAAATGTGCCAACGATTGCCAAATCTCAAATATTGCCAAATCATTGTTCAGTCAAAAACAGTAAGTGGAGGGAGGCAGAAAATGTAAAAGTGCAGTAGAATTGAATTTTAGCATAAACAAAATTTACTGGAGACAGCAAGTGGGCATGATGGAACGCAGCCTTGTAGAATCAGATGGGAGTACCTAAACAGAGTAGACATAGGGAGGTTGTTCCTTCATATAGGGTGTGTTCATATTAGGATGTGTTAGCAGATTTAAAACAGAGATGAGGAGAACCTCTCAAAGGGTTGTGAATCTGTGGAATTCACTACCCAAGACCTTGAACAAAATTTAAGGAGGAGATAGATAGATTTTTAAAATTACTAATGGGTTGAAGGGTTATGGAGAACAGATGGAGTCAGAGGTTGAGATGAGATCAGCCATATTAGTATAAAATGGCACTGCAGGCTCAAGGAGCAGCATTGCATATTCTGCTCCTTGTTCTTAAATCTAGGTCCCACTATCACTGTTCCTCATTTAGGAAGAACCTGACGCAGGAACTCTGCCGCCTGGTAGCAGAATGTCAGTTAATGCTCAGTGAGCTCTTCAAAGCTCACCAGGATTTAATGTAGGTCGATGATTTAATGGGATTTATGCTGTTGTTCATTCCCTTGGAGGCTCTTAAATGCTGCCTCACATTGAGAAACGTTGCACCAGGAGGAGATTTGAGAGTGCTGAAAGTCTACCCCAACAGCATCTGTGGTGCTTTCCTGCTCACTAGTTCTCAGGTATCCGGTGATAACTCTTGATGAAGGCCTTAGCACATTACCGGTAGCAGTCACAGTGCCTATTGGTACTGCTAGCTTCCAATTGGCAACTCTTGGGTGGAATTTCCATCCTGTTGAGGCCTTGATTGCATGGAATGCATGATGCTGGGGCCAGTTATGTGCTAGAATACACCCAGATGACTCCAGTTCTTCCCGCTGGATGCAGGAACTAATTAGAGTCATAGACATGTGCAACATGGAAACAGACCCTTTGGTCCAACTCGTCCATGCCGACCAGATATCCCAACCTAATCTAGTCCCATTTGCCAGCACGTGGACCATATCCCTCTAAACTCTTCCTATTCATATACCCACTCAGATGGGTTTTAAATTACAGTACGAAATGAAACTATCCACAGTCCAAAGATGTGCAGGGCCAGGTGAATTGGCCATGCTAAATTGCCCGTAGTGTTAGGTAAGGGGTAAATGTAGGGGTAGGGGTATGGGTGGGTTCGCTTCGGCGGGTCGGTGTGGACTTGTTGGGCCGAAGGGCCTGTTTCCACACTGTAATGTAATCTAATCTAATCTATTTATCACCTCTTGACCCCAGCACTGGTTCTTTGGGGGGAAAAAAAACACTGTCCAGTTTGGTCCTATAACTCTTATGAAAGTTCTGCATATTTTTCACCTTCACATAGTTATCAGTTTTCTTCAAAAAAAATCTTTAGAAGTTTTCTTTACAAAACTCTCTCATTTAAAAAACATCTTTTAAAATTTTCTTCATTCACAATGCGAGTGTGTAGCATGCTTGAGAAAAGCTCACATCCAATGGACCTGTTTCTCCCTATCTAATCTTTTCTGCTATTTCATTTAAAAAACATCTTTTTAAATTTTCTTCATTCACAATGCGAGTGTGTAGCATGCTTGAGAAAAGCTCACATCCAATGGACCTGTTTCTCCCTATCTAATCTTTTCTGCTATTTCTAATGCAATTCTAACTTCTCTACTGATTCCACATAATTAAGTCTTTAATCCTGGAACTATTCAATTAAATCTCCACTGTGTTCTTTGGTAGGCCCTGACATCCCATGTAGAAAAATATGAAAAGGAGCAGAGTTAGTAACAGTTGTGGAGGACAAAATTGATAACAGTCTGAATTAAGTAAAATGTGTTTTTGTTTCTATTTGGTTTTAAGAAAGCATTTGGCTTAAATTTATTGTCAATGAAGAATGATGCTCGCTATATGTTGAAGTAGCTTGAATATTGCAAACCTTTGTAATTTGCATGCACCATGTGTTACAAAAGGTGGCCAGCTCAGGAGGTGCACATTCTTCTGAGTCTGCAGTCAGTTCTAGATTTAAACATGCACTCTTTTGCATTATAAAGTAACACACTATTCAAAAACATTTCTAGTAGTTCCATTAAAAATTCCACATGAGACAATCTCAAGGTGATTTCACTTTGATTTATGTTTTTAGATCATTAATTTCAGACTTCAATTACAAACATTGAGAAAGTTCCTATGAGTTATTGTGCCTGTCTGAAAATGGTATCTGTGTGAAAAATGCTCATAAATGAGGACCAGTATTCCATGTTTCAATTCAGAGTCAAGGACAAATGTCTGATATAGCAGAGATATTTTACCATGAAATGGATTGACACATACTACCATATGTGTCAATCCATTGAAATTGCATTTCTAGAAAATGATTGTCAGAATATCATTACAATAATTACAGTAAAGAAAAATAATTTGATATTGCAGTTAATTCATTTGCTTGGTGATAATAGTTCTGTATCATATTGTAAAAATAATAGGATATATTGTGGAGGAAAAGAAACATGAAGTATTCCGTGAGAGATAAACAATAAATCTGGAGGCAAAACATCTCCACACAACCCTAACAATAGACCTTGCGTGGTGAGGTAGAAGAAAAGCTTTCAGACAGGAATCTATATATCCGTTAGGTTAAGGAAAAAATCAGTTTTAAATGAATAAATCACATTCAATTTATAATCTGCATCTTGTAAAACATAATACCCATTTTGTGCTTTACAAGCTTGAATATCAGTTTAAATTATAATTTACTTGTTTGCAATGTTGAACAGAAAAATGTTCAGAATAGGCAACATATTAACAAGAGTTGACCATCAGTTGCATGTAAAATTATTCAGTCATGCTGAAATTTTTCAGTCATATTGGGAAAAAAAACAAATTGAAGGTAGTTCTTTAAGAAGAATTAGTGACCTCTGGTGAATTTCAAGCACTTTCTGCTATTTTTGTGTTTCTTTTGTGATGGCATAAGCCATCAATTAGCATTTTGTTTGTGTTTGTTTATATCATTACATGCCAAAGTTAATGTCCCTGCAATGACTTGTGCTCAAATGTGCCAGCTACATGTGGAATGAGGCCCCACTATTCTCTGCAGGGGGTGCTACTGTAGGAGATGGTTTTTCACTTGCTATTGTTGAACACACTGAACAAAGGAATTCCTCAGGACTATTTGCTGGAGCCAAGAGTACAATTCTTTCTTCTGAACCTTGAAATTTTTAACTGTTTGTGATCCTTTTTTTAAAGCACAAGTATTATATTCATATTTTGGAAGTTCTGGTGGGTTGGCCAGCCTCAGTCAACACCAAAAAAAAAATCAGATTGAATGCTCACTTTTGTCAATACCATCTGTGGGACCTTGCTGTGTGTATATTAGTAGCCCTGTTTGCCTGCAAAGCAATTAACCACTTTGGCCTTTTTTGTCTGACTTTCCCAGGCTATGCACTTACTTAAAAAAAGTGTTAATCTTTAAAATTGTCCAATTCTAATGAAAAAAAAATCTAATGAAAGCAACAATGTTGTTTGTTTGTCATGAGGTACTGAATGTTTTCTAATACATGGCTACTTATTCTGGATTTCAAGCATTCGCTTCTGATGGTCTTATCAAGTGGCTGTATAATATTTCAGGAATGTCACAGGTGCTATGTAAATTCAGAATTCTGAATTAATCTTTAAACAATGAGGTTGCACTTCCAGTCATTGATGTGATGGATGCTCAAGTGTCCCACAATTGTTTCTAAAAGTATGATGGTAAAAACAATGACTGCAGATGCTGGAAACCAGATTCTGGATTAGTGGTGCGGGAAGAGCACAGCAATTCAGGCAGCATCCGAGGACAGGCAAAATCGACGTTTCGGGCAAAGACCGTTCCCTCCGTGACTACCTGGTCAGGTCCACGCCCCCCTACGACCCACCCTCCCATCCTGGCACTTTCCCCTGCCACCGCAGGAACTGTAAAACCTGTGCCCACACCTCCTCCCTCACCTCCATCCAAGGCCCTAAAGGAGCCTTCCACATCCATCAAAGTTTTACCTGCACATCCACTAATATCATCTATTGTATCCGTTGCTCCCGATGCGGCCTCCTCTACA
>NC_057714.1:107864942-107980769 GCF_004010195.1 Chiloscyllium plagiosum | reverse complement strand
GAAAAGCGCAGCAGGTCAGGCAGCATCAAAGGAGCAGGAGAATCAACGTTTCGGGCATAAGCCCTTCTTCAGGAATGAGGAGGATGTGCCAAGCAAGCTAAGATAAAAGATAGGGAGGAGGGACTTTGGGGAGGGGCGTTGCAAATACGATAGGTGGAAGGAGATTAAGGTGAGGGTGATAGGCCAGAGAGGGAGTGGGTCGGAGAGGTTGGGAAGAAGATTGCAGGTCAAGAAGGCGGTGCTGAGTCCGAGGTTTGGGACTGAGATAAGGTGGGGGGAGGGGAAATGAGGAAGCTGGAGAAACCTGCATTCATCCCTTGTGGTTGGAGGGTTCCTAAGCAAAAGATGAGGCACTCTTCCTCCAGCTGTCGTGTTGCCATGATCTGGCGATGGAGGAGGCCAAGGACCTGCATGTCCTTGGCGGAGTGGGAGGGGGAGTTAAAGTGTTCAGCCACGGGGCGGTTGGGTTGGTTGGTGTGGGTGTCCCAGAGGTGTTCTCTGAAACGTTCCGCAAGTAGGCGGCCTGTCTCTTTTGCATTTCTTGCGGTTGTAGGGGAAGGTGGTAGGACTGGAGGTTGGATTGGTGGGGAGTAAGGACCTGACGAGGGAGTGGTCTTTCTGGAACGCTGATAGGGGAGGGGAGGGAAATATATCCTTGGTGGTAGGGTCTTTTTGGAGGTGGGGGAAATGACGAAGGATGATACAATGTATCTGGAGGTTGGTGGGGTGGTAGGTGAGGACCAGTGGGGTTCTGTCCTGGTGGTGATTGGAGGGGCGGGGTTCAAGGGCGGAGAAACAGGAAGTGGAGGAGATGCGGTGTTCAAGGGCAGAGGAGCGGGAAGTGGCAAGTCCCTCCTCTCTACCTTTTATGCTAGCCTGCTTGGCACACCTTCCTCATTCCTGAAGAAGGGCTTATGCCCAAAATGTCGATTCTCCTGCTTCTTGGGTGCTGCCTGACCTGCTGCGCTTTTCCAGCAACACGTTTTTCAGCTCTGATCTCCAGCATCTGCAGTCCTCACTTTCTCCTAGTTGATTTTAACCTAGTGAATAAGGCGTTTGGTATGTTTTCTTTTATTGGTCAGAGTATTGAGTATAGGAGTTGGGTGGTCATGTTACGGCTGTACAGGACATCGGTTAGGCCACTGTTGGAATATTGTGTGCAATTCTGATATCCTTCCTATCGGAAAGATGTTGTGAAACTTGAAAGGGTTCAGAAAAGATTTACAAGGATGTTGCCAGGGTTGGAGGATCTGAGCTATAGGGAGAGGCTGAAAAGGCTGGGTTATTTCCCTGGAGCCTCGGAGGCTGAGGGGTGACCGTTTAGAGGTTTACAAAATTATGAAGGGCATGTATAGGGTAAATAGGCAAAGTCTTTTCCCTGGGGTCGGGGAGTCCAGAACTAGAGGGCATAGGTTTAGGGTGAGAGGGGAAAGATATAAAAAGAGACCTAAGGGGCAATGTTTAAGGGTGGTACATGTATGGACTGAGCTGCCAGAGGAAGTGGTGGAGGCTGGTACAATTGCAACATTTAAGAGGCATTTGGATGGGTATATGAGTAGGAAGGGTTTGGAGGGATTTGGGCCGAGTGCTGGCAAGTGGGACTATATTGGGTTAGGATATCTGGTCAGTATGGACAGATTGGACCAAAGGGTCTGTTTCCATGCTGTACATCTCTATGACTATGTGTACCTAGATCCAGTGAGACCAGGTCTATTCTCCACTTTCTGAAATTTTCTCTTAAATACTATATCCCTATTGACGTACCCTTTAATCAAAATTGCCAGTTCACCTTTGCTATTCTGGTTTCATGCCTCATAATTGTTGTTTAAAATCAAAATAGTCCTCTCAGACCTATACTTCTCTCCCTTAAAAACTTACGGCCACTACTATCCAGGTGATGCTGCCACTGAGCGTTAATAGTTAACCTTTTTTCATTGGTCAAAACCAGGTCTGGTAGAGCCTGCTTTCTAGTTGGTGCCGTAACATGTTGGTCTATGAAATTGTCCTGAAAACATACAATGAATTAGAGTCATAAAGCTGTACAACATGGAAATGGACCCTTTGGTTCAACTTGTCCATGCTGACCAGATAATCTAGACATTTGCCAGCATTTTGCCCATATCCTTCTAAGCACTTCCTATTCATATACCATCCAAATGCCTTTTAAAATGTTGTAATTGTCCCAACCACCACCATTTCCTCTGGCAGCTCGTTCCATACGAAAACCCCCTCTGCGTGAAAAAGTTTCCCCTTAGGTCCTTTTTAAAATCTTTCCCCTCTCACATTAACTTATGCCCTCTAGTTTTGGAATCCCCCACCATGGGGAAAAAGACCTTGGCTACTCACCCTATTTATGTCCCTCATGATTTTATAAATATCTAAACTCCTCAGCCGGAGCCTGTTCAGCCTCTCCTTATAGCTCAAACCCTCCAATCTGGCAACATCCTTGTAAATCTTTTCTGAACCCTTTCAGAAAAGTTTCACAATATCATTCATGTAGCAGGGAGATCAGAATTGAATGCAGTATTCCAAAAGTGGCCTAACCAGGGTCCTTACAGCTGCAACATGACCTCCCAACTACTATACTTATTAGATTGACCAATTAAAAAAGGTCAGTATTCTGGCGACCTGGGACTCCACTTTCAAGGAACTATGGTCTCTTTGTTCAGCAACACTTACCATTAATTGCACAAGTCCTGCCCTGATTTGCCTTTCCAAAAATGTATCTCCTCCCATTTATCTATTAATTAAACTCCATCTGCCACCACTTGGCCCATCTAATAGAGGTGCCATTGTACTCTGGAGATAACGTTCTTGGCTCATCTCGACTAAAATTTTTCCCATGTAAATTTTCTCATCTATAATTAGATTAAACTCCCCTATAATAATTGCTGTATTCTTTTGACAATCTCCTACTATTACATTACAGGACTGGTGCACAATTCCCACTAGTGACCTCTTGCATTCATTACTCCCAGACTACTTCTGTATCCTGTTTTCCCAAGTTAAGGCTATCCCAACTACTTAATTAACAGAGCCACTACTCCTCTTTTTCTAGCTTTCTGTCCTTCCTAAATGGCACATACCCTTCAATATTCATGTCCAATCTAGGTCATCCTGTAGCTATATCTCAGTTATGGCCGCTAGAATATACTTTATCTCAATTTGTACTACTCGTTCATCGGTTTTGTTGAAAATTTTCAAAGATTTATGTGACATACAAATCTCTACACACTTTGGGGCAACTAAGCATGACCAGTCCACCTAACCTGCAGATCTTTGGACTGGGGGAGGAAACTTGAGAAACCTGAGCACCTGGAGGAAACCCACGCAGAGAACGTGCAAACTCCGCATCTTCCTGATGGTCAAGAGTAGATTGATGAGAGTGGTAACTGGCTGGCTTGAATTTGTTCGCATGTTCATGCATAGGACATACCCAGGTAATTTGCCATATTGTCAAGTGGATGAAAGTGTTGTAGCTGTATTGGAACGGTTCATCTAGGGGCATGGCAAGTTCAGGAACACACATCGTTGGTACTTAGGTGGAACATTGTCAGGGCTAATAACTTTTGCAGTTTCCAGTGTCTCCAGCAGTTTCTTGATATCACAGCTCAGGAATTGAATTGGCTGAAGAACATAGAAACGTACAGCACAGAACAGGCCCATAGGCCCACGATGTTGTGCCGAGATTTAATCCTAATGTAAAATATAGTAACTTAACCTATGCAACCTTCAACTCACTGCTATCCATGTGCATGTCCAGCAGTCACTTAAATGTCCCCAATGACTTCGCTTCCACCACGTCAGCTGACAATGCATTCACAACTCTCTGCGTAAAGAACCTACCTCTGATGTCTCCTTTATACCTTCCTCCTAATATCTTCAAATTACGACTTCTGTACCAGACAATCCTGCCCTTGGGAAAAGTCTCTGGCTATTGACTCTATCTATTCCCTCATTATTTTGTACACCTCGATCAGGTCCCCTCTCTTTCTCCTCTCCAGAGAGAAAAGTCAGAGCTTATTCAACCTTTTTTCATAAGGCAAGCCCTTCAGTCCAGACAGCCTCCTGGTAAACCTTCTTTGCACCCTCTCCAAAGCCTCCACATCTTTCCTATAGCAGGGAGACCAGAACTGGACACAATATTCCAAGTGTGGTCTCACTAGAGACTTTTAGAGCTGCAGCAAAACCTTGCAGCTCTTAAACTCAATCCCCCTGTTAATGAAAGCCAAAACTCCATATGCTTTCTTAACAACCCTATCCACTTGGGTGGTAACTTTGAGGGATCTATGTACTTGCACACCCAGATCCCTCTGTTCCTCCTCACTGCCAAAGAATTCTGTCTTTAATCCTATATACAGCATTCAAGTTTGACCTTCCAAAATGCATCACTTCACATTTGTCCAGGTTGAACTCCATCTGCCATTTCTCAGACCAGCTCTGTATCCTGTCTATCACGCTGCAGCCTGCAGTAGCCTCAATACTATAGACGACACTTCCAAACTTTGTCATCTGCAACTTTACTAACCCACCCCTTAACCTCCTCATCCATGTCATTTATAAAAACTACAAAGAGCAGACACCCAAGAACAGAGCCCTGTGGGACCCCAGTTAACACTGGCAGAATACTTTCCATCTACAACCACTCTCTGCCTTCTGTCAGACAGCCAATTCTGAAACCAGATAGCCAAATCTCCCTGTTTCCCATACTTCCTGACTTTAAATGAATGAGCCTACCATGGGGAACCCTATTAAATGCCTTGCTGAAATCCATATACACCACATCCACTGCTTGACCGTCGACCTGTCTTGACACCTCCTCAAAAGAACTCAATAAAGATGTGTGAGGCATGACCTGCCCCTCACAAAGCCATGCTAACTGCCTTTAATCACACTATGCTTTGCCAAATAGTCATAAATACTATCCCTCAGATTCTTTCCACAACTTTGCTGACCACAGACGAGACTGACTGGTCTGTAATTGCCAGGGATTTCCCTATTACCCTTCTTGAAAAGTGGAACATTCGCCTCCTTCCAATCCTCCAGTATGACTTCCGTGGAGAGTGAGGAGGCAAATATCCTTGCTAGCGGCTTAGCAACCTCCTTTTTCGCTTCCCGGAGCAGCCTAGGATAAATCTGGTCTGGCCCTGGGGGCCTTATCTATTGTAATGTTTTCCAAAATTTCTAGCACATCAACTTCATCAATCTTGATCTGGTCAAGACTGTATCCCAGCTCCTCTAAGTTTTCATTTACAACAAGTTCCCTTTCCTTGGTGAAAGCCAAAGCAAAAAACAACTCATTTAGGGCTTCCCCTATCTGCTCAGACTCCACGCACAAATTCCCTCCGCTATCCCTGGTCGGCCCCTTCCTTCTCCCTGATCATGCTCTTATTCCTCACATATGAGTAAAATGCCTTTGGGTTCTCCCTAATCCTTCTTGCCAAGCCTTTCTCGTGCCCCTTTCTGGCTCTCCTCAGTCCAATTCTGACCTCCTTTCTAGCAAGCCCGTAATCCTCTAAAGCGGTGCTAAATCCTTGCTTTCTCCACCCTACGTAAGCTGCTTTCTTCCTTTGACGAGAAGTTCCTCTGTTCTCGTCATCCAAGGTTCCTTAATCTTACCCCTTCTTACCTGTCTCAGAGGAACAAAATTTGTGCATCACTCGCAACAACTGCTCCTTAAATAGTCTCCACCTGTCTGCTGTGCCCTTTCTGTGGAACAATTGCTCCCAGTCTGTACTTCCCAACTCCTGTCTGATAGCGTCATAATTTCCTTTTCCCCAATTAAATATCTTCCCTTGGTAACTGTTCCTTTCACTCTCCAAGGCTATGCTAAATGTGAGGCAGTTGTGATCACTTTCACCAAAGTGCTCTCCCACCGCAAGATCTGACACCTGTCCTGGCTCGTTGTAGAGCACCAAATCCAAAATGGCCTCTCCCCTGATTGGTCTGTCTACATACTGAGTAAGGAAACCCTCCTGAACACACCTGACAAAAACGGCTCCATCCAAACCATCTGCACTTTAGGAAGTTCCAGTCGATATTGAGAAAGTTGAAATCACCCATAACAACCACCCTGCTACAGCTGCGTTTTTCCAAAATCTGCCCGCCTATGAGATCTTCAATCTCTCTACTGCTATTAGGTGGTCTGTAGAAAACCCCCAAATGCGGTGGCTGTTCCCTTGCTGTTCCTAACTTCCACCCATACTGACTGAGTAGACAAACCTTCCTCAACAATCTTAAGTTTCTGTAGCTGTGATGCACTCTGATTAGCAATGCTACGCCCCCTCCTTGTTCTTTTTAAATGTTCTAAACCCTAGAACATCAAGCAACCATCCCTGCCCCTGTGGAACCCACGTCTCCGTTATGGCCACAACATCGTAGCCCCAAGTACTGATCCATGCTCTAAGTTTGTCACTCTTATTTTGGACACTCCTTTCATTAAAGCAGACACACTTTAACCAATTCCTTTGTTTCATCGCATGGGAAACATTCCTGATAGGATATATTGAATCAGTCACTGTCCTGTCTGCAACTGACCCCCTCTCAGACATGTTGCTCCGATTCCCACCCCCCGTGGCTGGCATCTGGGTTGCTGGAGGAAGTAACTCCTGGCTGAAAAGTGTTCCAAATATTTGAGCCTTATCTTTTTCACTGAAGTGCTGGAGTTTTCCCATTATCGAGGGTGGTACTATTTATGGAGCCATCTTCTCCAGTGAATTGTTTAATGGTTCATCACCATTCAGGATTGGATGTGGCAGGACTGTGGAGTTCAGATCTGATCAGTTGCCTGAGGAATTGTTTAACTCCGCCTATCATTTGTACAAGCAGCAAGTCATCCTGTTTTGAGGCTTCATTAGGTTGACACTACATTCTTAGGTATGGCTTGTGCTGTTCCTGCATCCTCTTTGAACCAGTGTTAATCCCTGGGTTGGTGGTAATGGTAGAGTGAGGATATGCCAGGCCATGAGGTTGCAGATTAGAGTACAGTTCAGCTGCTGCTGACAGCACTTTGTGCCTCATGGATATCCAGTCTTGAGTTGTTGGATCTTTCAAAGTCTTTGATCAATTGCTTGATTGATTTATTGTCATGTGTACTGAAGTACAGTGAAAAACTTTGTTTACAAGCAGCAGAGGCAGATCATAGTAAGCAAAGATGCACACAGAGGTATACAGGTTACATTGCAGAGGGTGTGTGCTAGGCAAGATCAGTGTTATTTGAGGTTAGAGTCCATTCAGCCTAATAACTGATGGGAAGAAGCTATTCCTGACCCTGCTGGTGCATGTGTTTAGGCTTCTCTATCTTCTGTCTGATAGAAGAGGTCATAGGAGATCATTACCAGGATGCAATGGGTCTTTGGTGATGATAGCAGCCTTTCCTCAGCAGCGAGCCATGTAAATGGAGCCCATGAATGGAAGGTTGGCTCCCATGATGGTCTGGGCAGAACAATTGCCATACCAGACCATTATGTACCTGGATAGTATGCTTTCAATGGTGCATCTGTAGAAGTTGGTGAGGGTCCTTAGTTGTCAGTAGTTGTTGTGTCGGGGTTCACTGTTAGAGTTAAAGAAAAATAACAATTTATTTTCTTTAGTGGAATTTAGGAGTCCTTGGTCACTGCTATTTCAGCAGATTATGAGGTGAGATGAGCTTGTGTGTGTTTGGTTTAATTAACAGAGCATTTTGATTTCTGAGTTTGTAACAGTGGAAAGAAATCATTATTTTTCCAGTCTTGGAGACAATACAGTGTGGTTTTACAAAAATGATGTGGACTTCAAGGGTTAACTTTTGAGGAGAGATTATACAAATTAGGCCTGTTTCCTCTCAAATTTCAATGGTTAAAGAATGATCTGATCAAAGTCTTCAAGATAATAACAAGACAAAGGGAAAGATAAACTGTTTCCATTGGGGATTCCAGAACCAAGGGGCATAATCTGACAATTAGGATCAGACCAGACCATTCAGAAGAGAGGTTAAGAATCCCCTTCGCATAAAAGAATGGGAGATTTGCAATGTTGTTCCACAACTGGCATTGGATGCATGATCAATTAGTAATTTTAAAATCTGAGACAGGTAATTGTTTTGTTAAGCAAAAGGTATTAGGGGATATGAGCAAAGGCAGGTAAATGGAGTTAGAATACAGATGAGCTACTCACCATCCTGACAAATATATTGCCAATTCTTCACTGTGACTGTATCAAATTCCTGGAATTTCCTCCCAAACAGCATGATGGGTCGACCTACAGCACATCAGCCTTCTCTGCTCCAAAGGATACAACCTGAATTATCTACCATCTTCATAGCTAATGTGCTCAATTTTGGGCAACATCTTGGCCAATCTTCTGTACCCCTCCGTTGCAACCCTTCCTATATTGTGATGACTAGAACTATACACAGTTCAGGAAGGTAGCTCACCAACAGCTCCTTCTGATGAGTAACTAGGGATAGGCAATTAATGCTGGCAGGCTATTCAATAACATCTATGTCCTATGAGAGAATAAAAACAAACTCATTGAATGGTGGAACATGCTTAGGCATGAATGGCCTACTCCTGTTCCTTCGTTCATAATGGGGCACACTATATTTATTGAACACTCACTTCCTGTGACCTATGCTTTTTGTTAATGCTGCTCCTCTACCCCAGCCTCAAAAGATCAAAACCTCAAGCTTCCTGTTGTTTTGGTCAACCTAGAACTTGGAGGTTAAAAAAGATTTAGTTAATGTTCCCATTAAACACATTAGTTTAAAGACATTCAGGATCCATACATTTCGTAGAGTCTGTTTCCATACTATGGGGAAATCTAATAAATAAATGAATTACAGAAGCACCCCTTTAGCAGAACATGTGTTCTGCCAAAAGTCCCACCTCAGGCGACTGACTGTGTGGAGTTTGCACATTCTCCCCGTGTCTGCGTGGGTTTCCTCTGGGTGCTCCAGTTTCCTCCCACAGTCCAAAGATGTGCAGGTAAGGTGAATTGGCCATGCTAAATTGCCCGTAGTGTTAGGTGAAGGGGTAAATGTAGGGGTATGGGTGGGTTGCACTTCGGTGGGTCGGTGTGGACTTGTTGGGCCAAAGAGCCTGTTTCCACACTGAGTAATCTAATCTACACTAGTCCTATTTTCCAGCATTATGCCTGTAGCCTTGACTGTTTGATATTTCAAGTGTTCACCCAAGTATTTGCTAAAGGCTGAGAGGTTATCTGCTTCAACCACTCTCCCGGAATAGTGCATTCCTGATCCCCTCCACTGAAAATACTTTTCCTCCAAGCTCCCTGCCTTCCACTTTAAAAGTCTGCCCCCTTGTTATTGACCCTTCAATAAAGGAAAACACCTGCTTTCGATCCTCCTTAACCATGCCCTTCGTGATCTAAAACACCTGAATCTAGATCCCTCTATCTTCTGTTCCAAAAATAAACCCTGTAGTTATTGTAACGAGGTCAGCCTGGTGAACCTCAGAAGGAAAATATTGCTGGAAAAGCTCAGCAGGTCTGACAGCATCTATGGAGAGAAATCAGAGAATGTGTTCCCTGATTGCACCAGAGTAATAGCCCAAATTAGGGAGTCCTGGCTTTTAGATAAGAACAGGAATGTCAGACATCCTGTTTGGAGGTGGATCAGTGTCAAGGACTCTCCATTTGTATCTAAAACGGATGACTCCACCCTCCACTCTGACCTACCATTACCCCCCATCTTCATCTACCTATTGCATTCCCAGCTACCTTCTCCCCCCCCCCCTCCCATTTATCTCTCAGCCCCCTTGCCACGTCCCCACGGTTCCTGATGAAGAGCTTATGTTCGATATGTCAATTCTACTGCTACTCAGATGCTGCCTGACTGGCTGTGCTTCTCCAGCGCCACATTTTGACTCTGATCTCCAGCATCTGCAGTCCTCACTTCCCCCCTGAGCTTGGGGAATACCACTTGAGTGAAGGCAACTGCATAGCCTCGCTCAGGACATATCCCGAACAGAGGGACTCTGGGTCAGCCCACAGCAAAACCCCAAATCAAAGATAAACCTTTGCCAAGTGTTTAAAATTCTCTTCAGAGTCCGCGTCTACAAGCCATTGTAATTGCTGCCAGTATGCAGACTCGAGACAACGAGAGTCCCATTAGATCTGAATTGAGTTAGAGAATTCATAGATCGGTATCCAGGAGAGCACACTCCTTGGAAAGCCCAATCAGGCTTGGAACAGTTAAATTGCTCAGCAACATCCAAATCAGATAAATCAAAATAAAATGTCTGGTTAAAATGTTCACACAGTTCTGCTGTTCTAATGGAGGTTTACACTGGCGTGGCTATTTCAGTGATTGCAGAACCAGTCCTTAACAAACTTTGCTCTGGATCCAAACCTTAGGTTAGTGCAAAACCTCAGCTAGACTGAGAACCTGTCCTGGGGAACCTTTGCAGATTAAGAGTACAACTTTGTTCTGGTTTCTTATGAGAAACAGCTGGTTCAGTTACGTAGTGAAAGACTCAGGTCCAAGCTTGATAGGGCAAAATTGGTTGAGAAAGATTCACCTGGATTGTTTGGGTATTTAATTGCAAAATGCTCAGATATTTTCAGGAAGGTGTAGAGACAGTCAAAGGAGCCAAGGCCACATTGCATGTTGACCAGGAAGCATTTCTGTGATTCTGCAAGGCCTGCCCAATGCCATTTGCCTTTCATGCAAAAGTAGAACAGAAATCAGGAGGCTGGAAAGCAAAAGAATAATCAAACCAGTCCAGTTTGCAGAATGGGCAGCACTGGTCGTACCGATTGTTGATCAACAGTTAACTACTTTTTACAGCTGGGTGAATACCCAATCCCGGACAGAGGATTTATACAAAACTAGTGGAGAGTGGATGTCCTTCACAAAGCTGGAAATGGAAGATGAGGATTTTCAGAAGTATGCTTCAATTAATACCCATAAGGGCTTGACCCAATGTATGAGACTGCCATTTAGGGTATCGTTTGTCTGTGAAATCTTTCAGCAGACAACGGAGAACATTTTACAAAGGCATTTTGCCATCTGGCTAGATGATGTGCAAATAACAGAGGACAAATAAAGAGCACTTAGAACTTGGACATAACCTTTAGAACTTTTTTCCCCCAGGTGGGTGTACACCTTAGAAAAAAGGAAGAGTTTGTTCTGGGTACCCAAAGTGGCTTATTTGGGCTAGAGTCAACAATACTGGGTTATGTCGGTTGGAAGATGAAGTGAAAGTGATCAAAGGTGTGTCGGTTCCCAAGTCTGTATTGGAGCTTAGGTCTTTCCTTGGGCTGGTGGATTATTACGGAAAGTTCATACATAACCTGACCTCCATCCTGGCACCTTTGAATCAACTCCTACGAAAGGGTCACCTTGGAAATGCTCTCGTTGCTAAGTCATAACTTTCAGGGAGGTGAAGAAACAGCCAAGCTATCATCCTCTTAAAGTGTTTGCACACTATGGTTCCAAGAGAGCTCTGGTATTGGCATGCAATGCCTCCACATTGGGCATCAGGGTAGTATTAGCTCCTAGGTGGCCCAGTGGAGAGGACTGCCCAATAGCATTTGCATCCAAGATTTTGCCTAATACACAGCAAATATATGCCCAGACAGAAGAGAAAGGTCTGGTGATCAGATTTGACAATGAGGACTGCAAATGCTGGAATGTCAGAATCGATAGAACGTAGAGCTGGAGAAAGCACAGCAAGTCAAACAGCATCAGAGAAGCAGGAGAGCCAATATTTTGGGTAGGACCCTTCAACATATTTGGAGTCAGGAAGTTCTACCAATAACTTTATGTAAAAATAACAGACCACAAACCCCTGCTGGCCTACTTAAAAAGGACAAGGCAGTGCTGTCCATCACTTCAGGCTGAATTCAGAGGTGGGTTCTAATACTAAGTGTCTATAATTACAAATTGGAACACCTGTCTGGGAGCCAAGTAGCAAGTGCAGATGCATGAAGCTGCCTCCCGCTGGCAGATATACCACTGGTGGTACTGCCACTGGAAGAATTTATCATTGTTTTACATTTTTTTGGACACCCTTCCAGTCACAACTGAAAGTGTCAAACTTTGGACACAAAAAAGATCTGATCCTGGAGGTGATGGGGTAAACTAAAGGGCAGTCATAACCAGATTTTTAAACCATTTTGGAGCCAGAGAGACCATATCGTAGTAGAGGATAGCATGTTATTATGGGGATTGCCGCTAAATACTGGCTGAATTCCTTCAGGGTCATCCAGGAATTTCCAAAATGAAGATATTGGCCAGAGGTTATGTCTGGTGACTTGGTGCAGACATAGGGTACTGCCCCCACCAATATGGTGGAGTGCCAAAGACAAAAAGTGCTGCCAATAGCCCCCCCATATTTGTTGGAATGGCCAAGTAAACCCTGGACTTGTTTTCCCAACGTGTATACAAACAATGGTAGGACTTGTACAGTTAATAGTGGGGCTTTGGGTAGTGTTGTAGAACAGCAGAACTTAGGGGTTCAGGTACATCATTCTTTGAAATTTGTGTCAAGGTAGAGAGGGTAATTAAGGTGTTTAGCAAGCTTGCCCTCATTGCTTAGACCATTAAGTACAAGAGTTGGGTAATCATATTGAGTCGATACAGATATTAGTAAGGCCTCTTCTGGAGTGCTGGTGTCCAGTTTTGGTCACCCAGTTATAGGAAAGATATAAAAGTTAGCAGAAGGTTCAGAAAAGATTTACCAGGATGTTGCCGGGTATGGAAGGCTTGAGTTATAAAGGAAGGCTGTGACATTTTTCACTGAAGCTAAGAGGTTCAAATGTAATCTTATAGAAGTTTATAAAATCATTAGGGGTATAGATAGGGTTAATGGTAGGGTTTTTTTTACTCCCAGGAATGGGGGATTTCAAGACTAAGGGGCATATTTTTACGGTGAGAGGAGAGAGATTTAAAAGAGACTTAAGGGACAATTTGTTTTTCAAGACACAGGGTGGTTAGTGTGTGGAATAAACTTCCTGAGGAAGCGATGGATATGGTTACAATTACAACATTTAAAAGACACTTAGATAAATATGTGAATGGGAAAGGTTTGGAGGGACACAGGCCCTGAGCAGGCAGGTCGATTAGTTTAGTTGGGATTATGTTCCAACTCCTCCGCAATCACTGGCAGGACCACCGCCTCAGCAATCGCCACTGAGACCACCGCCACCAAAACCGCCGTGAAGGCTTCCTGTCATGTTACTTCCACCCCCATGGTTGCCGACCGCCCCCCCACCGACAATCACTGAAATACTGCCACATATGCAGCCGAAGACACCATGAACGTCACTTACACCCCCACGATGCCATTGAATGCACTGCTTCAGCCCCCCCCACCCCCGACCTCCTCTGTGTGCGTCATTTCCTTTGGTGATGTTACTCACGATACCATGACCACAACCACTCCAGAGACAGAGACCGTCTCCACCCCCACTCCCAACTCCAACCAGGTTCTAGCCCCCAGACTTGCTGTGTTTTTGCCATCAACCCAGACCTCCCTCTCACTAAGGATGAGCAGTCAATCCACAGTAAAGGTCTCGTCTCCATCCCACTCTGCTTCCAAGTCAACGAATTCCGCATGTGTTGCAACATAGAATTGTTCTTCCGCCACCTCAATGCTTACCTTTTAAATCAGGACACCCCCTTCTCCCACCTCCAACATACTCCATCCACTTGGACACCCCATTACTGGTCTGTTACCTACCCTTGACTGATGCCTTTAACTGCTGCCGTGATGTTGACAGTCTCAACCTGACAACCCCTCTCACCCACTCCAGCCTCCTGCTGTCAACGTGCAGCCCTCCACTCCCTCTGCTCCAAACTCAACCTCACCATCAAACCAGCAGACAAGAGTTCATTTGGCACACTGACCTATACATTGCTGAAGCCAGGCACAAACTCCTCCTACTGCCCTCTCGACCATGACCTCACCTCCCATCACCAAACCATCATCTCCCAGACCATCCACAACCACAGTACCTCAGTGGACCTCTTATACACACCTTAGCTTAAAAATGTGTTGCTGGAAAAGTGCAGCAGGTCAGGCAGCATCAAAGGAGCAGGAGAATAGACGTTTCGGGCATGAGCCTGAGGTAAGGGGGATTCCTGAAGAAGGGCTTATGCCCGAAACATCGATTCTCCTGCTCCTTTGATGCTGCCTGACCTGCTGCGCTTTTCCAACGACACATTCTTAAGCTCTGATCTCCAGCATCTGCAGTCCTCACTGTCTCCTCTTATACACACCGCCCAGTTCTACCGCTTACCCAAAACTGACCGCCCCGCTCAACCCATTGTCTCCACCTGCTCCTGCCCAAAATTTGTTTCCTCAAACCTGGATACTGTCCTCCCTGCATTCATGGAGGAGGAGGGTGTGTCCCGAATGTCTTTTGTTTCCCCGGCCTACAATGCCTCATCTTCACCATGGACATCCAGTCCCTGTACATGTCTATCTGCCTTGGGAAAGCCCTCCATTTCTTCCTCTCTCACTGACCCAATCAGTAGTCCTCCACCAAAACTCATTCAATTGACTGAACTAGTCCTCACCAACTTCTTCAAATCTTTACACTTCCTACAGACCAAAGGGGTAGCCATGGGCACCCACATGGGCCCCAGCTATGCCTCCCTCTTCATCGGAAACATACAACAGTCCATCTTCCGTAGTTACACTCGCACTATTCCCACCTTTTCCTGTGCTACATTGAGGATTGTATTGGCACCACCTTGTGCTCCCTCAAGGTGGTTGAACAGTTCATCAACTTCACAAACACTCTGACCTTAAGTTCACCTGGACTATCTCTGACACCTCCCTCCCCTTCCTGAACCTGTCTCCAATTCCAGCGGCAGACTTAACATGGACATCTACTTTAAACACACTGACTCAGACTCTCCCCCTCCCCCACAAAAACACTATCCCTTACTTCCAATTCCTCCGCCTCCACCATATTTGCACCCAGGACAAGCAGTTCCACTCTGAACATCCCAGATGGCTTCCCACTTCAAGGACCACAATTTCCCCTCATGTGGTAAACAATATCCTCCAGCACATCTCCACATCCTGCACCTCCACCCTCGAACCCCATCCCTCCTACCACAACAAGGATAGAACACCCTGGTCCTCACCTTCCACACCACTAATCTCCGGATACAAAGCATCATCCTCCTCCATTTCCGCCACCAACAGTCAGACCCCCACCACCAGAGATAATTTCCCTCCCCTCTTATCAGCATTCTGCAGAGACCGTTCCCTCCCTAACTCCCTTGTTAGGTCCATAACCCTCACTAAGCCACACTCTACTCCCAGCATCTTCCCTTGCTACTGCAAGAGATGTAAAACCTGCACCCACACCTCCCCCACCTCACCTCCATCCAAGGCCCCAAAAGGATCCTTCCACATCCAGCAGAGATTTTTCTGCACATTTAGACACCTCATCTACTGTATCCTTTGCTCTCAATGTAGTCTCCTCTACATTGGGGAGACAGGACGCTAACTCACAGAACATCTCCGGGACACACGTATCAAACAACCCCACCAACCTGCGGCTGACCACTTCAACTCCCCCCTCTCACTCTGCCAAGGGCATATAAGTCCTGGGCCGCCTCCTCCACTAAATTCTAGCCACCCGACGCCTGGAGAAAGAACACATCTTCCACATTGGGACCCTCCAATCACATGGTATCAACATTAATTTCACCAGTATCCTCAACTCGGCACTGCTCTCTTGAACTGTCCTACCTGTCCATCTTCCTTTCCACCTATTGGCTCTAACCTATCATTATCGCCCGGTTAGGTTATTTTTCTTGAGATTCTTACACACTTGATGCTACTGCAATATGCCAACTTTTGTGAACAGCCAAAATTTGAATGTATAAGCGTTGGAGGATCACTTAACACTATTCGCAGTGCCTGTGAAGCATGTTAAGAAAAGAAATAAGAAAGGTATGATCACCTTATTGGGATATTATAGACACCCTAATAGTCAGAGGGAAATTGAGAAACAAATTTGTAAGGAGATCTCAGCTATCTGTAAAAATAATAGGGTGGGTGTGATAGGGGATTTTAACTTTCCAAACATAGACTGGGACTGCCATAGTGTTAAGGGTTTAGACGGAGAGGACTTTGTTGAGTGTGTACAAGAAAATCTTCTGATTCAGTAGGTGGATGTACCCACTAGAGAAGGTGTAAAACTTGACCTACTCTTGAGAAATAAGGCAGGGCAGGTGACTGATGTGTCAGTGGGGGAACATTTTGAGGCCAGCGACGATAATTCTATTAGTTTTAAAATAGTGATGGAAAAGAGTAGACCAGATCTAAAAAGTTGAAGTTCTAAATTGGAGGAGGCTAATATTGATAGGATCAGGCAAGAACTTTCAAAAGCTGATTGGGCACAGATGTTTGCAAGTAAAGGGATGGCTGGAAAATGGGAAACCTTCACAAAATCCAGAGAAAGTATATTCCTGTTAGGGTGAAAGGAAAGGCTGTGAGGTGTAGGGAATGCTGGATGACTAAAGAGATTGAGGTTTTGGTTAAGAAAAATAAATTAGCATATCAGGTATAGACAGGCTAGATAAAGTGAATCCTTAGAGCATAAAGGCAGTAGGAGTATACTTTAGAGGGAAATCAGGAGGGCAAAAAAGGGGACATGAGATAGCTTTGGCAAATAGGGTTAAGGAGAATCCAAAGGGTTTTTACAAATACATTAAGGACAAAGGGTAACTAGGGAGAGAATAGGGCCCCTCAAAGATCAGCAAGGCAGCCTTTTTTGTGGAGCCGCAGGAGATGGGGCAGATACTAAACGAGTATTTTGCATCAGTATTTCCTGTGGAGAAGGACACAGAAGATATTAGAATGTAGGGAAATAGATGGTGACATCTTGAAAAATGTCCATATTACAGAGGAGGAAGTGCTGGATGTCTTGAAATGGGTAAAGGTGGATAAATCCCCAGGACCTAAAATCAGGTGTACTCTAGACCTCTGTGGGAAGCTAGAGAAGTGATTGCTGGACATCTTGTGGAGATATTTGTATCATCAATAGTCACAGGTGAGGTGCCAGAAGACTGGGGGTTGGCTAATGTGGTGCCACTGTTAAAGAAAGGTGGTAAGGACAAGCGAGGGAACTATAGACTGGTGAGCCTGACATCGGTGGTGGTCAAGCTGTTGGAGAGAATCCTGAGGGACAGGATGTACATGTATTTGGAAAGGCAAGGATTGATTAGGGATAGTCAACATGGCTTTATGCCATATTGACTATCATGTCTCAAGCTTGATTGAGTTTTTTGAAGAAGTAACAAAGAGGATTGATGAGGGCAGAGCAGTAGATGTGATCTATATGGACTTCAGTAAGGTGTTCAACAAGGTTCCCCATGGGAGACTGATTAGCAAGATTAGATCTCATGGAATACAGGGAGAACTAGCCATTTGGATACAGAACTGGCTCAAAAGGTAGAAGACAGAGGGTGGTGGTGGAAGATTGTTTCTCAGACTGGAGGCCTGTGACCAGTGGAGTGCCACAAGGATCGGTGCTGGGTCTACTACTTTGTCATTTATATAAATGATTTGGATAGAAGCATAAGAGGTACAGTTATTAAGTTTGCAGATGACACCAAAATTGGAGGTGTAGTGGACAGTGAAGGTTACCTCAGATTACAACAGGATCTTGACCAGATGCGCCAGTGTGCTGAGATGTGGCAGATGGAGTTTACTTTAGATAAATGAGAGGTTTTGCATTTTGGGAAAGCAAATCTTAGCAGGACTTATACACTTAATGGTAAGGTCCTAGGGAGTGTTGCTAAACAAAGAGACCTTGGAGGGCAGGTTCATAGCTCCTTGAAAGTGGAGTCGCAGGTAGATAGGATAGTGAAGGTGGCTTTTGGTATGCTTTCCTTTATTGGTCAGAGTATTGAGTACAGGAGTTGGGAGGTCATGTTGTGGCTGTACACACTGTTGGAATATTGCATGCAATTCTGGTCTCCTTCCTATTGGAAGGATGTTGTGAAACTTGAAAGGGTTCAGAAAAGATTTACAAGAATGTTGCCAGGGTTGGAGGATTTGAGCTATAGGGAAGAGGCTTAGCAGGCTGGGGCTGTTTTCCCTGGAGTGTCGGAGGCTAAGGGGTGACCTTATAGAGGTTTATAAAATCATGAGGGGCATGGATAAAATAAATAAGCAATGTCTTTTTCTTGGCGTGGGAGAATCCAGAACTAGAGGGCATAGATTTAGGGTGAGAGGGGAAAGTTATATAAAAAAAAAGACTTAAGCAGCAACCTTAAGGGCGGCACAGTGGTTAGCACTGCTGCCTCACAGCGCCAGAGACCCGGGTTCAATTCCCGACTCAGGTGACTGACTGTGTGGAGTTTGCACATTCTCCCCGTGTCTGCGTGGGTTTCCTCCAGGTGCTCCGGTTTCCTCCCACTGTCCAAAGATGTGCAGGTCAGGTGAATTGGCCATGCTAAATTGCCCGTAGTGTTAGATAAGGGGTAAATGTAGGAGTATGGGTGGGTTGCGTTTGGCGGGCGGTGTGGACTTGTTGGGCCGAAGGGCCTGTTTCCACACTGTAAGAAATCTAATCTAATCTAATCTTTTCACTCAGAGGGTGATAAGTGTATGGAATGAGCTGCCAGAGGAAGTCGTGGAGGCTAGTACAATTGCAACATTTAAAAAGGCATCTGGATGGGTCTATGAATAGGAAGTGTTTGGAGGGATATGGGCCAGATGCTGGCAGGTGGGACTAGAGATTGGGTTGGGATATCTGGTCGGTGTGGACAAATTGGACCAAAGGGTCTGTTTCTGTACTGTACATCTCTCTGACTCTAAAGAGGGTTAGTTCTCCAAACAAAGGGACAGTTCTCCTTTTATACAAAATCTTTACATTACTGCCAGTAATGTCCACAAGTCAACCCCCAGCCACACCCCCCACAGTCATATGCCACTCAAGACAATGCAGTGACCTGATCATCTCTCAAAATGATGTAAAGTAAATCATCTCTTAATGGCCAGATCTGTTATAAATAGTTTGTTTTTAACTACATGTTGTACCAGATTTTTAATTGCAATGTTCTTACTGATTTTGAATAGGAGATGATGGCAATGTAAATAGTAGGAGATGACAGTGTAAATTTATTTCTGAACAGTCTGAGATAGCAGCATAAAATTTTTTTTACATTCTACCGCAAGACAAAGACATATCACCATACCCTTCAGGACATCCAGTTTCTTGGAGGTCAGCAGAACAAGTTAACCCTTTAACATCTCAACCACCTCCAAACCCCGCCCCCCACTTCTACCTATCGCCTACGGTCACTGATCTCATTTCAAAACAAATTGGTGACATGAAAAATACAAATATGCAGGTAGTTCTTGGATGACATGCCTTCCAGCAGCAATTTGGCTATCACATCGCTGAAGAATTACGGAATGAAATTTGAGAATGCTTACCTCTGTTTGCAATAGCACAATTCCGGTGGGGTTTGGTTTGTGTGCTTCGTTCTGTGCATGCCCTGGTGTCCGCACCGAAATCTCCATGCCAGAGTGCACATGCACCGATGTCTGCACCAAAGTCCTGGTGGTGGTTTTTGTGCTGTTCTGTACATGTGCAATGTCAGCACCAGTCTTAGCGTCATTCTGTGCATGCACAATATCAGTTGCCCACCGAGCAGTTTTCTGAGAGAGATACTGTACAGACAGCAGCTTTCTTACATTTAAATGCACTGTTAAATTTACTTTTGTTTCATTAATAAATAGGATTTCAACCTTCATTCAGGCTGTGCTATACTTGGTGTTTGACGTTTAGATGATTTGAGTGATCATGTGCGGCATTTTTTGCTGGTCTGCCCCAAGCCCACTTTTCCCATTGGCCCCATTATTTCCATTAAGCGAGGTTTTGTTAGAGCGCAACTATGACATTGTAGGAGAACTACTTGGCATTAATAATATTTCTCAATGTTATTCATTTTCAACCAAAGTTCAAAACCTTCCTGGCTGAGATAACCTGGAACGAACTGCAGGTCAAAATGAGGACCTTTCTGGCGGAGTTGTATGCAATACTAGCTTATTGAGCAAGCAAGGAAATGAAATCTGTCTTTTTGAAATGGAGAAAAAATATTTTGGATTGCCTTTTTAAACTGGTAAGGAGATCAAAATACTCTGGATTTAGGTATTGCACAATGAGAGATTTGTGCACTTTCTGTACATCTAAAGCAAACTGATGAAAGTGAAGTGAAAACAACAGGGAAGGATTGGTTAGGGTTCGATATTGACTAGGGGATGCAACTTGGTTGTTTAAGATGTATACAGAGCGAGAGTGAGAGCTAGCAGTAGTTTAGAGAATTTGAATGTGTTAGATAATGAAGCACAGGTAGTTCAGGGGATGTGATGAGAGTTAAGAGAAATGAAACTTCCAAGAAAACTTAGGGTTTCTCTCTGAAGCTGTGAATAAACCTAGGCTATGAATCTAACATTACAAATCTACATTATTTAAACTATAGAAGTTGCTGTTACAATTCATATTATACAGCCTTAAATCTGTCCTTTTCAAAAATTTTTCCATTCCTTGAGCAGGAGCCTTTTTCTATAATTCAATATATTAAGTTACATAAAAAACTGTGAATAAGCAGAGATCCACAACAGATTTGCAGTGAAAGCAGCATCTTTGATGCAATGATACTTGTTAAAAATCACCATACCAAGCCATTACATTCTTCATGTACTTGCAGAGGTTTTTTTCTATTTGGTGTAGTTGTAGTTGTTCTAAAAAAAAACCTCTACTTTTGGGATGTTAATTGGAAAATTAGATGATTGATTAGAGTAGGCCAGGGGATGTAGTGTATGTAGACTTTAAAGTATTTGACCAGGTTCCTCATGGTAGCTGGTCCAGAAGATTAAGTCATATGGGCTTGGTGAGTTGGTAAGTTCAGTACAAAATTGGTTTGGCCTTGGAAGACAGAAGTTCGTTGTGGAGGGGTGTTTTTCTGGCTGCGATCAGTGGTGTTCTATAAGGATCAGTATTGGGACCTCTTGATTTTATTAAGTATAACTGATTTAGATGAAAAGTGTAGTGGTCTGATTAGAAAGTTTGCAAATGACGTGCAATTGTGGATAGTGAGGAAGAGTGGCAAAGGATCCAGATCAGTTGGAAAGTTCAGCAGAGAAATGGCAAATGGTGTTTAATCTGGGCAAGTGCAAAGTGATGCAGTTTGGGAGGTCATATGCAAGAGGACTGTATACAGTAAATGGCAAGACCCTTAGGAGCATTGATATACAGAAGGATCTTAGATTGCAATTGCATAACTTCTGAGAATAGCAATACAAGCAGATAAAGTAGTAAAGAAGGCATATGCATTCTTTCCTTCATTGATAGGAACATTGAATATAAAAGTTGGCATGTTATTTTGCTACTCTTTAAAACTTCAGTTAGGCCATTTTTGGAGTAGTGTGTACAGTTCTGGTTTCCACACTGCAGGAAGGATGTGGAGTGTTTGAAGAGCGTGCAAAAGACATTTACCAGGAGTTTGCCTATATTTGAGTGTGAAAATAGACAAGTCCCCTGGGCTGGATGGGATCCTAGGATCCTCTGGGAAGCAAGGGAAGAGATTGCAGAGCCTTTGGCATTGATCTTCAAATCATCATTGTCTACAGGAATAGTGCCTGAGGACTGGGGGATAGCAAATGTGGTTCCCTTGTTCAAAATGGCTAGTAGAGACAACCCTGGTAATTACAGACCAGTGAGTCTCACTTCAGTTGTTGGACAAGGTCATAAGAGATAGGATTTATAACCATCTAGAAAATAATAATATGATCAGGGACAGTCAGCACGGTTTTGTGAAGGGTAGGTCGTACCGAATGAATCTTATTGACTTTTTTGACAAAGTGACCAAACAGGTAGATGAAAGTAAACCGGTTGATGTGGTGTATATGGATTTCAGCAAGGTGTTCGATAAGGTTCCCCACAGTAGGCTATTATACAAAATGCAGAGGAATGGGATTGTGGGAACCTTCATCCCCTCCCCCACTCACCCATTGTACTCTATGCTACTTTCTCCCCACCCCCCCCACCCTCCCCTAGTTTATCTCTCCACGCTTCAGGCTCACTGCCTTTATTCCTGATGAAGGGCTTTTGCCCGAAAGGTCGATTTCGAAGCTCCTTGGATGCTGCCTGAACTGCTGTGCTCTTCCAGCTCCACTAATCCAGAATTGTGGGAAACATAGTTTGGATCAGTAATTGGCTTGCTGAAAGAAAACAGAGGGTTGTAGTTGATGGAACATGTTCATCTTGGTGTCCAGTTACTAGCGGCATACCGCAAGGGTCAGTATTGGGTCCACTGCTGTTCGTCATTTTTATAAATGACCTGGATGAGGGCTTAGAAGGGTGGGTTAGTAAATTTGCAGACGACACGAAGGTCGGTTGAGTTGTGGATAGTGACGAAGGATGTAGTAGGTTGCAGAGCGACAGATAGGACGCAGAGCTGGGCTGAGAGGTGGCAAATGGAGTTTAATGTGGACAAGTGTGAGGTGATACACTTTGGACAGAGTAATCGGATTGCAAAGTACTGGGCTAATGGTAAGATTCTTCGGAGTGCAGATGAGCAGAGAGATCTCGGTGTCCATGTGTGCAGATCCCAGAAAGTTGCCATCCAGATTGACAAGGTTGTTAAGGAGGCATACAGTGTCTTGGCCTTTATTAATAGGGGGATTGAGTTCCAGAACCAGGAGGTTATGCAGCAGCTGTACAAAGCTCTGGTACAAAGCACTTGGAATATTGTGTACAGTTCTGGTCACCGTATTATAAGAAGGATGTGGAAGCTTTGGAAAGGGTGCAGAGGAGATTTACTAGGATGTCGCCTGCTATGGAAGGAATGTCTTATGAGGAAAGGCTGAGGGCCATGAGGCTGTTCTCGTTAGAGAGAAGAAGGTGGAGAGGTGACTTAATAGAGACATACAAGATAATCAGACGGTTAGATAGGGTGGACAGGGAGAGCCTTTTTCCAAGTATGGGGATGGCAAACACGAGGGGACACAACTTTAAAGTGAGGGGAGATAGGTATAAGACAGATGTCAGAGGTAGTTTCTTTACTCAGAGAGTAGTAAGGGTCTGGAATGCTTTGCCTGCAATGATAGTAGATTTGCCAAATTTAAGTGCATTTAAGTCACCATTGGACAGGCGTATGGACGTACATGGAATAGTGTAGGTGGGACGGGCTTCAGATTAGTATGACAGGGCAGTGCAGCATCGAGGGCCGAAGGGCCTGTACTGCGCTGTAATGTTCTATATATTAGCTGTAAGAAGTGAAAAAACCTGAAAGAACCACAGATGCTAGAAATCAGAAACAAATACAGAAATTTCTAGAAAAATAGTCAGTAGGTCTAGCAGCATCAGAATTAATATTTGGGGTCAAGTGACCCTTCATTAGCACATAAGGAGAGGTTGGACAAACTTCAGTTGTTTTCCCAAGAGTGTCGTAAGCCGAGGGGTGAGCTGACAGAAGTACATAAGATTGAGGGGTATGGATAGGGTGAATAGTCAATCTTTTTCCTCGGGTGGAAATGTCAAATACTAGGCTTGTAGGTTTAAGGTGAGAACAGGAAAATTTAAATGAGATAAGTGAGGCTAGTTTTTTTTGACACAAGGTGGTAGGTGTCTGGAATGTGCTGCCAGGGTAAATGGTAGAAACAGATGCAGTAGCAATGCCTAAGGGGCATTTAACCAGGTACATAAACAGCAGGGAAGAGAGATATGGATCATGTGCAGGGAAATGGAATTAATTTAGAATGGCAACATGGTCACAGATGTGGTGGGCCAAGGCACCTGTTCATGTGCTGTGTTATTCTGTGTGGGTACTATGTGTATTCAGGCATCGCTCAAAGAAGTTGCTGTTCATAAATGACCAATCTGACCAGCCAGTCAGGGGAAAACTGCATATTATCATAGATTATTATACAAGATTAGAATATTTTTGGAACATAGTTAAATATTGTTCAGATGCAAGAATATGTTTGATTAGCATTTGTGACCTGCAGTCAAGAATAATAAAGAGCGTGGGTATGAACATGGTCTGGCTTGATGCAAGGCATTCCAACATAACATCCACCTCCCAATATTGTTTAAAGGCCCCCTAAATCTTACCTCTATTTCATTCCATACCACTCTTCATTCTCCCATTCTATACTGTGCTCTCCACATTTTCCCATGTCACCTCAGATCAGCTAAATATTCCTCATACTACTAAAGTCCCCTTGAACCCTTCCATACACCCTCATAGCTACTCATCTAGTACATATATTTCTCAGCAGCATCCAGTAGCAATGGAAATTATTTAAAAGTTTCTGTAAAACAATTTAATCAGGATGTTGTGGTGCGGTGGTAGTGTCCCTATTTATGAACATGAAGGTCTAGATTCCAGTCACTCCTGCCATCATATGTGTATGAACAATTTAATTAAAAATACTTTAAAAATATTAAACCTCTACCACTTTAAGAAAAACCCTAAACTCAAACACACTATTACTGATATTGAAACAGAAAATGAAAGGGGAAGCACAGTTTTTAAGCTTTGAAGTTCTGTCAGGTTTCTGATCAAACAAAATCATTATATCTTTGGCTATTGTGGGAAAAAGATCTGCCACCCTGCTCACCCACAGCATGGCAACATATAAAAAAAACCAAATCAAGCTGCCAATATACTCAAACTATCCAGAGTGCTCCAGTCTTGACCAAACAGGCTAACATGAAAACCAGACATGGCCAAGACCCTTCCTTGACCAGAGAATACACTCCTTAAAATAGCTTTTCAGAATCAGCTCCCAGCCTGATTAGCACTGCAGTCTCAACACCTTAAGGGCAGACTCATTTCTCATTGAAACCAATACCACAATCAAAACAGGCAGACTGAGGTGCCCCGGAAGACATCACACCCAGGTGTCCATTGTTTTCTTCCTGTATGCCTGGAGAAGGGACATTTGCACATATTCGCACAGATGGGAAATACAATGAAGAATCCTCTAGAAGACGACATTCTCATCCACCTCACAGATGGCTGGAATCTCATGTATCAATTATAAATGAATTTCTACTGCCGGATTCTTGATTAATTTCCATTCTGTTTATTCTTATTTTAATCTCTTTGCAATTTTCACCATTGCACTGTAACTGCTTTACAATGATTACCTTTGTGTTGTACTCTTATGAAAACATGCCTACACTTCTGTTCGTGTAGAGAATCAGTTCTGTGTCAGCCTGGTTAATTTCTCTTCTGTGAGATCAAATAAACTGCTTGTCAATTTCAGTGCAATCCCCATTTGTGGTCTCTGATCAATTGGGGAGAAAGTGAGGTCTGCAGATGCTGGAGATCAAAGTTGAAACTTTATTGCTGGAACAGCACAGCAGGTCAGGCAGCATCCAGGGAACAGGAGATTCGACGTTTCGGGCACAGGCCCTTCTTCAGGAATGAGCAGAGAGTGTTCAGCAGGAGAAGATAAAAGGTAGGGAGGAGGGACTTGGAGGAGGGGCGGTGGAAATGTGATAGGTGGAAAGAGGTCATGGTGAGGGTGATAGGTCTGAGTAGGATGGAGGCGGAGAGGTCAAGAAGACGACTGCAGGTCAGGAAGGCGGTGCCGGGCTGGAGGGATTCGGCTGAGACAAGGTGGGGGGAGGGGGGATGAAGAAACTGGTGTAGTCCAAGTTCATCCCCTGTGGTTGGAGGGTTCCCAGTCGGAAGATAAGACGCTCCTCCTCCGACCGTCGGGTTGTTGTGGTTTGGCGGTGGATGAGTCCAGTGACCTGCATATCCTCGGTGGAGTGGGAGGGGGAGTTGAAATGCTGTTGAGTTGGTTCGTCCGGGTGGCCCAGAGGTGCTCTCTGAATCGCTCCGCAAGTAGGCGGCCTGTCTCCCCAATATAGAGGAGGCCACACTGGCTGCAGCGGATGCAGTAGATGATGTGGGTGGAGGTGCAGGTGAATCTGTGGCAGATATGGAAACTTCCATAGGAAAGGAAACTTCCATATCCGCCATTTTTGCTCCTGGCTCAGAGGTAGGGGCACTACCACTGCACCACAAGAGTCCCATTTGGATATTATGAGCAAAAAAAAAATCTCAATAGTTCTTGGAACAAAACAATTACTTGCTGAACTGCAACCTTTGAAACCTAGCCTAGCATTCTTAATCAAACATATGTCCTAATCAAAGTTTCCAGCTCCACTGACAGAACAGGCATCCGTTTTTATTTCAAAGCAGAGTGATTGTCCATGAATGGAGTAGGAGCAAACACATCGCTTTTTAAAATAAAGCCAGATGTGCCATTCCAATTAAATTAGTATACAAAAGGTTGTCAGCAGAACATTTAATTTTACATTTTTCAAACATGTTTTAGTACTTTTTAAATGTCAGTTTGTCCAGTAGATGAGGGGGTTAAGGAGTGATGTGATCAAAGTCTTCAAGGTATTAACAGGAAAAGACAGGATAGATAAAGAAGTTGTTTCCACTGCTTAGGGATTCTAGAATTAGTGCATATAGCCAGACCATTCAGGACAGATGTTAGGAAGCAATTCTACATGCAATGGGGAAGCAATGCTTAAATAGTGTTATCGCAAGCTTGTTAATCTGAGACTTAGCTAATGTTCTGGGGACATGCGTTTGAATCCCACTACAGCAGATGAACTCAGTAAGATCTGGAATAAAGGCTGCAATGATGACCATGGATCCATTGTCAATTGTTGGAAAAACCACTAGTATCCTTTAGGAAAGGAATCTACCATTCTTACCTGGTCTGGCCTACATGAGGCCCCAGATGCATAGACTCTTAACCGCTCTCTTGGTAGTTGGGGGGATGGACAATGTCCTCATCCCGTGAATAAATAAAAAAAAATTAAATGGTATAGGTTTGGAACTCTATTCCACATATGACAGTTAATTCTTGATCAGTTGTTAACTTCAAATCGGAGGTCAATAAATTTTAAAGGCAAGTATACAAAGTTAGACCACAGATCAGCCCTTTACCAGCAGCAGGACAGGCTTGAGGGGTTGAATGCCCTCCTCCTGTTTCTATTTCCTACATGAAAAAAGGTACTATAATGCACATTAATAATTTTATACTGCTGGTCAATGAAAACATCAACTCAGTTTTGTCAGACAAATCTCTATAATGAAACAAAGTAGTAAAATAATCCATTTACATTGTAAGAGAACAGTGGCATTAGGTGTCTAAACATTTTAGATCTGCCATTTAGAACATATTCAACTCTTCAGCAGGCTTTTCGATTTTCTTACAAAATCAGCTTCCAAAATCCTGCACCACCAACTGAAAGTGGTTTTAGTCCTTCCTTAAAATGGGAAACCTAGTTTCAGTTAGGTGGCTGTGCATTTTGGACACAATAATTCCTCAAACACAGAAGCCAAAATGGTACAAGGTCAGGAATGTGGAAGAAAATCAGATTTCCTAAGACAAAAATAAAAGTCAAACCAAAAACAGAAATTGCTGGAAAGGTTCAGCAGGTCTGGCAGCATCTGTAGAGAGAAATCAGAATTAATATTTCAGCTCCAGTGACCATTCCTCAGGATTTATTGGACCCAAATCATTAACTCTGATTTCTCTCCACAAATGCTGCCAAATCTGCTGAGGTTGTCCAGCAATTTTTTTTTGTCTTGAGTTACAGCATCAGCAGTTTTTTCTTTTAAAAGTCTAACTATTTGTGCACTAAAATACACCTCCTCACCCATGTGAAAATCCAGCCCCACATATCTTTCTCACATTAACCTGAATGATCACTGATTTGATTAACCAATTTTTTTCTAAACAACCTTTTCAGAGATGTCATTACATACCTCTGAACAGGTAAGACATAAACCTGACCTCCACATTCTGAGATTGGGATACTACCTCTACACCAAACGAGGGCACTGATTTGATTAAATAAGCCATTACTAATTCCAAACAGTTGTTGGGCAATTTATTTTCAGGCAGAGCACAGTTGGCACCACATTACTTCAATTAACCTCAATTGTTATGCATTGCTTTAATGACTCCACATTTAACTGATAATGATGAGGAACAGAAACTGGCAGTATAATAAATATGAAATGAATTGTTAACAAGAATTTAGATGTGTAGAATTTTAGGCAGCTTCACTAAGATATATGCATGAGAGATTTAATTGTAACGAGAGAACTTTCTCCATAACAATCAAGAAGTTTGAGTTGAAATTTAATACAGGTATTCCATATTTTGAACAGGTTTGATGGAATACTTAGAAACCTGTTTCACTTGGAGGATCAGTGACCACAGGACACATGATGAAGGCAATTAGAAGAGGAACCTGGAGGGAGTTGAATAAAATTTGTTTAATGCAGCAAGTTTTGATCAGAGCTGTTATTTTATTTGTTTAAGGGATGTGGACTTTGCTGGCTAAGCTAACATTTATAATCAATCCACAGTTGGCCTTGAGTAGGTGGTAGTGAACTGCTTTCTTGAACCTCTGCAATCCATTTGCTATAGATAGACACATAGTATTTTCTTTTTTAGGGACAGTCCCCTTCAAGGAGGAGAGTCTTTGCATGTGTGCACACTCATACTGATCCAACTCTCAATAGGGAAAACACCCGAGTGGCTAGTGACAAGCAGTGCCCTTCACAAAAGGCAATGCTGTGTGAGACACTTCTGCTCTTTTTTTTTAAAACCCCCACACTATCGCCTAACTGCGGTAGTGCTTATTTGATGTCCTCTTTTTTTTATTACATCAAAGCGCAATTCTCCTGTTTATATTTTTTTTTCTTTTTTTTACCCCCCACACTACCGCCTAACCGCAGTAGTGCTTATTTTATCCCCAGCACCCATGGTGTGTGTGTGTGTGTAGACACATAGTAATTTTTTTTTTCAGGCTGTATTATTTTATTAAACAAATTACAAAACAGTTTACAAAAAACATTAACAGCTGTACACAAGAGACAGCAATTTTACAAGGGAGAGGAGCAGCAAAGCTAGGCCCCAAACCCTACCGTTCAACCATTTTACAGGGAGATGAGGACAAACCTCAAATCCAAGTTCCACATATGACAAGACAGTGACAATGACATTTGTACATTAGACAATACCGTTACATACAAAAGTGCAGACAATACAGACCCAGCAAGCCCCCGCCCCTCCCACCTTCCGACCACTCTAAGGCAGCCCGCCCCTACCCACCTTCCGGTTAGACACATAGTATTATTAGGAACACAGGAAAATTTGCACAGGTTTAGGCCATTCAGCCTGTTCCACCAATCAATGAGATCATACATATGTTGGTGTCCCTGTTTATCAGCTGCCCTTGACCTTGTAGATGGTAATGGTTATTGATTTAGAAGGTCCTGTTGAACATGCTGGGACAAATTTCTGTAGTACATCATTGAGGGAGACAATGGCCTAGTGGTATTGTTGCTGGATTGTTAATCCAGTGACCGAGATAATGTTCTGGGAACCCAGGTTTGAATCCTGCCATGGCAGGTGGTGGAATTTGAATTCAATTTTTAAAAATCTGGAACTAAGGCTCTAATGATGACCATGAATCCACTGTCGATTGTCAAGAAGTACCCATCTGGTTTACTAATGTCCTTTAGGGAAAGAAACTGCCATCCTTACCTGATCTAGCCTACATGTGACTCCTTGACCCACAGCAATGTGGTTGACTGATGACTGCCCTCCAGGCAATTAGGGATGAGCAATAAATGCTGGCCGAGCCAGTGAAACCCTCATCCTGTGAACAAATAAAGCAAGATGAAACCTTGTATATGGTACACACTGCTGCTAGTTGTGTCATTATTTGGGGGAGTTAGTGTTTAATTGAGGCATTCAAGAGGCCATGAAATGATTATTTGAATAGAACAATGTATGATGGCATGGGGAAAACGCAGAATGATATTCAGTCATAATGCTTTATGGAGAGCCGGTGCAGGCACAATGGACCTATTGGCTTCCTTTTGCAATGTCGCACTTCTGTGATTCTGAATGGGATGGTCACGTTTCCTGCTCTTTCCACTTAACTTGGAGCCATGTAGTGCAGAAAATTCTGGGCCTGAGTGCCATTTTATAGCAGACTGAATAAACAACTTTTTCTTGAAAAACTGCTGTTAATAATTAATTCTTTGTGCGTTAATCCTCTGCTTAATGAACTTTGTTCCGTAACTATCTCAGTACTCGAATGGGATGTTCTGCTTTGACTGAGCTCTGTCATCTCAGAAATAAAGGTTAGATTATTGCAGTGAGATGAAGTTATAAACATGCCTTTTGATGTTTGCAATGTTTTTCTCAGTATAAATGTATTCAAATTGCTTCAACCACACCCCTCCCCACATGATGACCTATCTTTCTCTAGTGTTAATTCAAGAAAATTTACTATATAAATGCTAGTTGTAAATACTTTTTTTTAAAATCAGATGCTACCTGTATGACAGTATTGACAGTGCTAGCTATTTTTTATTTTGGAAAAAGACTGTTTATGTAATGAATAGTTTGTCCTAAAATAATGTTCCTGTAGTGCCTTTTTGGTATGTGGGGAATGATTCATAGTTCTCTTTTCCCTCAGGCTTATTGGGTTGACTGTGTGTTGGTTCAGAGGATTTAAAATGGGCCTGTAACGATGCCGGGGATACCATGAGCAGTGTCACACTACGCTATTTCTGCTATGGGTGCCTCTTCACATCAGTGAGCTGGACACTATTCCTGTTCATCTACTTCAACTTGAACAATGAAGGCTACACCTTTGGCACTGTGCCCTTCGAGGGGAGCCAGCAGGCACAGTGGAGATTCCGGCCACAAGTTACCAAAGGCCCCACACAACTGCTTGAATCTCAGCACCGTGGCAATGTAGACAACCAGTTTATGAAACAAATGATGAGCAATTCTGAGAAAAAGTTGTCACCGTTTTCAGAACTAGGTGAGTCACCTGTTACAAATCAGTTAGAGGTCAGTAATGTGATGTTTAGTTTGTGACCGCTTCTGAAATGAAAATTTATTTATGAAATTTTAAGTACAAACCATTACAAGGCCTTCTCATCCATCACCAACAAAGAATAAGTCTTTCAGGGAAAATCTTCCTGCAGACTCAAGTAATTAAAACTACTTTCCCCCCCCCCCCTCCTACCGTCGAAAACTTCACCATTCTGGCAGTCTCATTTCCTTCTCTGATCCACCTCTTACTGAGCCCCATCCCAAGAATAAGCTGGGGTCATTGCCTACACCCTGAAAGTGTCATGCTTCCAGCTAACCTCAGAGATGGGGCCAGATTTTATCCCACGGCCCTGTGCTCCTAGTGGGGTGTCGCTGCTTTCTGCATGCCCATAACTCTAACCATAAAATAAAGGCTGACAGTCCAATACATTGTGAGGGAATCCTGGACTGTTGGAGGTGCCATTTTTCAGATGAGACATTAAACTAAGACCCTGTTTCCCTTTTATGTGACATAAAAGATCTCACAACTTTATTTGAAGAACAGCAGGGCCTCAATTAACATCACAAAACATATTATCTGGTCACCACCCTTTTGCTGTTTGTGGAAGCTTATGTACAGATTGCCTCTCGCATTTCTTACATTACAACAGTGACTACACTCAAAATGTCTTCCATTAGTTGTAAAATGCTTTGAAATATCTAGTAGTCATGAATCGTGCTTCGTAAATCAGATAAAATTGGATATAAATTGGAAATTTTACAGCATGGAGAGAGGTCCTTCAGCTCATTTTGCCCACACTTGTTGTCGAGTACCTATTAAATTGAGTCCTATTTTCCAACCTCAGATTACAACAGGATCTTGATCAGATGGGCCAATGGGCTGAGAAGTGGCAAATGGAGTTTAATTCAGATAAATGCTAGGTGCTGCTTTTTGGGAAAGCAAATCTTAGCAGGACTTATACACTTAATGGTAAGGTTCTAGGGAGTGTTGCTGAACAAAGAGACCTTGGAGTGCAGGTTCATAGCTCCTTCAAAGTAGAATCGCAGGTAGATAGGATAGTGAAGAAAGCGTTTGGTATGCTTTCTTTTATTGGTCAGAGTATTGAGTATAGGAGTTGGGAGGTCATGTTGCGGCTGTACAGGACATTGGTTAGGCCACTGTTGGAATATTGTGTGCAATTCTGGTTTCCTTCCTATCAGAAAGAGGCTGGTACAATTGCAACATTTAAGAGGCATTTGGATGGGTATATGAATAGGAAGGGTTTGGAGGGATATGGGCCAGGTACTGGCAGGTGGGACTAGATTGGGTTGGGATATCTGGTTGGCGTGGACGGGTTGGACCAAAGGGTCTATTTCCAAGCTGTACATCTCTATGACTCTATGACTCTATTTGGCATTTGCCTTGTACGCAGTGGCATTTCAAGTGTTTGTCTAAAGGGCTAATGTTCACTGCTTTCTTTACCTTCCTTTTTATATAGTTAACAAAGTTCTTACTGTCCATTTTATATTAATTGCTGGTTTGTCCTCAGTTTAACTTTGTTAATCATCTTTTGTTGGCTTTTAAAACTTTACACACTACATTACAATGGGATGGGCAATAAATACTGGCCTAGCCAACAGTGCCCTCATCCCTGAATTAATTTTTAAAAAATACAATACAGCACAGGAACACCTTCGGCACACCAAGCTTTCGCTGATTCCTAATTCTTATTTAGACCTCCCCCCACATTTACTACCTAATCTTGAATTAAGAGTCTAATGATAACCATGAGACCATTATCGATTGTTAGAAAACCCATCTGGTTCAATAATGTCCTTCAGAGAATGAAACTGCTATCTTTAACTGGTCTGGCCTACATGTGACTCCTGACCCACAGTAATATGGTTGACTTTTAATTACCCTCTGGACAAGTCGGGATGGGCAATAAATGCTGGTCTAGCCAGTGATGCTGCCATCCCATGAATGAATTATAAACATATAAACATGAGGATTCTGCTCTCATCGCTGCCTGTGGTAGGGAGTCCCAAAGATTCTTCCCCATCTGAGAGAAGCAATTTCTCCTCATCTCAGCATCTCAGTCTTAAATTGGCACCCATTAATTCCGAGACTATGATCTTTGGTCCTAGACTGTCCCATAAGGAGAAACATCCTCTCAATATTTACCCTGCAAAGCTTCTTAAGAATCCTGTATGCTACTTGCAGCCAAGGGGACAGCCTCAGAATGATGGAATGGCCCTTGAGAAGTGAGATGAGTAGGAATTTTCTCAGCCAGAGAATGATTATTTTGTGCAACTCATTGCCGCAGAGCTCTGTGGAGGCCGAGTAATTGAATATATTTGAGACAGAGATAAATAGGTATGTGATTATTAAAGGGATCAAGAAGGCAGGAGAGTGGCATTGAGAAACATACCAGCCATGATAGATTGGTGAATCCCAATTGATGGCTGAATAGCCTAATTCTGCTGTTTATATTTTATGGTCTTGATGAGATCACCTTTCATACTTCTAAATTCAAATGAGTAGTCTCAAGATTGTTTAACCTTTGCTGGTAGCACAATCCCTCTAAGCTGGGGATCATCCTAGTGAACCCTCCCTGGACTGCCTGCAGTGAAAGGAAAATAGGGGGACCCTTAACTGCTCAGAGTACTCCAAATGTGGTTTCTAGCATCTTGTATAGTTACAGTAAGTCTTCTCTACTCTTATGCTCCAAATGACCACCCCCCCCCCCCCCCAAGCAAAATAAGGGCCAATATTCCGTTAACTTCCCAATTATCTGCTGTACCTGGGTGTTGGCTTTCTGTATTTCATGCACAGTTAGCCCCAATTCCCTTTGTGTTGCAGTTCTCTGCAGTTTTTCTCCGTTTAAATAATACTATGTTCTAAGGTAAAAGTTAGAGTCTGGGCTATCTCTGATATGTTTTGAAGAGGTTTGATCTGGTCTATAACATCAGACACTATTTCCCTTTCATTAAGCTATGCTGACTCTGCTTGATTATATTATGATTTTCCAAATATTCTGCTTTACTTCCACAATACTTTTACAATAGGTGTTAGGCTAATCAGTTTATAGTTACCTGCTTTTTGCCCCTCTTCCCAGTTTTGAATAGGTTTGTCACATGGGCAATTTTCCAGTCCCCTGGTATTTCTCCTGATACTTCTCCAGATTCCAAGGATTTGTGGAAAATGGCAAGAAATGCATCCACTATTTCTGTTGTTACTACTTTTAGGATCCTAGGATGCAAATCATCGGGACCAGGGGACTACTCTACCTTTAGCCCTGTTGGTTTATCTAACACCACTTCTCTAGTGATAGTGCTTAATTCCTCCCCCACACTCTTTAGTATTAATGGGATGTTCAAAGTCTTTCAAACATAAACTCCCCTGTCATTTTCTTATTCCCCTTAACTGCCTTCCCAGATCCATTTTCTAAGGGGCACATGTTCACTTTGACTTTTTTTTGCTTGTCTCGTCACTTTTTGTATTCCTTGCTAGTTTTTCTGTTTTTATGATTTTGTTTTTCTGTTTCTGAATTTATCCCAGTCTTCATGGCTATCATTTGTCTCCTTACATGCTTTTTCTTTCAAATACTCTCCTTAAAGTTTTAACCATGGTTGTTTTATCCATTTCTTAGAATCTTTCCTTCTTACTAGGATGTACCTTTGCTGAGAGTCATGAATTATCTCTTAAATGTCAGCTACTCCTTGCTTACTGTCATTCCTGCTCTTCTATCAACCCAGTTCACTTTAACGAACTCTATCCTCATTTTAGTGTAATTAGCTTTATTTAAGTTAGGTTATTTCTGAACAAAGCTTTTCACTTTCAAGCTGAATATTAAATTCTATCTTGTTGTGATCACTACTTCTTAGGGAATCTTTTACTTTTGAGATCATTATTTAACCTGCCTCATTACTCATTACCAGATCCACAATAGTCCGTTCCCTGGTTGACTCCATGATATATTGTTCAAGGAAGCAATGCCTAATGCACTCTATGAATTTATTGTTTGAGCTACCTTTTCCAATTTGATTAACTCGATTAGCATGAAGATTAAAATTACCCACAATCATTGCTCTATTCTCTTTACATGGTCCAACTGTTTATTGCTTCGTAGCCTTTCCTACAGAATGGCTACTGGTTGGGGGTCTGTATACCATTCCTACGTCTTTCCCTTGCTGTTTTCTTTTTGTCTCCACTCAATGAACTGTACATCCAAGCCTAGATCATCTTTCACAACTGTCCTCATTTCATCTCGTATTAACAATGTTAGCTCATTAACTTTTCCATCCTTCCTGTCTTTTCAAAAGATCAGATATCTTTGAATGTTACCTTCTGAGTTTTGATCTCCTTGTAACCATGTTTCAATGATGACTATGAGATCATAACCATTTACTTAGATTTGCACCATCTTCTATCTTATTCCAAAAACTTATAAAATTAAGATGCAAAGCCTTTAGGTCTGTTCTATTATCAAATTTCCCAATACTTAAATATTCTTTGGCATACAGATGTTCTGTCACTCCCTTTTTTCTGGTAACAATCAGTTCTATCACTAATCTGCAATCCTACTTTCTCCATTACCTTTGATTTTCTAATTTTCCATGCAACTGAACTCCCTCCCAGTCCCAACCCACACCATTTAGTTTAAAGCCTTAACCCAAGTTATGCGATTCACCAGGACTCTGGTCCCAGCATGATTCGGGTGTAGCCCATCCCATCGTAACATTTCCTTCCTTTCCCAGTACTGGTGCAAATGTCCCAAAAGGTCGTGACGTTAAATGTCTTCAAGGCAGAGATTGATAAATTCTTGATCTCGCAAGGAATTATGGGCTATGGGGAGTGTGCGGGTAAGTGGAGTTGAAATGCCCATCAACCATGATTGAATGGCAGAGTGGACCTAATGGGCCGAATGGCCTTACTTCCACTCCTATGTCTTATGGTCTTAATTCAAATCCGTTTCTCCCACACCAGTCTTTGAGCCACACTTTAATCTTGTTGACCCTGTGCCAATCAGCAGGTAGTTCCGTGAAACTGAATAGTACTCCCCCTCAATTTAGTTTAAGGTCCCGATTATGCAATTTGCCAGGTCTCTGGTCCCAGCATAAAACTATAAGACAGAGAAGTAGAATTAAGCCATATGGCCCATCACGTCTGCCCTGCCATTCGATCTTGGAAGGTATCTTTCTCACCCCCATACCTGCCTTCTCCATGGAACACTGGATCCCCTTATCATCAAGAAGCTGTCTATCTCTGTCTTAAATATACTCAAAGACCTGGTCTCCACAGTCTTCTGCAGTAATGAGTTGCACAGATTAACCATCCTCTGCTGAAGAAAATCCTCCTCATTTCAATTTTAAAGGGTAGTCCGTTCACTGTAAGGCTGTGCCCTCAGGTCCTAGTCTCTCCTACTAATGCAAACATCATTTTCATGTCCAGTCTATTCAAACCTCTTAAGTATTCTGTAAGTATTAATGAAATCCCTCCTCATCCTTCTAAATCTCTTCAAGTACAGACACAGAGTGCTCAACAGCTCCTCATACAGTGAGACTTTCATCCCCAGGTTCATTCCTGTAAACCTCCTCTGGATCTTTCTGACGCCAGCACATCGTTCCTTAAATATGGGACACAAAATTGCTCTCAATATTCCAAATGTGGTCTGACCAGAGGCTTACACAGCCTCAGCAGTACATCTCTGCTCTTGTATTCTAAACCTCTGGAAATGAATACCAACTTTCTATTTGCCTTCCAAACTGCCAACTGAACCTTAAGAGAATCCTGAACTAGGACACCCAAGTCCGTTTGTACGTCAGATTTTCAAAGCCTTTCCCCATTTAGAAAATAGTCTATGCCTCTATTTTTTCCTACCAAAGTGCATAATTTCACACTTTCTCACATTGTATTCCATCTGCCACTTCTTTGCCAACCTACTAGTCTGTCCAAGTCCTTAGCAGTCTCCCCGCCTCCTCAACACTAACTGTCCCTCCACCTATCTTTGTTCACCAGCAAACTTTGCAACAGTGCCCTCAGCTTCTTTGTCTAGATTGGTAATATACTGTGTGAATAGTTGTGGTCCCAACACTGACTCCTGCAGAACTCCACTAGTCACTGACTGCCGTCCTGAAAAAGACTCTTTTATCCCCACTTGCTGCCCTCTGCCAGTCAGCCAATCCTGTATCTATGCCAGTACCTTACCTCGAGCAACATTGGCTCTTATCTTATTCAGCAGCCTCTTGCGCAGCACCTTGTCAAAATCTGAATAGATCATGTGCGCTGGCTGTCCTTTATCTAACTTGCTTGTAATCTCCTTAAAGAATTCTAGTAAACTTGTCAGATGTGACCTCTCCTTAATGCAGCCATGCTAACTCAGCCCTCTTTTGCTATGCCCTTCCAAGTACACCTTAATCTCATCCTTCATTATGGATTCAAATATCTGAGGTCAGGCTTATCAACCTATAATTTCCTGTCTCTTGTGACCCTCCCTTCTTAAACAGGAATGTGGCATTAGTAATTTTCTAGTCCTCTAGGACCCTCTCTGATTCCAGTGATTCCTGAAAGATCACCACCACTGCCTCTACAATCTCCACAGTTATCTTCTTTAGAACTCTGGGCTGTAGTTCATCTGGTCCATGTGATTTATCCACCTTTAGACCTTTCAGCTTCCCCACATCTTTTCCCCAGCACCTTCTCCTTAGTCATGGCGGCTATACTCACCCCTGCTCCCTGACTCTCTTAAAGTTCTAGTATGCTGCTGGTGTCTTCCATGTTAAAACTGAAGCAAAGTACCTATTCAGTTCCTCTGCCCTTTCTTTGTTTTTCGTTATTACTTCTCTAGCCTCAATGATCAGAAATTCAATGTCCATTCTTTCCTCTCTTAACTGTAAAATATCAGAAAAACTCTTGCAATCTTCTTTTATACTAGTAGCCAGCTTACCCATATACTTCATCTTCTCCCTATATAAAAAATTTAGAATTTCCACAGTGTGGATGCAGGCCATTTGGCCCATCAACTCCATGCCACCCCTCCGAAGAGCATTCCACGCAGACCCTCCCAACCCTATATTTCCCTTGGCTAATCCCCCTGACCTACATATCCCTGGACATTTATAGGCAACTTAACATGGCCAATCTAACTAACCAGCACATCTTTGGACTGTGGGAGGAAATCAGAGCACCCGAAGGAAACTCATGCAGATATGGGGAAAATGTGGAAATTTCACACAGACAGTTGCCCGAGGCTGGAATTGAACGCAGTGCTAACCACTGAGCTGCCTCTGCTGATTTTTAGATTTACAAGGATGTTACCAAGATTAGAGGGTTTGAGTTATAAGGAGAGGCCTGATAAGCTGGGACTTTTTTTCCCCCCTGCAACGTAGGAGGCTGAAGAGTGATTTATTAGAGGGGATTATATAGTGAATAGCCAAGGTCTTTTCCCCAGGGTAGGGGAGTCCAAAACTAGAGGACATAGATTTAAGGTGAGTGGAGAAAGATTTAAAAGGGACTGGAGGGGCAACTTCTTCACACAGAGGGTGGCGCGTATATGGAAAGAACTGCCAGAGGAAGTGGTAGAGGGGGTGCAATTATAATATTTAAAAGACATTTAGACAGATCCATGGATAGGGAAGGTTTGGAGGAAAATGGGCAGAATGTAGATAAATGGGACTGGTTAAGTTTAGAAAACCTGGCAGACATAGTTGGGTCAAAGTGTCTGTTTCTGTTCTATATACAGCTTTCCAATCCTGTGGCTTTCTAATCTTTGCCATATTGTGTGTTTCTTCTTTCGCTTTTATGCTGTCCTGATTTCCGTAAGGTTGCCTCATCCTCCCCTTAGGAGAAAGTGAGGACTGCAGATGCTGGAGATCAGAGTCAAAACGTGTGGCACTGGAAAGCATCTGATGAGCAGGAGAATCGATGTTTAAGGCATAAGCCTTTCATCAGAAATGTGCTGGGGCAAGGGGGCTGAGAGATAAATGCGGGAAAGGGTGCGGTGAGGCTGGGGGGAGGTTGTTGTGAAGGCGATAGGTAGATGCAGGTGGGGGTTGATGGTGATAGGGTGGAGCTCCCAGCTACCTTTCCCCCAGCCCCATACCTCCTCTCCTATTTATCTCTCTGCCCCCTTTATGACCCCCCCCCCCACACACATTTCTGATGAAGGGCTTATGCCTGAAACATTGGTTCTCCTGCTCCTTGGATGCTCCCTGACCTGCTGTTCTTTTCCAGTGCCACACTTTTCGACTCATCCTCCCCTTAGTATGTTTCTTCTTTCTTGGGATGAATTTCTGTAATGCCTCCTGAATTACTCCCAGAAGCTCATACCATTGCTGTCATACTTATCTTCCCTGCTAGGCTCCCCTTCCAATTAACTCTGGCCAGCTATTCCCTCATGTCTTTGAAGTTACCTTTACTCTTTTGTAATACCATTACATCTAATTCCACCTTATTCCTCTCAAACTGCTGGGTGTATTCTATCATATTATGGTCACTGGCCCCTCAAGGTTTCTTCACCTTAAGCTCTCTAATTAGGTCTGCCTCATACTCATCACTGAATCCAGAATTGCCTGTTCCTTAGTGGGCTCACCACGTGCTGTTCCAAAATAAGCATCTCGTTGACATTACATAAATTCTTTTTCTTGCAAGCCCACCTGATCTTTCCCTCCACCTGCACATTGAAGTCCTGTATGATTGTTCTAATAGAACAGGCATGTCAGAAAGGGACTATCTCCTGATTTATTTTCTTCTCCACATCCTGACTATTGGTAGCAGGCCTGTACACAACTACCATGAGGGTCTCTTTCCCTTTGCAGTTCCTCAAGTCTACCCAAACAGGTTCTACACCTTCTGACTCTATGTCACCGCTTGCTATCAAATTAATTTTGTTTATTACTAACAAGGCAACCCTGTCCCCTCTGCCCATCTGCCTCCCCTTTCAATAGAACGTGTACCTTCAGATATTTAGTTCCTAGCCCTGATTTCCATGCAGTCATGTCTCTGCGATAGCCAGAACATTGTACTTGCCTAATTAAATCTGCACTACAAGCTCATTTACCTTGTTTCATATACTCCGTGTATTTAAGTGTAACACCCTCATGTGTTGACTGCCCCCCCTTCTCATTGTTGTCTCCTTATTTTCTGTGCCTGAAGTTAGATTCCTGATCCCTTTCATACTCAGTGCCTTATTACTTGTTTTGGAAACTTTAGTAACCTCTGCTGAATGCCCATCCTTAACATTTTCCATAATTCTCCATGCAACTGAACCTACCCCCTCACTATTTAGATTAAATCCCTATCCACAGCAATTTGCAAGGACTCTGGTCCCAGCATGATTCAGGTGGAGCCAGTCCCATCATAACAATTCTTTCCTTCCCCTGTACTGTCCCATGAATTTAAACCTGTGTCTTCCCATGCCAATCCTTGAGCCAAACATTTACTTCTTTATTCTTTTTGACCCTATACCAATTTGCTTGTTGCTCAGCTAATCCAGGGATTATTGCCTTTTTATTCTGCTTTTTAATTTAGGCCCTAGCTGCAGAATCTCTTTCCTCATTCTGCATTTATCGTTGGTACCTACATGGACCGTGACAGCTGGATCTTTCTCCTCCAACTCCAAGTTCCTCTGCAGACCAAATGAGATATTCTAAACCTGGTCACCAGGCAAGCAACACAGCCTTTGAGATACTCATTCTTGCCCACAGAGAACAGTGTTTATTTTCCTGATTGCAACCACATTCCCTTATCTACCCTCTCTTAAATGGTTCCCTGTGCTATGGGTCTATGGTCATTCTCCCTACAACCCCCTGCTCATGTTCACACAATGAGCAAGAATCTTAAACCTGTGTGAGAAGCTCAGGACTGAGGATCCTGCCCCTACCTTCTGGATTCCGTCACACCGTCCTGTTCCTGACTAGTAACTGAATTCAGTGTAGTTAAACTGAGGAGTGTGACTGCCTCGTGAAACATAGCATCCAGGTAACTCTTCCCCCTTCTTGCTGTGTTGCACTGTTTGAAGCTTGGACTTAAGTTCATTAACTATGAGCTGGAGTTCTTCAAACAACACTTACTGTACGTGGTGTCCACCATCTCCCATATCATACAATACAACACATCGCCTGGCCCTGCATCTCTAATGACAGATTCCTTAATTTCTTTCTTCTTTAAGTTTTGTACTTGTCTTTTAGTTTAAAATCTGTATAATATTTGATCTGTATAACATTTGATCTGAAAGTAACTTAAAAGAGTCAAATTAGCAGCTATTACCAACCAATGAACTTATGGTTTTCCTGTGTTAGCACTCTTTGTTTTGTGCTGGGCTTCAAATTATCCTGTAAAAATGTTGAGAGTGTGGTACTGAAAAAGCACAGCCAGTCAGGCAGCATCCAAGGAGCAGGAGAATCGAAGTTTCGGGCATAAGCCCTTCATCAGGACTGAGGCTTGTGGGCTGGGAGTGCTGAGAAATAAATGGGAGGGCGTGGGGCTGGGTGAAAGCTCGCTGGGAATGCAATAGGTAGGTGAAGGTGGGGGAGAAGGTGATAGGTTGGAGAAGAAGGTAGAGCACATATATGGGAAAGGCATTGGACGTGTCAAAAGGGTGGTGCCTAGGTTGAGGCTTGGGACTGGGATAATGTGGGGGAAGGGAAAATGAGGAAACTGGTGAAATCCACATTGATCCCGTGTGGTTGAAGGTTTCCCTTTGTTGAAAATGAGGTGTTCTTCCAGGCATCTGATAGTTAGAGTTTGTTGATGGAAGAAGCCCAGGACCTGCATGTCCTTGGCGGAGTGCAGTGGGCTTTCTCCAAGTTGATTTCAATCCTATTGCAAAGAATCTACCAAAAATGCCTACCTTGAAGAAGTTCTCCTCTTAGTACAAGGATCTCAGTGAGTCCCCCTCTTACTGCACCCCCCCCCTCTCATCTCTTCTGCCTTGAAGCTCTTCAGCCATGTCCTGAAACAGACTCGCTACCACAGCCACATTTCCTTCCTCAGTACCTACCTACTTGTGAATCGTTTCAGAGAACACCTCTGTGACATCCGCATCAACCAACTCTAATGCCTTGTGGCTGAACACTTAAACTCCCCCTTCCCACTCCGCCAAAGACATGCAGGTCCTGGGTTACCCCCATCAACAAACCCTAACCACCTGATGCCTGGAGGAAGAACACCTTGGGGCTCTCCAACCACACAGGATCAATGTGGATTTCACCAGTTTCCTCATTTTCCCTCCCTTCCCCACATTATTCCAGTCCCAAGCCTCAACCTTGGTACCAGCCACTTGACCTGTCCATTGCCTTTCCCATCTATCCGTTCCACCCTCTTCTCCAACCTATCACCTTCTCCCCCACCTTCATCTACCTATTACATTCCCAGCTACCTTACCCCCAGCCCCACTCCCTCCCATTTATACCGCCCTCGGCCCCATTCCTAATGAAGGGCATATGCCTGAAACGTCGAATCCCCTGCTCCTCGGATGCTGCCTGACCGGCTGTGCTTTTCCAGCACCACACTCTCAACTGTGATCTCCAGCATCTGCAGTCCTCACTTTCACTTATCCTGGTAAAAAGCCTCACAAACTATGAATGAAAAAAGCAAGCACAAGGCACCTGTTCTCCATTTCAGTAAAATCCCACACTACTGCAAAGTCCCAGAAATACACAGTCACCCTGAGTGTGATTTTCCCTTCCTGATCACAGTAGATTGAACAGCCTCTGCCTATACTTTAACGATTCTGTGTCTGAGGAATGGGTCAGTTGGACTGTTTGAGATGTGAAAGAAGAAGGAAATGAAATTTTGATAGAAGCATATCGACAAAGATAAACACGTTGTTTAGTAGGTTTTCTGAATTTGGAAAGTATTTGCTGTAAAACATGCTAATGTTAGTGCTAAAGTTACCTTAAATGCATTTTAATTTTTTTCTTACAGGTATGATTTTCAATGAAGTAGATCAACAAATTCGGGATGCTGGATACCAGAAACATGCTTTCAATATACTCGTCAGTAATCGTTTGGGTTACAGTAGAGATGTTCCTGATACCAGAAACCAAAAGCAAGTTCCAACATTTATCACCTGATTTAAAGATGCATACCGCATGTACACTTGTATATGGCGGTGTATATTAATACCAAATTCCAAAGCTGTCACCATATCATCTTCACTGTTAGACCTGTTCTTGGTCATGTCCTTATTGCTACCCTCTTAGAGTCATAGAGTAGTAGAGATAAACAGCACGGAAACAGACGTATGGCCCAACTCATACATGCCGTCCAGATATCCTAAATTAACCTAGTTCCATTGCCAGTATTTAGCACATAACCCTCTAAACCCTTTCTTTTATATCCCCCTCCAGATGCCTTTTAAATGTTGTAATTGTCCTAGCATCCACCAGTTCCTCTGCATAACATATTTACCCTTTAGGTCCCTTTTAAATTTTTCCCCTTGCACCTTAAACCTATGCCTTCTAGTTTTGGACTCTGCTATCCTGGGGAAAAGACTTTGATTGTTCACCCTATCCGTGCCTCTCAAGATTTCATAAACCTTTATAAGGTCACCACCCAGCCTCCGATGCACCAGGCAAAATAGCCCCAGCCAATTCAGCCTCTTCCTATCTCAAACTCTCCAATCCTTGTAAATCTTTTCTGAACCCTTTCAAGTTTCACAACATCCTTCCTATAGCAGGGAGACCAGATGGCATGCAGTATTCCAAAAGTGACCTAACCAATGTCCTGTACAGCCACAACATGACCTTCCAACTCCTATACGCAATGCTCTGACCAATAAAGGCAAACCTTCTTCACTGTACTATCTAACTGTGACTCCACTTTCAAGAAACTGTGAACTTACATGCCAAGGTCTGTTTGTTCAGCAACACTCCACAGGACCTTACCATTAAGTGGATAATGCCATGACCTTCCCTACCAAAATGTAACATCTCACATTTATCTAAATTAAACTTCATGTGCCGTTCCTCAGCTCATTGACACATCTGATCAAGGTCCCATTGTACTCTGAGGCAACCTACTTCACTGTCCACTACACCACCAATTTGGTGTCATCTGCAAATTCCTAACTACCTCCTATATTCCTATCTAAATAATTTGTATAAGTGATAAAAAGCCGCGGACCCAGCACTGATCCTTTAGGCATGCCACTGATCCCAGGCTACCAGTCCAAAAAGTAACCTTCCACCACCACTCTCCTATCTTTGAGCCACTTTTGTGTCCAAGTGGCTAGTTTTCCCTGTATTCCATGTGATTAAACTTTGCTAACCAGTCTATCATGTGGAATCTTGTTGAATGCCTTACTGAAGTCCATATAGACAATGTCCACCACGTTGCCTTCATCAATCCTCGGTGTCACAGGCCTCAAATAGCGGGAGAATGCACTTGCTGCTGTCAGCCTCCTGTTGTTAGGAGAAGCCACCTCCACCACTCTGCATGTTGCCTGCTCTTGCTGCCACACCAGTGCTGCCGACAAACCTGCCACAGAAGGGGAGAAGGACAAAAAAACCAAAAGTAAAGGAAAATAAATCAAAGGAAAAGAACAGAAGCAAAAGTAAAACAAAGAAGGAAAGCAGATTGGTGTGGATGGGTCCCTGGCAAGAGCCTGCACGCCGTCCTGTTTATCTGCTGCCATCTTGCAGATGTTAAAGGACGTGATTGTAGAGATACTGGAGGCTTTGGTCAAAACATTCTAGAGCTCACTTGATTCTGGGAGAGTTCCAGTGGATTGAAAAACGGATAATAAGACATCCCTGTTCAAGCATCTGCCATTGGAAAAATACTGGTATTCATTGTTAAGAAGAAATAGAGTATTTAGATAAGCTTAATGCATCTAACACAGTCAACATGGTTTTGTGAAATGGCAAATTTTCTTGAGTTCTTTGAGGGTATAAGAAACTGAATTGATAAAGGGGAAATGGTAGATGTGCATTTGGATTTACAGAAGGGATTTGATAAAGTGGCACATCAAAGATTATTGCAGAAGATTGGAGCTCACTATATTCAGGTAATGTATCAGCATGGATTAAAGTTTGATTAACACACAGACAGCCTGGATTCATAGTTTTTTTTCTCATGTTGGAAAGGTATAACTAGAGGAGTGTCACAAGTATCAGTCCTAAGACTTCAATTACTTCCTATGTTATTGAATTGGAGGAGGGGGCAGAGTACAAAATAAATTAATTAGGGGCTCATGATGAGAAGATAAAGAATCTGCAAGAGGATATACATAGCTTGAGTCAGTGGCAAAAACTAGGCAGATGGAGGTTAATGCAGTAAAGTGTAAGATACTTTGGTAAGAAGAATGAAAAGTCAGACTATTATTTTAAATGAGGAGAGAATTCAAAGAGTGCTGCACAGAGAGATCGGGATGTTATTGTGCATGAAATACAAGCAGCATGCAAGTACAACAAGTAATTGAGAAGGCAAATAGAATTTTGGCTTTTCGCTAAGGGGTTTGAATTTAAATACGGAGAAATCTTGTTCCTGAGTGTTGGTGAGGCTGCACCTGGAGAACTGTATATTTTTGATCCCTGTATTTAAAAAAAAGAATATACTGGTATTGGAGGTACAGCAAACTTTGTTTTAACCGGCACCTTATGAGCTGGTACTTTCAATAAACCGACAAAAATGATGTATCTCAAATACTGGAAATTTATTGTATTATTGCGGTCTCCACGATGTCCAAATAGTCAGTTAAGGTTGCAAGTTTTTAAAAGATTTATTCATGGGATGAGGACATCGCTGGCCAGGCTAGCGTTTATTGCCAGTCCCTAATTGTCCAGAGGACAATTGAGAGTTAACCACATTGCAATGGATTTGGAGTCACATGTAGACCAGACCAGGTAAGGATGGCAGATTTCCTTTCCTGAAGGACCTTAGAGAACCAGTTAGAAGGCTCTCTGCAGGTAAGTTTTAATTAAGGCAAGGTTGCAGTATTACTTAAGTGATTTATACTGTAAATAAAGCATAACAGTAATGTGTATTCTCCCTGCATTACATCTCTACTACTTTTTGTGTGTTTTTATATTCATTCTGTGGACTTCTTGATCAACCGGAATATTAAATCAACCAACACACTCCTGATCCCTTAGGTGCCTGTTAATAAAATGTTTGCTGCAGTTGAAGAGTTTCACTAGGCTGGGCTGAAAGGATTGACAGATCAAGAATGGCATAACTGGTCATATTGTTAGAACTTGACATGCCAGGCAGTGCACGCCAGACCTGAATCATTTGTTGTATGAAACATGTGCCTACATCTGACTCCAGCAAAGTGATTGACTCTTAACTGCCTCTTAGGCAATTAGGGATAGGCAATAAATGCTGGGCTGACCAGCGACACCCATATTTGTGAGTGAATTACAAAGATAGCATGACATTCACAACAAGCGAGGCACTTACCCAGCCTGTGCTTGCAAATCTCACAATAGTGTACAATTTACATATAATTCCACGATTGGACAACATTTGCTAAACTATCCTGAAAGTGCAAAGAAATATGCTGGCAATCCAATATAGAATGTTTTCTAGGCCTGCAGTGTTGTGCGCTTGCATTTACTGCAAGTTACATGTATTGATATTGTTTTGCAAGGTCTTAAAGATTAAGTAGCAGAGTTAATGCATGGTTTTTCATACCTAGAAAGTGACACCATCGAGAGTGATTGAGTACAGTAGGAGTAAGAATTGGACATTGAGGCGGTTTGAATAAGTGCAGAAAGGAGATGAAGGAAGGTAGGCATGCTTAGCTGTGATGGATTTAGCATTTAAATGAGATAGGAATTATCATTAACTAGGTACATTAATCTTGAGCCTCCAATGAAAGAGTAGAAGATAAGCAAAAATACAAAAACTAAGTTGAAGATGCCAAATGGAAAAGAGATATGTGGCAATAAAACTAAAAGAATAGTTTAATGAAGATTGATGGCCATGGAAAGAAATGCACTGGCAAAGTGTACTGTCGAGTACACCATGGGAAGGGAATGTGTGGCAGGGGAGGTAAGACAGAAAGGGGAGGTAAGCAATTGGAATACAAAATGCAATGGAAATGATGCAAAAAACTTTGGAGGTGTCCATCACATGCTCAAAAAAAAAGCTGCAAAGCAAAGAAAGATAAAAGGATCATCAGAGGAGATGACAGATGCAGGTGATCATGGGTGAATGAGATCTAATATGCTAATATACCATGAGGAATCTCATATGAAACCTCCTAATCTAATTAGGTTTTATAAAGAAAAACATTGTCCCTGTCACGAGGAGAAAGAAAAAGTATATAATACTTTAAAATGGCACATGCATAAGATGATACTATTCACAACACAATGACTTATTTGGATGCAAACAGCAGACTCTTAATGCAGTATTTGTCGAAACAAAATGAAAAACAATTAGAACATATTATTCAGACAAGATAATTTTGTTTTAGCAATTGAAATTTTATTTCTTTTATTTTCAATCCTAATTATCTTTTTTTGTTGTCAGGTGTAAAGAAAAGAACTACCCAATGAATTTACCTTCTGCTAGTGTTGTTATCTGCTTTTTTAATGAAGCTATATCAGCTCTGCTGCGGACAGTACATAGTGTGTTGAATCGTTCTCCAGCAAACCTGCTGCATGAAATTATACTTGTGGATGACAATAGTGATTTGAGTGAGTCACCTTAAAATTTCTTGAAACATTTCACTTTTCATCCTTCCTGGTGCCTTGGTGGCTTTTGAATTACGTGGGACAGTATGTAGGCCACTTTTGGAATATTGCATGCAATTCTGGTCTACCTCCTAAAGGAAGGATGTTGTGAAACTTGAAAGGGTTCAAAAAAGATCTACAAGGATGTTGCCAAGGGTGGAGGGTTTGAGTTAAAAGGAGAGTTATAAGAAATAAGCTAAGGCTGTTTTCCCTGGAACGTCAGAAATGAGGGGTGACCTTATAGAGGTTTATAAAATCATGAGAAGCATGAATAGAGTAAATATACCCTGGGGTTGGGGAGTCCAGAACTAAAGGCCATAGGTTTAGGGTGAGAGGGGAAAGATATAAAAGGGACCTAAGGGGCAATCTTTTCATGCCGAGGGTGGTGCGTGTATGGAATGAGCTGCCAGAGGAAATGGTGGAGGCTGGTACCATTGCAACATTTAAAAGACATCTGGATGGGTGCATGAATAGGAAGGGTTTGGAGGGATATGGTCCAAGTGCTGGTAAACGGGACAAGATTAATTTAGGGTATGTGGTCGGCATGGACGATTTGGACCGAAGGGTCTGTTTCCATGCTCTATGACTCTGTCTCTTTAATCCTCCTTTAACTAGAAGCATAAGTGAGCAGATACAAAAGGATGGATCTCAAGACCACCTGGCCAGTAAAGTTAGGCTTGTGCCATCCCAAAAATTAACTTAACTCAATGTTCTAGTATTAAGTCAAATCTTGAATATGGTATTAGGCTCCTTATTGAATTGCAACTTTATATGATGTACATGAGTCTTTAATTTTAATTTTATTATCATATCAGGCTCCATAAAACAATGCAGCCTGATAATAAACAGGGCCACCTCACCTGTACAGTTAAATGACTCGCTCCTTCATGATTAATATCTATGCTGGCCTTATCAATCAGCATCTAACATTTCAACTGTATACCATCATCATACATGCTTGTAAAAACAGTCTGTTTCTAATTTTTTTTGTCAGTTAATCTAAAAGGTGAGCTGGAAGATTATATATGGAATAACTTGCCTAAAAAAGTGAAACTTGTTAGAAACGGTGAGCGAGAGGGATTGATACGAGGTAGAATGATTGGAGCATCCCATGCAACAGGTATTGAATTCAACTTCTTATACGTGAAAGTATTTACTTGTACTAAATTATTGCATTCATTATTAGAAATATTATTTCTTGAATTGAAGATTCTCATCAAGATTTAGGAGAAGATTCAACTTGAATCAAATCTATTTCTTCCCATAATCACTCAAATTCTTCCATGTCTTTCATGATGATCTAGAGTTTTAACATGGCACAAATGTTATGATACAAATTGATAAAAGTAAACAAAAATTTAGATAATGCTGTGTATCCAGCCTCAGTGATTGAGAGGATTCAGATTCAGAAGCTTAGCTTCAAATAAACAAATATTACCAATATTCTGCTTCAGCTGGGGAGAAGGATGGGGTCAGTATAAAGGGAACTGGAGATTATGGTAAGGACAGAAGACAGTTACTTCAGTCTTCCCAGTTTTTAATTGGAGGAAATATGTTGTCATCCAAGACTGAAAGTTAGATATGCTGCTTGACAAAGGGATGATTAAAGGATTGAGAAGTAGTATTGAGGTAGAAATAGAATAGAATTTCCTTTTATTGTCATGTGTACTCCATTGTAAAAGAACAATGAAAACCTTATACAGTGTCTGCCTCTTATGACACCATCTTAGTTACAAGTACCTAGGTACGAATCTTGGATACAATAGGGGAATAAAAGATAGTTGCGGAGGATCCAAGATGGCGGCGACCCAGCAAGTCTGAGTCGATAGTGCTCCTCCCAATTTTTGGACAAAGTGGGCCACCCGCCTCCACCACACTCACCAAATCATTTAAAATAGTTTTTACTTAATATAATTAGTTGCTCAGTACTGAATTTAAACAATCTAATCTCCTGTAAAAATGACTAAAGGGAAGGGAGCCCGCAGTTCTCAGCAGGCCTCCCCCACCCTCCCCAGCTGCAGCTGAGGCGTCTGCAACCGCCCTGGGGGACTTATCTACGGTGGCGAGCCTCGGGGAAATAATCTCCAAACTTGACGCGAAGATCGACGCCTTCATCGAAGAGTCCCAGAGCCAATGGGATTCACTCTCAGCCGCACTACAAAAGCATGACCAAGACATCAAGGAAATAGAGTGCCGAGTTGGAGGGGCGGAGCTAAAGGCCGCAATCTCTGAGACTATAACAGAATCAGCCTCGATTCTTGAGTTCGTCGAAAAAAATATTTGTTTGCTGGGCCTTCCCGAATGGGAAGAGGAAGGCCAGCTTATAGCATTTCTTGAACAGTGACTTCCACAGCTTTTAAATCTGGAGGCTGGATCAGGCCAGGTAGGGGTGGAATTGGCCTACCGGATTGCAATATGCGGGCCCGGCTCGAACCAGCACCCCCGCCTGGTCCTATTCCAGCTGCAGAGCTATAAGGAGAGGCAGGTGTTCTTAGAAGCTTCCAGAAATCTTGGGAAAGACCCCAAGCCATGACTTATAAAGGATCCAAGATTATGTTATTCCAGGACTTTTCCCCAGCTCTGGTCCAAAAGAGGAAGGCGTTTGACGAAGCGAAGAAGTGTTTAAGGGACTTAAATATACAGTACTCCTTGCGCTACCCAGCAACGCTACGCTTTAACCATGAAGGATCCGTGTATAACTTCGGATCACCGGAAAAAGCCAAGGAATTTTTGGACTCTCTTAGATAAATTGTAAGAGTTAATTAATGTTGTTTTGCTCTCCCCCCACTCCGGTTTACACCCCCCTCTTTTTTATACTAATCCCTTTCTTTACCTTACTGTTTAATATTATCTTCGGGGAGTGGGGAGTGGGGTTTATTTATTTGTTCTCTACTTAGTGATTTTCTCCCCTTTTTATATATATATATATAGAGAGAGAGAGAGAGAGAAAGAAGCTGGGGGGTCTAGTTAATGTAGGTGGGGGGAGGTGGTTACCTTATCCTATTTTATTTCTGTTTTTAGAAGCGGGGTTGTTTTCCCATGTTATTTTGTATTACTATATTTAATTATTACTTGTTGAGGCTGTAATTTTATAGTTATATATGTTTATACATGGTATGAACATTACCAAATATATCCAGGTGTTGGTGTGGGTGGGGGGGAGGGGGTGGCGGGGGCGGTAGGGTGCTCACTGTTAACTCTAGCTCTGTAGTATATTTTAATTTTCTTCATCCTGTCGTGGGGTGCCTGGTTCAAGGGTGGGGCACTGGTTTGGAGAGGATATGATGGACTTTTGGAAAGGAAGTGATGCCCCCTGGGAACAAGGGGGAACATGTCCATTTAAATACGTTTTATATTTTTTAAATTTAGAAATAGGTTTTTATTATATTGATGTGAGTGTATTAAAGAGCCTTTATTTTTGTGAATTTTATGTGTTCTATGCTCGGGATGTTCTGGATAGGGTTTCCCCTCCCGAGGGGTCTCGGACGATTATTGTTAATCAGTCGGTTAAATGGTGCACCTGGAATGTCAAGGGGAGTAATTCACCAGTCAAAAGGAAGAAAATATTATCAAACCTCAAGAAAGAAACGGTTGACATAGCTCTCCTACAGGAGACACACTTATTGGATAAAGAACACTTGGAATTATGACAGGGTCGATTTGATCAGTACCGGTATTCTGACTCATGATCATAAAAGGATTAACGCAATCTTTAGAAAATTTTATTCTGATTTATATAAATCGCAGGATTGTGAAGACAGAACTAGGAGGATGCAGTTATTTTTTAAAAGCCTGACCTTTCTGGACCTAACTCCTGAACAGGTATCGGTCCTGAATGTTCCCTTAACAAGTCAAGAAATACTTGACGCAATCAGGCAACTTCAGAACGGTAAGACACCTGGCCCAGCTGGCTTTCAAGCTGAATTCTATAAAGAATTTACAGCAATATTGGCTGGTCCACTTACGGACATGTATTACTACCCATAGAGTCAGGGCTGTCTCCCGCCTTTGCTGAAAGAGGCGAATATCTCTTTTATCCTCAAAAAAGGAAAGGACCAATATCCTTGCTAAATGTACATTTTAAAATCCTCTCTAAAACGTTAGCATTGAGGCTAGAAAGGGTATTGCCACACATCATAAAGGAGGATCAAACGGGGTTTTTCAGGGCCGTAGATCATCTAATAATGTTAGAAGGGTTTTGAATGTGCTTCAAGCCTGCCATCAGGGAAAGATACCAGGAGTAGTAGTCTCATTAGATGCGGAAAAGGCATTCGACAGGGTTGAATGGTCATATTTGTTTTACACATTGGAAAGGTTTAGTGTTGGAAAGGTATTTACCAAATGGGTCTCAACACTGTTTCATGATCCCAAAGCAGTTGTGATTACCAATGGATTAGGCTCGGATAGCTTCAGTGTGGATAGGGGCTGCCGTCAGGGATGTCCTCTTTCGCCATTGCTATTTACGCTAATAATTGAGCCACTAGCAGAAGCTATACGGGCTGACCCTAATATAACGGCCCCGAGGATTGGTACAGGTAAACATAAAATTACCCCTTATGCAGATGATGTTCTTCTATTTCTCAGTAATCCTCTGATATCCGTGCCTCACTTAATCCAAGTTATTAATACATTTAGTGTATTTTCAGGCTATAAAATTAACTTTTCAAAATCGGAGGCTATGCCAATGGACGGTCTTGCGAGTATATCCCACTTATTGGATGGATCCCACTTTCCCTTTCGGTGGTCCCTGGAGGGTTTTTTATATTTAAGCATTTTTATCACCTCAGTATTGGTCAGTTATACAAGGCTAACTTTGTGCATTTACTGGAAAGGATAAGGCAGGACCTCCAGCGATGGGGAGACCTTCCAATTTCCTGGCTAGGTAGAATAGCAGTAATTAAAATGAGTGTCCTGCCCCGTCTCCTATACCCTATGAGAATGTTTCCGGTGATGCTGCCGAGGCTGGCACTGCGTAAATTATATGGCTGGCTGAGTTCCTTTATCTGGAATCATAGATGGCCCCTCATTAAGCTGAAGAAGCTACAGCTTCCATAAGCAAGGGGAGGATTGGATTTTGCAGATTTTAGGAAATATCAGTTAAGTTCCCTATTAAGCTACATAGCCGATTGGATCTTGTTTGACCCGCAATCAATCTGGCTGGATACTGAGGCTTCTCAAGTAAAATGCCCACTTATTAACCTCTTGTTTTCAGACAAGAGAAAAATCATCACGGATCAATGTAAAAACCATATAATACTAAACACAATTAAAGCTTGGAATGTAATGCGGCAAAATGAGGGCAACTCACATAAAACATCCCCCTATGCTCCAATAGTGGGAGCATGGGGATTTCAACCGGGACTTACAGATGCCACTTTCAAACTCTGGAGATCCAGGGGTATCTCCTGTTTAGGGGATCTATTTAAAGAAGGGGTCCTGATGTCTTTTGAACAGCTGCATCAGAAATTTGGATTACCTAATGGAGACCTCTTTTGATACTTCCAAATTCGAGATTACATACAGAAGAAGACTAAGCTATTAGATAGTCTTTATAAATCAGATAGAGAACGTAGAGTGTATCTTCTGTCAGCACTATTTATCATTTATTACACGATGAAGTATCGGGAGATATGGACAATCTGCTTAAAACATGGGATCAGGATTTGGGACTGGAAATCTCTCTGGAAATGTGGAATGACATTTGGGAAAATACCAGAAGAATCTCCATCTGCAACAGAACTCAGGCCATTCAATTGAAGATACTTCATAGGGCCCATATAGTACCGGACCAATTGACAAAATTTAAGGCAGGAGCATCTCCAATGTGTCCCAAATATCCCTTCCGTCACCTCATCCCAGATAGGTGGTAAGGAAGATGGACAGATAGCTCAGGTCAAGAGGGCGGAGCTAAGTCGGAGGTTTGGAGCTGGGATGGGTTGGCAGGAGGGTGATTTGGAAGCTGGTGAATTCAGTGTTGAGACCATGTTGTAGTCTTCCAAGGTGGAAGATGAGGCATTCCTCCTTCAGTTTATGAGTGCCTTTGCTTAAGCAGTCACCAATCAACCCTACCTTCCTATAGCCATCCATTTCAACTCCCCTCCCACTTCCCCATGACATGTCCATTCTGGGCCTTTTTCACTGCCTAAACAAAGCCACCTACAAATTGGAGGAGGAAGAACACCTAATCTTCCACCTCAGGAGCCTACAACCACACGTCCTCAACATTGAAAATTTACCAGTTTCCAACTATCCCTTCCCTCACTTCATCCCAGATCGAACCCTCCAACTCAGCTCCTCCCTCTTGACCTGACCTATCTGTCCATCTTCCTCCCCACCTATCCGCTCCACACTTCCCACTGACCTATCAGAATCACCTTCTATCTTTGCCCACCTATCACCATACCAGCTACCTTTCCTCAGCATCACCCCTCCCCTTATTTATTTCTCAGCCCCCTTCCCGCCCCAGTCCTGGTTAAGCCCAAAACGTCGACTGTCTTGCTCCTCAGATGCTGCCTGATCTGCTGTGCTTTTTCCAGTGCCACACTTTATCGACTCTTGACTTCTACGGCATCTGTATTTCTCACTATCCTTAGTTGCTGCAAAGATTACCTCAAAACACAAAGTGGTTTGAAAACCCTGTGCTGTCAACGAGTTCAATTATTAATGATTTTTTGCATCCTCCAAGTCATGTAGCCAGTTTCCCAACTGCATCACATGGATGATAGGTTAAAAATATAGTTGTTCAAATTAATAATATTTAAACTTCCAGAGTGTGGTGAATCAAAATTCTTCTGTAGTTTGGATACTAGACACAATCCATTCAAGTATAGTACCATCTTCCTCCATGCTTACATTGGAGGTACATTGTATTTCAGTCTGAGAAAGAGAATGTCTTGTTCTCAAAGTCATTTTGTTACCTGTATTGGCACAGAAATTAGTTTCACAATATCTATACAAGACAGCAAGATAAATCATCGGTCACCTGCACTGATATCCTTTAAGTCAAAGTTGGATGCTTACTAGTTTGAGACTTTTGGTTGCTTCATCCTTTAACATGCCAGTCTTCAGGATGCTTAAAACGCTTCTAATTGCATAGAAGAAAGGAGTAGAAATGCCAAGACAGCAACTAGAAAATTAGACCTGAATAGTGGATATCCAGTGGCCAAATCTAAAGTTGGGCACTTAAGGGAAATATAAAATTCTGCTGTTATTCCTGTCCTGATTTATTGTTCAAGTATATAGTTCTAACATGGAGTCAGAAAGTCTTCGAAATACTCCTAAGAATTATTCCTGGAGTAGGAATTGTGGAAGGTTTCGACATAAACAAGAGAGCAAACTGCAATCAAACTCTGCCACCACCTCAACACACAGTAAAGGCAGTTGAGGCATTTGTAGGGGAAAAAAATGAATTCTTGGTGCTGATCTTGAAATTATAGAAAAGTCACAAAATAATTCAAGTGAGAGACTTTAACTAAAGCAACTGGAGTTGCTTCCCAAAATGAAGGTAATAAATCATGGAAATGCCACTGTGCTCAAACCAGTGACTCAGATTGAATTTGCACTGAAGTGTTGGCAGCAAAACAGGAAGGTTGGTATATCCAAGGATGAAATGATACTACAAGATAAAATATCTACGAATGTATTCCAAGCAAATAGAAGCCAATAAAAAAGAGGGCATGAAATAGCTTTGGCAAATAGAATTAAGGAAAATCCAAAGGGTTTTCACAAATACATTAAGGACAAAAGGATAACTAGGGAGAGAATAGGGCCTCTCAAAGATCAGCAAGGTGACCTTTGTGTGGAGCCGCAGAAAATGGGGGAGATACTAAACGAGTATTTTGCATCAGTATTAACTGTGGAAAAGGAATATGGAAGATATAGAATGTCAGGAAATACATGGTGACACCTTGCAAAGTGTCCATGTTACAGAGGAGGAAGTGCTGGATGTCTTGAAACATATAAAGGTGGATAAATCTCCAGGACCTGATCAGGTGTGCCCTAGAACTCTGTGGAAAGCTAGAGAAGTGATTGCTGGGCTTCTTGCTGAGATGTTTGATTAGATTAGATTCCCTACAGCGTGGAAACAGGCCCTTCGGCCCAACAAGTCCACACCGACCCACCGAAGCGCAACCCACCCAGATCCATTTCCCCTCTGACTAATATACCTAACACTATGGGCAATTTAGCATGGCCAATTCACCTAACCTGCACATTTTTGGAATGTGGGAGGAAACCGGAGCACTCGGAAGAAACCCACGCAGACACGGGGAGAATGTGCAAACTCCACACAGAGAGTCGCCTGAGGCGGGAATTGAACCCAGGTCTCTGGCGCTGTGAGGGAGCAGTGCTATCCACTGTGCCACCGTGCCGCCCACTATCATCAATAGTCACAGGTGAGGTGCCGGAAGACTGGAGGTTGGCTAACGTGGTGCCACTGTTAAAGAAGGGTGGTAAGGACAAGCCAGGGAACTATAGACCAGTGAGCCTGACGTTAGTGGTGGGCAAGTTGTTGGAGGGAATCCTGACGGACAGGATGTACATGTATTTGGAAAGGCAAGGACTGATTAGGGATAATCAGCATGGCTTTGTGCGTGGGAAATCATGTCTCACAAACTTGATTGAGTTTTTTGAAGAAGTAACAGAGGATTGATGAGGGCAGAGCGGTAGATGTGATCTATATGGACTTCAGTAAGGCTTTTGACAAGGTTCCCCATGGGAGACTGGTTAGCAAGGTTAGATCTCATGGAATAAAGGGAGAACTAGCGATTTGGATACAGAACTGGCTCAAAGATGGAGGACGGAGGGTGGTGGTTGAGGGTTGTTTTTCAGACAGGAGGCCTGTGACCAGTGGAGTGCCACAAGGATCGGTGCTGGGTCCTCTACTTTTTGTCAGTTACATAAATGATTTTGATATGAACATAAGAGGTACAGTTAGTTAGTTTGCAGATGACACCAAAATTGGAGGTGTAGTGGACAACAAAGAAGGTTATCTCAGATTAAAACAGGATCTTGATCAGATAGGCCAGTGGGCCTAGAAGTGGTAGATAGAGTTTAATTCAGATAAATGTGAGGTGCTGCATTTTGGGAAAGCAAATATTAGCAGGACGTATACACTTAATGGTAAGGTTCTCGAGAGTGTTGCTGAACAAAGAGACCTTGGAGTGCAGGTTCATAACTCCTTCAAAGTGGAGTCGCATGTAGATAGGATAGTGAAGAAAGCGTTTGGTATGCTTTCTTTTATTGGTCAGAATATTGAGTACAGGTGCTGGGAGGTCATGTTGCTGCTGTACAGGACATTGGTTAGGCCACTGTTGGAATATTGCGTGCAATTCTGGTCTCCTTCCTATTGGAAAGATGTTGTGAAGCTTGAAAGTGTTCAGAAAAAATTTACAAGGATGTTGCCAGGTTTGGAAGATTTGAGCTATAAGGAGAAGCTGAACAGGCTGGGGCTGTTTTTCCTGGAGCGTCGGAGGCTGAGGGGTGACCTTATAGAGGTTTACAAAATGATGAGGGGCATGGATACGGTAAATAGTCAAAGTCTTTTCCCTGGGTTGGGGGAGTCCAGAACTAGAGGGCATAGGTTTAGGGTGAGAGGGGAATGATATACAAGAGACCCAAGGGGCAACTTTTTCACCCAGAGAGTGGTACGTATGTGGAATAAGCTGCCAGAGGATGTGGTGGAGGCTGGTACAATTGCAACATTTAAGAGGCATTTGGATGGGTATATGAATAGGAAGGGTTTGGAGGGATATGGGCTGGGTGCTGGCAGGTGGGACTAGATTGGGTTGGGATATCTGGTCGGCGTGGACGGGTTGGACTGAAGGGTCTGTTCCCATGCTGTACATCTCTATGACTCCATGAGTCTTAAATGGACATGGCATTTGCAGTCTCCAATTGTCTCAAATTGTAAAATGATTTTCCTAAAGGATTTCATGCTTAAAAACTGAGTTTCAAGCTAAGCAACTAATAACATGCACATTTGAGATTATTCAGTTATTTAATCCAGCATTAGTTTTTCCGATTTCTAGGTGAAATAAAACCTCAGTGGGAGTAAATCAGATTGGATCTATTTATGTTTAGTATAACTGTGGGCAGTGTTATTTTAAAAAGCTTTCAATCGTCATCTCAACAATATTTGTTGAGTCTAAGCACTAATGAATTCCTGTTGATTAAGGAGGAAAAATCCTCATGTTAGTAGGATGCAGTTATGTCTCCATTTCAGCTTTTGTCAATATTTTTCATTGCTATGTGGAATGGATGGAAGGCAAGTGCAAATGAGACAAAACCATATTAGAAGAGAAAATAGTACACAGTGATCTTTACAAATGTCAAGTTTTCCTGGGGCAGTTTAACTTACTTTGCTGATTGCTAAGATGTATTTTACATATGTATTTTATGATCTTGCAATGGAGATCTTTGAAATAACGAGTAAGAACTTACATTGCACAACGTTTTGGCATGTGGCTGCTCAGGAAGAATTAACATGTTGCTGCTGTCACATCCACCCAATGATATTGCAAGGGTGATAGCAAAGAGAATAAGGCTAAAATAATGCTAGCCAGAAACTCACTCAGTTTGTCCCTTTTGGGACAAATCTAGAATTATACTGCTTGGTCATCATATTTAAGAGACCATTTAACAAACTTATTTAGGTTTGGATTTTAAGCAATTAATGGTTCTTAAGTTTAGTCCCGAGAATTATGTCTTGTCATGGTCCAAAAGGCCTAACTCCTGTGCCAATTTTGTAGTTATGATGGTACCCAGACTCCCTTGGAGTATATGTTGAATCATTAAAAGTTAGCTTGTCAATACAACCAGTAATTAAGTAGCTGAATAGTTTATCTTTTATACAAGTGAAATGTCATATAATAGTAGAAAAGTCCAACAGGCAAACAGAGCATTGGTGAGACTGCATCTGTGGTGCAATGTACAGTTTTAGACTCCTTTCTTTAGAAGGAATATACTTATGTTGGAAGCAGTTCCGAGAAGGTTCACGATGCTGATTTCAGGGATAACATGTTGACTTATGAGAAAAGGTTGAGCATGTTATACTTGCACTCACTGGAGTTTAGAAATCTTGGATGTGTTTATTTGCCGCTCTCATCAGTTCAGGCTCCACCTCTTGGACACTTAGACAATGCTGACCTGCTTTCAATGGGTTGAATGCCTTTCTTAATCTGCCTGCTAACTCTTGTTCATCCTTTCTTAAAGTTCTTAGAATTTTCTAGATTATTAAAGAATTTATCTTTCAAAATTTCAGGATCCCAAGTTCCCTTTTTTTTAGTCAGTGACGTTTTGAAATCTAGCTACTGTTGTAATGTGGAGTCAATAGAGTGTGACACTAGAAAGAAAACACAGCAGGTCAGGTAGCATCTGAGGAGCATGAGAGTCGACACTTTGGGCTTAACCCGTTGGAAAGGTTGCAACTGGTTTACGCACAGAAAGCATCCACAAGCAACAGTTTGATAATAGTAAGATAATCTAACACATGTGGCAGGAGTGTATTATAGCAGTGCAGTGGGGCTGTGCTAATCTAGGGAAAGGCAAGATGTCGAGTTGGTCACAATGAACCACTGGGGTGTCGACCAGAAAAGCAAGGTCAGGTTATCATGAAAAGGAAAGTACCAGCAGGACAAATAAGATAGTGGGTGGGGAACTAGAGAACTGGTTGGGTAGGGAGCGGGAAGAAGTAATGAATGGAAGAGGATATGAATGTAAGAAGATGACAGGTTGAGATGGTCTTGTGATAGGAGGTGAAATTGAAAAGTTCAAGAATCAAATTAAGACACAAAGAACAGTGGTTCAGTGCGAAGTAAAAGAAAACAAATTATTGAGTAGAAGTGCTAAACAAGCTGGAAACAACAAAAGTAACAATTTGCTGTGAGCACAAACTAAGATCCTCTAGTGGATACACAACTCTAATTAATTTTGTGGTATGCAAATGTATTAAAATGTTACACTTTTCCTTATTTGTTGTATCTATGCAGACCTCAGCTTCCCAATTCTGTCTGTAACTAACTTAGATACTGGGGTCATTTTCAACTTTGCTGCCTTAGTTGTAAGCATTACCAACCAAATTTGCTTCCCACTATTGGGATAAATATTGGATGAGTTCTACAACAGATGGGCAACTTGCTCCATTAGATTGTTACCTAGGTGACAATGGTCATTTTTCATGTTCTACCTGACTAAATGCCACAAGATTCTGCATGACTCCTACCTACCTCTCTGATCTAAATCTTCTGTACGTTAAAATCATGCAAGGTACTTAGCCTTTTTTAAAATTAAACTCAAAATAATTATAAAAATTTCAGTTCATTAATTAGCAAATGAGGTGTGTTTTAGGTATTACTACTACCAGAGGATCTTAGATACACTTGGAGATCAGTTTTCTCACCTAATTTTTAGCATTTCTTTCCACAGGAGATGTACTAGTGTTTCTTGACAGTCACTGTGAGGTGAATGAGATGTGGTTACAACCGCTTCTGGCTCCAATTAAGCAGGATCGCAAGACAGTGGTGTGTCCAGTGATTGACATCATCAATGCTGACACACTAATCTACAGTTCTTCCCCAATTGTGAGGGGTGGATTTAACTGGGGTCTACATTTCAAGTGGGATCCAGTGCCTGCGTCAATGCTGAATGGACCAGAGGGACCGACTGCAGCAATCAAGTAGTAACCCAGTACTTTCTTAACTTCACAATGCAAGATATATAATTTTGCTTCACTCAAACAGCAGCTAGCTGACCCGCTTTCATCAGTTGAGATTTGTACCAAAGATTTTAATATTCTGCTTTTCCAGTTCTAATCATTTTCCCTGCTTTCTTTTGATGATTGCATATCTGGTCCAAGCCACTTAGGATAAAAGATTCAATGTTCCAATCACTCTTGGAGAAAATATAGTCTTTAATTTTCCCTTTATTACTTCGGTGTTAAACTTCATTATTCAGTTTAAACAATCTTTCACTATTTAAAGTATCAAAATTGTCATCATTTTATGGTGTGATCCTGGTTTAATCGAATCTCTAACTTAACATATCTATTCTCTCAACCTTTGTTTCATAACTATAACCTTAACTTCTTGGTATTGTTCCAGTGAACCGAGTTGAAATCTTTTATTTTTCCAATAATGGGTTCTCAGACAACATTCAGCATTATTTCCAAAAATCTTGTTTAACTCCAGTATTGTTTCCAGTTTTTTATATTTCATGCCTTTAAATGTAAAACCAACAATTCTATTTGCCTTTTTTATAATCCTCATCGAATCTTGCATAACATAAGGTAGTGCATCAGCCAAGCAAGGCTGTGGTGGCTGTTTGAAAAAGCTATTTATTTAATCATTGAAAGAGATTTTTATTTAGTCCCTTCATTCTCCTTTCCCAAAGTCTCACAAAACTAACATTGAATCAGCTTCTACCATTCTTTAAGAAAATGCATTCTAGATCATCGTAACTCTCGGCAGGAGAAATTTCTCATCAAACCTGGTTCTTTTTCAAGTTATGTTAAGACATTAGTCTTCTAATCTTTAAATTCTATCTACTTGCACTCCTATATTTAAGTGTTCCTTTGCCATTTTAGAAGTCTTATAATTTAGACAAACGTTTTGTGCAGTTTTGTTCTCAAATTGAAGTGCTTTAATTTCTTTGTTTTGAACTGCAATTTGCCACTTCTCTGCCAAGTTTTAACTTGTCTATATCTGGCTGTAATTTCTAACAATTCTTTTTCTCTCAGTCCACCATGCCACATAATTTGTTCTTATTGTCAAACTATTGGTTTAACTCCACATTTGTCTCTGCTGGAAGCATATACAGGTAGTTCTCCTATAACGCCATAGCTGTGTTCTAGCAAAACGTCGCTTAATAGAAATAATGGGGCCTATAGGAAAAGTGGGTGAGGGGCAGACCAGCAAAATGTATCACTCACGATTGCTCAAAAGTCACCCAAAATTCTAATACAAAGTTTGCACAGCCTGAATGATCGTTGAGATCATATTTATTAGTGAAACAAAATTAAATTTAACATAGTACATTTTAAAAATGTAAGAAAGCTGCTGTCTGCACAGTGTCTCTCTCTCAGAAAGCTGCTCTGTCAGCAGCTGACATTGCACATGCACAGGACAGCACGAAGACTGGCGCTGACATCATGCATGTGCAGAACGGTGCTGTGACTTTGACATGGACATCAGCGCATGCGCAATATGGCGCAGAGATTTCAACGTGGACATTGGTGTATGCACAGAACGAGACTTGCGAACCGATCCTAGCTGTAATCACGTTATTGCCAATGGAGGTAATCGTTCTCGAGAATGCCATTATAGCCAAATTGTGTTGCTGGAATGCGTGTTATCCCAGAGCTACCTGTATATAAATGCCTATACTTTTTGTTTTCCTGCTCCCTACATTATGCTGGGCATCTCCTTTCTCCTTTCCTCAATCCATGTGTCTTTCTACTCCTCCCTAATCCAATCAATGCACTCATTTCTTTGACATTCCCTCTTACCCATTCTCATAGCTCCTGGGTGCTTCCCTCCTGTTCCTTCTGTTCTAAGCAATTGAATGCTTCTTCATGCTATGGACGGAAATTTCCTATTCCCAGTAGGAATTCTTGCCCACTGTGTGGCGAGGCTTTTAATTGTTTATAAACAGCAGAGGGAATAGGAGCTAAGAGCAGCACTGGGGGGAGGAGTTGGAAACCATGCTAATTTTCATCTTTGAACACAGCCATGTGGACACTATCTTGGAAATACTAGCTGTGAGCATGAATCATGGATGGTTAGCAATTTGTAAGAAAAAACAGGAAATAAGATTACAGGTATTCCCAGTGTGGAGCTTGAAAAGGAATGATGGGCAGAATCCAATGGTGCTATTACAATGATTAACTGTTTTGCCTTTCTAACCTTTTTGCCCTAGATGACTTCGCTCTTGTATTTTAGATTTCTCTTGTGCTTTAGTCTCAGTCTTCCAAACTTTCCACAAGCTTTCTCTTTGTTTGAAGATCAAGGGTAGCTTTCCCACATGTGCCCTAGGAAACCCTGTACTAGTGATGGTATTTAGGTACTAGATTTACATCCCTCTAAGATGTTCTTTGAAACCAAGGGGGCATCAAAGCTAAACCAGAGTGCAAAAAACTGTCACATAATATTGATTTTATTTAACAGTAAATAACATTCTTCTCAACTACTGAATTAAGCAAAATAATTAAAATAATTTTAAGAATGAAGTCTGTGCAAGCAACTTTAAAATACATAAGTGTTTCCCTCTCTTTAAAGAATATTCAGTAAGCTGCTTGCTTCTCTTAAATTCAAAAGTGTGTCCCTTCATAGACTTTCTGGCAGACTGTGATTTCAGCAGAAGTTTGTTTTATCACATATAAGAGATACCAGAGCATGCTGGCTCTTGAATATCACACCAGTCAGATTGAAAAAGGAACCATTGAGCATACAAGAACTGAATCAATCATGCATATTATTTAAGTTTCAATTATTTCTCTTTCTAGAATGTGACTGAAAAAAAAGGACTAAAATAAGTTTGCTGGGATTTGAATTAAAGTACTTGTTAGGTAGTATATCATAACTTGATTCAAAACAATATTTAATGCTACTAAAAAAACTCATTTTTGTCATAATTATTTGATTGGTTCTCTTCATTATTTAAAAATTGTGGATTATATTTTCAATCTTCACCTTTTTACCTGTTGTTTTCAGAATGGGAGGAGGGAATTGTATTTCAGTCAAAACATTTTGCTATGTAGGCGGTTGCTTCTTAGGGCCCTCCTAATCAATTTTGCTCAGATCTGCAGTAGTGCTTTGTAGTTGCCTTAACAAATGTTTCTTTTTCCATTCTTGTGTCTTATTCAGGTCACCTACAATGGCAGGGGGTCTATTTGCAATGAACAGGAATTACTTTATCGAACTTGGGCAGTACGACAGTGGTATGGATATTTGGGGAGGAGAAAATCTGGAAATCTCTTTTCGGGTAATATTTTTGAGTTGTATGAAGTTCCTCTTTGCAAGAGATTAGGTCTTAATTAAAAATAAACACACAAACAATTATTAGAAATTACAGTATGGAAACAAGCTATGACTACATGTTCATTGGTCCCAGACCCAAAGTGTTGTCCTGAAATGTGTCCATGCTTCTCCCATGTTTTTCTCTTACTCTTTCATTCAAATACTTATTGGTGATATTTAATAGAAGTGATGGTGGAGTCTTACGCACTAATTGAGTTGCCCCTTTAATAAGGCCTGCCAAACTATATGCCACTGAGGTGGAATTTTGACCTGCCTTCCATAAGACCACCTGGAGCAAATTATGCTATGGTTTAACACTGTTTGACATTGGTCTGTTCAGGATCAATTTCCTTCCAGGAGGTAGGCTGTGTGATTAGAATGGAAGTATGTCCCCTCCCCCGACAAAATTCAGCTCGTGGTTTCTGCTTCAGGCATAAGCTTTGAGAATGCATTTCATGGCATAGCATAATATTTCTCTTGCTCTCTATCCCAACCTTAAATGTAATATATTCCCATACTCTAGACCCATTCCTTATTCATTGCAGCTGTTACTTCAATCTTTCCTGTCCTAGCCAATCTCTGTCAAATCACCTTGCAATCTCATCTGTTCTAATGTAATAGCCACAATTTATTTCTCATTGCTAGTAAATGTGTAAAATTATTGTGTGGGGTTTAATTGAAAATTTCAAGTATACTACATTATATTTATGGATGTGCAACTCACTGTCACATGAATTAGTTGAAGCAAATGATATCTGTGCATTTAAGGGTAAGATAGTTAAGTAAATGGAGAAAGAAATAGAAGTTCATATTGATAGATTTAAATGAGGAAAGATGTGAAGAGACCCAAGAGGAGCAATAACAACAGTTTGGACTGATTAGAAAATATGGGATAGAAACAGGCTATGTGGCCCATGTGATCAGTAAACTTCAAAATATAAGAGTCCTAAAAGGCAGAAGTGAGACTTTCTTTTATAAATGACCAGAAGAGATTGGAAACCCAATATTTATGGATGGGATCAAAAGCAAGTTCAGCGCAAATATTTTTGGATGATTTCTAAAAACAGCAGAGAAATGAGAAAATGGAGGGATTTAAGATGAGTATTCTGGAGGGTTATGTGAACACAGTGGTGAAGAGATTAGACGTCAATGGAGAAACATTGGAATAAGGGGAAACCCAATGGAGGAGTGGAGATTGCATGTAAATAAAGGGTGAAGGAGATTGCTGGTGCAGTTTAAGGCATTTGAAAGTGGAACAGGGATTATCTAGCTAATTCATTGGAACATGGTGAGACTGAAATATGGAGATTTGCTGTAGCAAACTGGAGTAGCTGGAGTTTATAGAGAGAAGAATGCATAGAACAAAATAATTCAGCATGTAAACATTTCAGTAATCTTTGCAGAAATAATATATATAGGTATTATAAGAAATAGGAACAGGAGTAGGCCATTCGGTTAATCAAGTCTGCTCCATCATTCAATAAGATTGTGGCAAATTTGATTGTGCCCTTAAATTTCACATTCCTATCTACCTTTGATAATCTTCGATTTTGTCTTCAAGTATCTATCTACATCTGCCATAAATGTATTTAATGAGTCTTCCTCCATCTATCTGTGAGGCGCTGTCTGCTGAGAACAAAGGAAATAAGACAAGGTGCAGTGAGTGGGGGAAGATACAAGAAATTTGGAGGACAGACATCATGGTCAGGCTCTGAATTGTAGAATTCAGCATTTAATCCAAGAGGCAGTAAAGTGCCTAGACTGCCAAAGAGGTATTGTTCCTCAAGCCTATGTTATGCTTCATTGGAACATTGCAGCCAGCCAAAAACAGAAATGTTAGCATGGGTGTGGTTTATAGATATGGCAACACCTGGAAGGTTGGGGTCATTCCTCCAAACAAAGCGGAGGTGTTCTTCAAAGGGATCGCCCAGTCTGCGTTTGGTCTTGCAAATGTAAAGGAAACTGCATTGTGAGCAATAAATAAATTGGAAGAAGTATAAATTAAACAGTGCTTCATGCAGATGGTATTTTTCTGGGCCTTTGACAGTGAGTAGGGGTGACTAGGATGTTACACTTTCTGTGTTTGCATGGCCACGGGGGAGTGAGGAAGTGTTAGGAGTGATGGAGGAGTGGACCAGAGTATTTTGGAAGGAGCAGTCCCTATGGAATGCTGACACTGAAGGGAAGGGAATATGTGTTTGGAGGTGGCGGAAATAGTGGAGGATGATCCTTTGAATACGAAGACTAGGTTAGAAGGTGAAGACAAAGGGAATTATTTTGCTGTTCCAGGAAGGACAGAGGTACAGGATCAAACACAAGGTGTGGGGTGTGGAATAATCCTTGCTTGAGAAAAAAAAATCATGTTGGGAGGCAGCCAGTGGAAGTGGGATCACCAGAACAAATGCGACAGAGGTGGAGAAACTTGGGAATGGAATCTTTGAAGGAAGTAGAGTGTGAAGAAATGTAGTCCAGGTAACTGTGGAATTTGGTGGGCTTGTAATGGATATTGGTGGATAGCCTATACCAGAAATAGAAACAGAAGTTAAGGAAGGGGAGAGAAGAGTCAGAGATGGACCAGGTCAAGGGGAGAGAATGATGGAAATTGGAAGCAAAACTGATTGCTTTTTCCAATTCCAGATGAGAGCAGGAAGCAGCTTGAAAAAGTTGTGGGTGGTGGCCCAAGTAGGACTAGTAAAAAATGTTCCATCTACCCCACAAAATGACAGGTATTGCTGGGACCAGCAGTGGATATCCACATTCATATTGTTTAATTGGAGAAGGTGGAATGGGTTAAATAATAAGTTGCTCAAAATAAGATCTAGCTCATTCATTTGAAGGATGATGGCGGTGGATGGAGCCTGTACAGACTGCTTTTCAGGGAAGAAGGAGAGTGCCTTCAGACCATACTGATGAGGATTGACATGTAAAGGAATTGTCTATCTCTTATGAAGAGGAGTTGGCTAGGGCCAGAAAACTGGAAATTGTGGAGCCAACATAAAAGTCTCAGAAGAATCATGAATATCTTTGTGTCAAGTCGGAACAAGGGAAATAAGGGAGGAAGAATAAGTTTATTAAGTCAGGAGCAGGCTGAAACAATGCCAGAACAGTCCTGTTTCTGGATTTTGGAAAGGACATAGAAATGGCTGGGCACTTTTGGGAGATGATAAGCTTGAAAGATATGAAGGGGAGATAAGGTAATTGACAGTTCTGGAAACAGCAGCTTGATGCCCAGGGTCATGATCCTGGGGGGAGTTAGGAGGGAGTTGAGATTTGACAATCAGCCTCTGCCAAGTAAAGATCTGCACAGCAGATGACAACAGCACCACCCCTATCAGCAGGTTTGGTAAAGTCAGGGCTGGAACTGAGAGAATGGAATGCAGCAAGTTCAGAGAGAGACCGGTTAGAGAGAATACGGTGGCAATGTCACGTCAACATAGAATCATAGAATCCTTACAGCGTGGAAACAACCTCTTCGGTCCAACAAGTCCACACTGACCCTCCGATGAGTATCCCACCCAAACCTATTCCTCTACCTTATTCTACATTTACCTCTAACTAATGGCCCTAACCTACGCACCCCTGAACACTATGGGCAATTTAGCATAGCCGATTCACCCATCCTGCACATCTTTGGATTGTGGGAGAAAACCAGAGCACCTGGAGGGAACCCACGCAGATACAGGGAGAATATGCCAACTCCACACAGATAGTCACCCGAGGCTGGAATCGAACCCGGGTTCCTGGCGCCGTGAGGCAGCGGTGCTATCCACTGAGCCAACGTGCCACCCCAAAAGCAAGGACTTAACCTGCCCCTTCAGTTGCACCCTTATGCAGAGTTTTCCTACTTGACAGGGAGCCAAGCTTTTAATTAAGATGGTTTCCAGGTAGTAGATATTTTTGATGAAACAAATCATAGAATCACTATAATGTGACAGCAGGCCATTCAGCTATCAAGTCCACACTGACCCTCCAAAAGACATCCCCCATCCAGACCCACCTCATTACTCTACTTTTCCCATGGCTAACCCACCTAGCTTACATATCCCTGTGAAACTATGGGCAATTTAACATGGCCAATCCACCTAACCTGCACATCTTTGGATTATGGGAGGAAGCAAGAGCACCCAGACACAGGGAGAATGTGCAAACTCCACACAGACAGTCACCTGAGGAATCGATCCCGGGTCCCTAATGCTGTGAGGCAGCAGTGCTAACCACTGAGCCACCATGAGTACTCAATGAAGAGATGAAGGTCAGTTGACAGGGTATACTGGAGATGGGTGAAAAGGTCTGTACGGTGGGAAGAGGACACCTGACGGAAGAAGTTGGGCATGGACGTCAAGACGACGGCAGAAGACTTCAGCATCATGTTGTGCCCCAAATCCATTGATGTGGGGGCATTAAGGGATGAAGCTAAGTCCTTTGCTGATCACAGATCATTCAGCATCAGAGAATGAGAGGTCAGAGGCTCTCACGAATGCATGACAAGAAGTGGAATTAGATGAAAATGCAATGTGAGGCATGGGGAGGGTAGAAGGATCCATAGGGTGGTGAACCCTTGAATCTTTGAAGCTTAACTGGAAGAAGAGAAAAGTTTCTTGTTAAAGTTTCAAATGAAAAGAAGAATAAAATGGAACTGGAGACCGTGATAGCTTTGAAATGGTATTTGTTTTGGAGAAGAGGTCAAGAGTCTGCATGTGGCAGTGCAAGGCTGAGTGTTGGCCTTGGGGTCTGGTGGGAATACTTATCTGAGGAGCATTGTATATCTAGGAAATATCTGTAATCTCAATTAGATTTCAAACACAAGGATGGAACTTAAATTGGAATTAATGCAGAGAAAGGGGGAGCAAGAGGCAGTCACTGAAGAAAGAGATGGGACTGTGAAAGCGAGTTTTAGCTACCAATTTTTCAAAAACTAAGAGTTAGAAAGCACTGAAAGTAAACAAACTGAAAAATAAAAACAGAAATCCTGTCAGAGAGAAGAGCAGAACTACTTCAGGTTGGGTGTACCTGGAAGAGAAATGACACTGAAATAAAAGCAAGATACTGCGGATCCTGGGAATTTGAAATGAACACATGAATACTGGAGAAACGCAGCAGATCTGGCAGCATCTGAAGAGACAGAAACAGAGTTAACATTTTGATTTTTAGTTGCATTGGTTTCCTGGTACTTTTTCTCTAGCAAGTGTCAATATTTTACATTTTTCTCTTCCTTTTTCTACTATGCTTGGGATGCTTTCCTGTGTTTTAAGATAGACCTCTCAATTGAGAACTCTTTCAGCTGAACAAAAACATTCATACTTTTTTTTTCAGCTCTATCTTTTCAACACATTCATTAACATTACTTTTGCCTCGGAAAGGGAGAATTAGTAAACAGTTATGTGACTTAATAAGAAATTGGTGCATGACTAGACCATGTGGTCCCTTAAGGCTGCTCTACCATTTCATAATATCATTGATCTTCTATACCAACTCTACTTTTCTGCCTTTGTTTCATATCCCTTGATTTCCTTAGTGTCCAGAGTAAATTCTCTATCTGGAATTTACTCAAGGACTGAGCTTTCACTGGCCTGAGGTACACATCTTCAAAGATACAGAAGAGTAGAAATCTCTTTTTTATCTCAATCCTAAATCATCATCCTCCTATATCTTATCCAACTTGTCTAGGAAATGGTTAGATATGTCAGCAGAAGTGTTTTCTGAAAGTAGAAACTCTGAATTGCTTGCTAATCCTTTTCGCATCTCTACATCTCAAAGTTCCTTTAAGAGGCTCTTTAAAATCATCCTCTTTGATCAAGCTTTTGGTCATTTGTCATGATAGTTCAATATGTGCCTTGGTGTCAGATTTTGTCTGAAATGCTTCTGTGAAGTGCTTTGGAACATTTTACTGTGTTAAAGGCATTGTAAAAATGCAATTAATTGTTAATGTGTGATATAGTTTACAATTCAACAATCCATTAAAAATTTAAGTTTTCACCGTAAATGTAAATATTTGACAGTATTTCCTCCAAACTGCATGGTTGCGCAGTTGAGCAGCAATGCAGAGTATACCTTGCAGTGCAACAAACAGGTCACACATAACCAGTTTTTCATTAAGATGCATATGTGCATGGTTGCACAGCAATCTTAAGGGGACCATACAGAGCTTAAAAAAAAAGGCTGTCAGCAACAAAGAAAAATCAGGGGGAGCATTGTAAGTGCAAAACAATTTCCAATCAGTTATTTAATCAACTGTAAAAATTGTTATTTTAGACCAAACACCACTTTGACCTCTCATTTGGGGCTTTTCATCTGAACTTAGAAATTGAATGTGGAACCAACATAGTTCATGTATTTGCAACATAGTCAATAATATACACCAACAGTGAATTTACTGGAACAGCCGGAACATAAATCTTGATAAATGACTATTACTGGAACCAAAGTAACTAGTAAAAATCAGTTTTATATATATATCCACACTCATTTCAGTAATATTCCTCTTTGTAATTAATAGTTGTAGTACCAAAGCAATTAAGGTTCTAGCAATGTCAAACAGTACTTGCATTATGCAGCATCTGTTTCTTTCTTAGCATTGCTTTGCTTTGGATTTCATTGTAGGATTCATAAGTGCTCCTCAGATTATACTTCACACCCTTGCTCTTTTATTACTTAGCTGACAGTAAGAGAACCTAGATCTATGTTGTTTGCCAGTAAGAGATTTTCAAAAGGATAGTTCCATCATACAAATACTAGGACATTAAAATATTAGTGTCATTTTCGCTAAGTCAAAATTTTAGGGATAACTGATGCTTTTAGAACAGTACATGTGAAATTTTATAGCTGCAAATAACCACTTCTTGTTTGCTGTAGCTAGGTAGAACACTCAAAATGATGTCAAATCAAGGTACCTTGCCTCAGTTTCTATTTTTTCTGACTTCATGACCTTGCCTGCTGATTTCTTCATTAGTTGCATTGGGCACTGGCAGCTGCCTTACACTTCTGTCCAGTTAAATGTCACAGATTTTTCTGGCCTTTTGCGTGGATGTAACTTATACTGTGGCACTATTTTAAAAGGATAGGAGAATTCTTCTTGATACCTACTCAATATAAATCAGTCAAATGACATCACTTTGCTCTTTGTGAAGCTTTCTGTGTGCAAACTAGTGCCTTGTTTCCTGCATTATGTTAGTGACTACATTCTAAAATACTTATTTGGGTATAAAGTACTTTGAGATATTTAAACATAACAAAATATGCAAGATCATTTTTTATAGTAGACTACATTCCACCTACTATCGAATGAATATATAATGGAACAAATTGATTTGCAAGAGATTATAGCTAGGTCTCTTATTTGTAAGGACATTTTAATGCTCTGTTAGATGCAGTATTTAATAGGTTTATGGGAAGCAAGTTTACAGCACCAAGCCGGAAAATACACGTAAGAACAGACAGGCATAATGTGCACTACATGTCAAGTACTAAATGAAAGCAGGCAGGAACCTGCATCCAGATTTTCCCAGTATCACTGAAGTGGTTGTCAAGATAATTTTGAGAATCTCTGGCATTGCTGAAATTTGAATTTTCTATTTGTCTCCGTAGGAAAGCACTTGGCTTCTGTCTGGCAGCTGCTCTCAATGGGCTTTCTGAGATTAGGACCTCACTATTTGAACATTTGCAATTCATTATTAGCCAGTTGAGTTGGGCCACTGCAACCTGTCACTCTTCTATTAGTCAGTTAGAGTAATACATTAAGTGAATTTTTACAGTTGTGGCTGTAGCTCCCTATGGCCTAATGTGGGGGTGGGTGGAGGAGGTGAATGAACAGAGATAAACCACTCTTTTAAAAGATAATTTTACCTTTGGTAAACTATAATTTGCAAAATTAAAAATGCTGTGAAGCCAGGAAACTGAACTTTGTATATTACCTTACCTTTCTTCTTATTCTTCTCTTCTGTATCTTTGAATCAGATTTGGATGTGTGGTGGCCATCTGGAAATAATTCCATGCTCTCGGGTTGGGCATATTTTCCGTAAACGCCGACCATATGGTTCACCTAGAGGACTGGATACAATGGCACACAATTCTCTTCGACTGGCACATGTCTGGATGGATGAGTATAAAGTATCTTTCTTATGTACTAAGGTTACCGCCCACTACAAATTAGAGCAATTCTGTGATTTTTCAACTGACCGGATGCCATGTTTTGCTTTTTCTCAAAGTAGGAGAAGACTTTGCAAAACCAATGCCATCACCATCAATTGGTGAATATTTACCTTTCTTTGATGCAGTTATATTTTCTTTGATCGTTTTGTTTTCTCCTTCTGACTATGTCCTTTTAGGTCAATCCTAAATTTGGTTATTCTCTAATCTCTGTTTATTTGCATTCAAAACAATGAGGCATGAACTAGCAGGCATCTGCTGTGACTGAAATTTATGAAATTTTTGTGCAAAGTAAAAATGTGTTATCTTTGAGAGAAATGTTTACACAAAATGGCTGTGGCAAATGTCTACCCTATGATCTTTTAAGCAAGTGGCACAATGGAAAAGTTTATGGAATTTTCGCTACATGCTTCTGATAGCTTCAACAGGTATAAGAAAACATTCTTCCAAGAGGCAGCGTAACTCAGGCTGCAAATGCTGCAAATCTGATTTATTACCTATAATTCTGGATTAGGTTTGAATGCCAGGTTCTCGAGTATACAAAATGACACTTTGCCATCAAATCGATTACAAACCTAAGCGATAGTTGAGGATAGCACAATACAAGCTGGCTCAAAAGTAGAAGACAGAGCGTGGTGGTGGAGGGTTGTTTTTCAGACTGGAGGCCTGTGACCAGCAGTGTGCCACAAGGATTGACGCTGGGTCCACTGTTTTTCATCATTTATATGAATGATTTGGATGTGCACGTAAGAGGTGTGGTTAATAGGTTTGCAGATGACACCAAAATTGGAGGTATAGTAAACAGTGAAGAAGCGATATAACAGGATCTTGATCAGATGGGCAGATAGGCCAAGGAGTGACAGATGGAGTTTAATTTAGATAAATGTGAGGTGGTGCACTTAGGAAAGGCAAATCAGGGCAGGCCTTATACACTTAATGGTAAGGTCCTGTGGAGTGTTGCTGAACAAAGAGACCTTGGAATGCAGGTTCATAGTTCCTTGAAAGTGCAGTCACAGGTAGATAGGAATGATTAGATTAGATTAGATTACTTACAGTGTGGAAACAGGCCCTTTGGCCCAACAAGTCCACACCGACCCTCTGAAGAGCAGCCCACCCAGACCCATTCCCCAACATTTACCCTTCATCTAACACTACGGGGCAATTTAGCATGGCCAATTCACCTAACCTGCACATCAGGCCTTATACACTTAATGGTAAGGTCCTGTGGAGTGTTGCTGAACAAAGAGACCTTGGAATGCAGGTTCATAGTTCCTTGAAAGTACAGTCACAGGTAGATAGGAATGATTAGATTAGATTACTTACAGTGTGGAAACAGGCCCTTTGGCCCAACAAGTCCACACCGACCCTCTGAAGAGCAGCCCACCCAGACCCATTCCCCGACATTTACCCTTCATCTAACACTACGGGGCAATTTAGCATGGCCAATTCACCTAACCTGCACATCTTTGGACTGTGGGAGGAAACCGGAGCACCCGGAGGAAACCCACGCAGACACGGGGAGAATGTGCAAATTCCCCACAGGGGAGGAATTGAACCCGGGTCTCTGGCGCTGTGAGGCAGCAGTACTAACCACTGTGCTACTGTGCCACCCAATAGTGAAGAAGGCATTTGGGATGCTTACCTTTAGTGTTCAGAGCATTGAGTAGAGGAGTTGGAGGGTTATGTTGTGGCTTTACAGGAAATTGGTTAGGCCACTATCCGAATACTGCGTGCAATTCTAGTCTCCCTGCCATGCAAAGGAAACTTGAAACTTGAAAGATTCAGAAATGATTTTACAAAGATTTTGCCAGGGTATGAGCAATAGGAATAGGCTGAATAGGCTGGGGCTATTTTCCCTGGAATGTCGGAGACTGAGCATTGACCTTATAGAGGTTTATAAAATCATGAGGGACGTGGATAGGGTAAATAGATAAGGTTTTTTCTCTGGGGTGGGGGGTCCAGAACCAGAGAGCAAGAGTTTTAGGGTGAGAGGGGAAAGATTCAAAAGAATCTAAGGGGCAGCATTTTCATGCAGAGGCTGGTGTGTATGGAATGAGCTCAGAGGAAGTCGTGGAGACTGGCACAATCACGACATTTAAAAAATGTCTGGATGGGTATATGAATATGAAGGGTTTAGAGGGAAATGGACCAAGTGCGGGCAAATGAGACGAGATTAGGTTGGGATATCTGATTGGCACAGATGAGTTGGACTGAAGGGTCCGTTTCCATGCTGTACATCTCTATGACTCTAAGTAACAATCCGGATAGGACAGTAAAAGTGTTTTCGATATTCTCCCCCTCCCACTCTGCCAAGGACATCCAAGTCCTAGGCCATCTCCACTGCCAAATCCAAGCAACCCGACGCCTGGAGGAAGAACGCCTCATCTTCTGAAATTGGGACCTTCCAATCACATGGCATGAACGTTGACTTTGCCAGTTTCCTCATCACCCATGCTCCCCCACCTTATCCCCCATCCCCCCACCTCATCCCAGATCCAACCCTCCAACTCAGCACTACCCTCTTGAACTGTCCTACCTGTCAGTCTTCCTTCCCACCTATCTGCTCCACCCTCCCCACTGATTTATCACCATCACTCTACCCCATGCATCTACCTATCGCCTTCCCAGCTATCTTCCCCACCAGCCCCACCCCACCCTCCTATTTATCTCTCAGTACCCCCCACCTCCACCACATTCCAGATGAAGGGCTTATGCCCAAAACGTTGACTCTTCTGCTCCTCGGATGCTGCTTGACCTGCTGTGCTTTTCCAGCACCCCAGTTTTCAACTCTTTTAGATTCTTGTTGAGCAAGGAGGGTGAAAGTTCTGGGGTGGTTGGGAATGTGGAGCAGGCTTGAATGACCTGCTCCTCATTTGTATGTGTAATATATGTGCTGTTATAAACAACCATGATAACCCTATTTCCTACCCTGGAATCTAGACCTTATGGTTATTACTTATTGTTGGTTCCATAGCAAATTGCCTTTATTTTCTGTGGAGCTAATTAATACATCTCATACATGAATTTCACTTTTCTGAGACTTGAAATAGATATTTATCTTAAATATTAACTGTAGGATATTTTTTAAATTCCAGGAACAACATTTTGCCCTGAGACCTGAGCTGAGAATCCAAAATTATGGTGATATCAGTGAACGAGTTGAGTTGAGAAAAAGGCTCAATTGTAAATCATTTAAATGGTATCTGGACAATGTGTACCCTGAGATGCAAATTATTGGACCAGATGGAAAAACCAGGGTGCAACAACCATTGTTAATTAACAAAGCTGTGAGACGGCCAAAGGTTCTCCAACGTGGAAGGGTAAGGTTCAATGTTACGACAAATTAGCTGATATTTTTTAGAAAACTGAAGTTAAAGCTTCCTAGAGCCATTTTTGAGAAAGTTATCAATTTAGTGTGCATTACTGTCTACTATAAATAACTTTATTATAAATTCATGACTTTAATTTCCTCAAACTTCACAACCTGATATTTATGCCAAATTTAGGGGGTTTTTTTCCATTTGCAACTGTCTGAAATTCCCTGTGAATTTAGGGGAATGATCCAAACCCAAACAAAGAACAACTTTAAACATTTGGGACCTGGAGAAAGCATGCAAGTTAGATAAGTTTCCTTTTTAATATGTCTGAAGGTGAGAGTTTTAGACCTGTGAACCACCCTAAATCAGACTTTCTTACACTCTGTTTTCCTGCTGATCAGTACAAGTGTTGCACACTAGGGACATTAATCAATAGGAATCAAGCATCTTTTACCAATTCTTTGACCAACAGTACGTAAACACCCTTGCAAAATCCTTTGCCTACTCAGTGCCAGAAAGGCAGGACTAGACTGCCCTTCCAAATGTTGAGTTGAAGCTTGAACCTCTAAGGACCAACCTCCTAAGAACATACAACTATCAACATCTCAAGGTTTAATGATACAATATAAGCTGTCTGTCTGCTCTGCTGTAGAGTCTGGGCTATCACCTGATAGAAACTCTAGAGGATATAAAAGATCATTAGGGACTCACTGCAAGATGGTAATTAATGTTAGCCATTTGTATATTGCAGTAAAAGTAATAATCTATTCTGCAGTTTTTGTGTGCAGAAAGTTACTGCAACAGCTGGTGACTCTTGACATTAGGTGACTTGAACACCACCATGCTGTTTATGAGAGGGGAGACAACTGGAAGAGATGTTGGACATGACTGTTACTGCAGCAGTATATGGATTAATAAGGTGATAAGTTCTTCAGTGAATTACAGCTGCAGTGGGCCTGCTGTATACAAATATTGGAGCCTATTTATTATGCAGATCAGGCAGGAAAGTGGAGTTGAAGTGCATGATCAGCATGACCTTAATGAATGGCAGAGTAAGCTGAAAGGACTGTGTTAATAGAACATAGAACATTACAGCGCAGTACAGGCCCTTCAGCCCTCGATGTTGTGCCGCCCTGTCATACTAACCTGAAGCCCATCGCACCTACACTATTCCATGTACGTCTATATGCCTGTCCAATGACGACTTAAATGTACTTAAACTTGGCGAATCTACTACCGTTGCAGGCAAAGCATTCCATACCCTTACTACTCTCTGAGTAAAGAAACTACCTCTGACATCTGTCTTATACCTATCTCCCCTCACTTTAAAGTTGTGTCCCCTCGTGTTTGCCGTCCCCATACTTGGAAAAAGGCTTTCCTTGTCCACCCTTCTGTTGTTACATCTGATGTTATTTCTTATATCTTCCTGCTTTTTCAGCATTCTCTAAGTCATCAATGTCCTTTTTCTTCGTTGTACTGTCCAAGTGTAATCTTTGTTGCAGAGCAGAATTGAATAGAACACTGCAAAGGTTCATAATTCAGGTAAGGGGATATTCATTTTGGGTTGCTTAGCAAGAAAACGCCTTTATATTTCCAGACATCAGAATAATTAGCTGAGGACTCCCAGTGGTCAGCTTCAGAAGGACTCTAACTGGATCATGAATTCAACTCATGCTCAGTTCAGTCACTGAACATAGGGTTCCAGGAAACATTATAACCAAATTGTGCAGCAGATTTCTTTTGTCCCAAGCAGCCAGGATGTCAAACTTGCTGTACTTTTTTAAAAAATTGCAGGTGGTGGTGTTTCCATACGTTTGCTGCCCTTGTCTTTCTAGATGGGAGATGTCATGGGTTTGGAAGGTGCTGTCCACAGAGCCTTGGTGCTGTGCATTTGTAGATGGTACACACTGTTGCCAGTGTGTCTTAGCAGTGGTGGAATGAATGTTTGTGCTAGGTGATGGGTCGTGAATCAAACAGGCTGCATTGTTCTGAATACTGTGGTACTTCTGGAGTGTTTGGTGGGGCTGAACCTGGCAAGGGAGCATTCCATCACATTCCTGATTTGTGCTTTATAGATGGTGGACAGTTTCTGCCAATTCAGGAGGTCAGTTAGCAGTCACAAACTTCCCAGCCTCTGATCTGCTCTTGAAGCCACAGAATTTATATGACTGGCCAAATTAAATTTCTGGTGGTATATATTTCCAAGAAAGGGTGGTGAATCGCTTGCAGGGTGAATATACTATTAGTGACATTCCTTCTTCTAGATGGTAATGGTCATATGTTTGGAAAGTGCTTTCTAAGGACCCTTAATGAATCTTTGCAGTGTATCTCGATAATAGTGTTGGTGGTAGAGGGAGTGAATGTTTGTAGATGTTCCGATCAAGTGAGGGGAGGCGATTGCAATGTAATATTATTTCTAGTCTATTAATGCAGAAACTCAGCTGATGTTCTAGGGATGCGAGTTCGAATCTTGCCATTGCAGATGGTGGAATTTGAATTCAAATTTTTTTAAATATCTGGAATTAAGAATCTACTGATGATGATGAAACCATTGCCAATTGTCAGAAAAACCTATTTTACTAATGCTCTTCAGGGAAGGAAATTTGTCATTCTCAGCTGGTCTGGCCTACATGTGACTCCAGACACATGGCAATTTGGTTGACTCTCAGACTGCCATCTAATTCTTGTATCAACTGCTACGAAGTCTCAACGCTTGTATCAATCGCTATGGTACCAAAAATGAAACCAGATTGACCACATGGCGTCAATCTAGACACCAGAAAAGACAATGGCAGAAACAACCTTGACAACCCTCGAAAGTCCTCCTTATTAACATCTGTGGCCAGTGCCAAATCTGGGAGAGCTCTCTCTTGTAGTCATGCTTACGGAATACAGGAGAGTATAGATAGACTGGAGAGTTGGGCAGAGAAGTGGCAGATGGAGTTCAATCCAGGCAAATGTGAGGTGTTTGCATTTTGGCAAGTCTAATCCTAGAGCGAATTATACAGTAAACAGAAGAGCCTTGGGAAAAGTTGATGAACAGAGAGATCTGACAGTTCAGATCCATTGTACCCTGAAGGTTGCTACACAGGTGGATAGAGTGGTCAAGAAGGCATATGGTATGCTTGCCTTCATCCGACAGGGTATTGAGCATAAGAGTTGGCAGGTCATGTAAAAATTGTACACGACATTGGTTCAGCTGCATTTAGAATACTGTGTACAGTTCCAGTCGCCACATTATCGAAATGATGTGAATGCTTCGGAGAGGGTGCAGAGAAGGTTTACGAGGATGTTGCCTGGTATGGAAGGTGCTAACTATGAAGAAAGGTTGAGTAGTTTAGGTTTGTTTTCATTAGAAAAAAGGAGATGGGGGGGACTTGATTGAGGTTTACAAAATCATGAAGGGTATAGACAAGGTAGATTTTTCCCAGGGTGAAGGATTCAATAACGAGAGGTCACGCTTTCAAGATGAGAGGTGAAAAACTTAAGGAGATACATGCAGCAAGTACTTTACACAAAGGGTGGTAGGTGCCTGGAACGCGTTGCCAGCAGGGATAGTAGAGGCAGGTATGGTTGATTCATTTAAGTTGCATCTGGACAGATGCATGAGTAGGTGGGGAGCAGAGGGATACAGATGCTTAGGAATTGGGCAACAGGTTTAGACAGTGGCTTTGGATCGGCTCAGGCTTGGAGGGCCGAAGGGCCTGGTCCTGGGGCTATAAATTTTCTTTGTTCTTAGGTAAAAGACCTTTACTATTCACCTTATCTAAGCCCCTCATGATTTTATAAACCTCTATAAGGTCACCCCTCAACCTTCTATGCTTCAATGTAAAAAGTCCCAGCAGCATCTCCTAATAACTTAAATCCTCCAACCCCAGCAACATTCTGGTAACTTTTCATACAAATACCAGATGATGATCATTTCTAATAAGAGACAATCTAATCACTGGCCGTTGCTATTACTATAATTAAATCCCTCTATCAAAATCCCAGGGGTTACCATTGACCAGAAACTCAACTAGACTGACCATATGGCTGCAAGAGCAGGTCAGAAGCTAGGAATACTGTGGCAAGTAACTCACGTCCTGACTCCCCAAAGCAGTGTGATGGAATACTCCCCACTTGCCTGGATGGGTGCAGCTCTGACAATGCTCAGAAGCTTGACATCATCTAGGACAAAGCAGCCCATTTGATTGGCACCACATCCACAAGTACTCACTCAGGTGGTGGCCAAATGTGATTATCACTGGACTGTTATTCCAGAGAAGAAAGTGAGGTCTGCAGATGCTGGAGATCAGAGCTGAAAATGTGTTGCTGGAAAAGCGCAACAGGTCAGGCAGCATCCAGGGAACAGGAGAATCGACGTTTCGGGCATAAGGGCTTATGAAGAAGGGCTTACGCCCGAAACGTTGATTCTCCTGATCCCTGGATGCTGCCTGACCTGCTGCGCTTTTCCAGCAACACATTTTCAGCTGTTATTCCAGAGACCCAGGTCATATCCAGGGGACCCAGCTTCTCGTCCTGCCATGGCAGATGGGGGAATTTGAATTTAATAAACATCTGGAATTAGGAGTCTAATAATGACCATGAATCTATTGTCAATTGTTGGGAAAAACCCATCTGGTTTACTAACATCCTTTAGACAGGGAAATTACCATCCTTACCTGGTCTGGCCAACATGTGACTTCAGACCCGCAGCAATGTGGTTGACTCGTAACTGCCTTTTGGGCAATTAGGGATGGGCAATAAATGCTAGCCTGGTCAATGCTACCCTAATAAATGAATTAAAAGAAAAACTCTCTCCATTATTGATGCTTATCAGCAGCAGTGTGTACTATCGACAAAATGCATGACAGAAATTCACCAAAGATCCTTAAACAGCATCTTCCAAAGCCATAGTCACTTCCATTTAGAAGGACATGGAAAATAGATACATGGGACAAAATTATTCACCATCCTGACTTGGAAATATATCACCATATTTTCAATGTTGCTGGGTCAAAATCCTTAAGGCATGTGTATCAACCCTCAGAATGTGGACTACAGATGTTTAAGAAGGCAGCTCACCACCTTCTCATGGACACCTAAGAACAGGCAATAAATACTGGCCAGCCAGTGATGTCAATGTCCCACAAGTGAATACATTAAAAAAGTGGACTGTTTTGTCTTGGATGGTGTCAAGCCTCTTGAGTTGTTGGAACTGCACTCATTGAGACAAGTGTGGAATATGCCACCACACTCCTGACTTGTGCCTTGAAGATCATGGACTGGTCTGGGAAATCAGATGGTGAGTTACTTGCTTCAGGACTCCTAGCCTCTGACCTGCTCTTGTAGCCACAATGTTTCTATAGCTAGTCCAGTCAGTTTTTGGCCAATGGTAATTTCAAGGATTTTGACAGTAGTGTATTCAGTGATAGTAATACCGTTGAATGTCAAGGACAATAGTTATGGATGTTGGTTTGCTTGCTGAGCTGGATGGTTCATTTCCAGATGTTTCGTCACCCTACTAGGTAACATCTTCAGTGGGCCTCAGGCTAAGCACTGCTGATAAGTCCTGCTTTCTATTTATATGTTTGGGTTTCTTTGGGTCGGTGATGTCATTTCCTGTGGTGAAGTCACTTCCTGTTCTTTTTCTCAAGGGGTGGTAGATGGGGTGTAACTTAATATGTTTGTTGATAGAGTTCCAGTTGGAATGCCATGCTTCTAGGAATTCTCATCCATGTCTTTGTTTGGCTTGTCCTAGGATGGATGTGTTGTCCCTGTCGAAGTGGTGTCCTTCCTCATCCATATGTAAGGATACTAGTGAGAGAGGGTCATGTCTTTTTGTGGCTAGTTGGTGTTCATGTATCCTGGTGGCTAGTTTTCTGCCTGTTTGTCCAATGTAGTGTTTTTTATAGTCCTTGCATGGTATTTTGTAAATGACATCCTAGGATAAGCCAAACAAAGACACACACGAGAATTCCTAGAAGCATGGCCTTCCGATCCGGAACTCCATCAACAAACACATCGAGTTAGATCCCATCATCCCCCCCCTGAGAAAAAGATCAGGAAGTGACTTCACCACAGGAAATGACATCACAGGAAATGACATCACCAACCCAAAGAAACCCAAACATAGAAATAGAAAGCAGGACTTATTAGCAGTACTTTGCCTGAGGCCCATTGACGATGTTACCTAGTAGGGTAACGAAACATCTGGAAATGAACCTTCCAGCTCAGCGAGCAAACCTACATCCAGAACCTCAACCTGAGCTACAAATCTTCTCAAAGCTTGCTAAGACAATAGTTATATTCTGTCTTGTTGGAGATGGTCATTTCATGTCACTTATGTGGCACGCATCTTGCTTGTTACTTGTCAGCCCAAGCTAAGGTTATGCTGAGTTGTTGCATTTAGACATGGACTGCTTTCGATGAAAATGTAAGTGATCTGATTAGTAATATGCAGACAACATGAAGGTTGGGTAGTGAGGAAGCTTATTAAAAGGTGCAGCAGGATATAAGTAAGTTGGGAAGGTGCGCGTTAAATGGAAGATAGTTTTGAGTTTAAGGTGATGCATTTTGGGCAGTTAAATGGAAGAGGGAAGTATACAGTAAATAGCAGGAGTGTTGATATCCAGACGGATCTTGGGGTACTCCATGAAAGTGGCAACACAAGTGGATAATGTGGTAAAGAAGCCATAAAACATGCTCATCTTCATTCATCTGGGCATTGAATATAAAGGTTGGCAAGTCAATTTGCAGCTGTACAAGACTTAAGTTAGGCCACATTTGGAGTATTATGTGCAGTTCAGGTTGCCACGCTATAGGAAGGCTTTGGAGATAGTGCAAAAGAGGTTTACCAAGATGTCGCTTGGACTAGAGTGTGTTAGCTACAAGGAGAAGTTGAACAATCTTGGATTGTTTTCGCTAGAGTGTCGGAGGCGGAGGGTGACCTGATGGACATATATAAAATTATGAGAGGCATGAATAGAGTGGATAGTTGCAGCCTTTTTGCCAGTGTGAAAATGTCAACACTGGGGGTATTAGGTTTAAGGTGAGAAGGGGGTGTTTAAAGAAGATGTGTGAGGCAAGTTTTTTTACACAAAGGGTGGTAGATGCCTGGAAAGTGCTGCTAGGGAGATGTTGGAAGCAGATACATTAGCAAAGTTCAAGAGGCATTTGGACAGACACATGAAAAGGCAGGGAATAGAGGGATGCAGACCATGTGCAAGTTCAGAATAGCATCATGATTGGCACAGATATGGTGGGTTGAAGGGCCTGTTCCTGTACTGTAATATGTTCTATATTGTACTTGCAAATATTCTTTTCCCCACAAACCTATCTTTCCATGAATCAATGTAACTGAAGAACAGTTAATTTGCTGTAATGAGATTCCAATTAATTTAGAACCCTTGAGACATAAAAATGCTACACTGTTTTGCAGAGAAGTAAGTAACCTTTAGCTGAATTAAAATATTTGCTCTTGCTGTATTCCCTGAGTAACTTTTCACTGCTCCTTAATCCTATCCAGCACTCAAACGTATGTAAATCTTTTAGCACTAGCTGCAGCATTTTACTAGTGTTTCTGTTATCCACCTGCTCAGATACTGCAAACTTCATGTTTTCAAATGTGTATCTTTATCAAAGGTACTATTATGAAGAGGAGAGTCGGCAAGATAGAAAGGAGAAATTGTTTTTTAAAGTTTGTATATATTGCATTTAAACAGATTTCACACCCAATGTATTACTCATGACCTTTGAGCGAAATTGCTTTATTTGCTGTTTGAGAAAAGGCATTTAAATTATATAGATTCAATTCTTTTTAAAAGAAAAGCTGAGTCATTTTAAATGAACTTTTCAGATCTCCTGTAGCACTGTTTGCTGATTTGAAGTGTTGTGATGCTTAACTATTAACCTGGACTGTCCTATTTGAGGCTGACTGCTCTCTCTGATAAAGAAGTCTCAATGCCCCAGCCCAATTAATTACAGCTGTTTAAATTTATAAATTTCTGGTGTAGATTAGAAAAATTATTGACTTTCTATCTTTTTTAGGATTATTTTCTCATTTGCAACTAAGTGTGTTAGCCTTGCATTGGATTTGATAAACTTCAACAAAGTCAATATTAGCAATTCTCTTTCAAATCATTGGAATCTAACCAAAAACGTTCTACTTGCTGTTTGTTCCCAGTCTTGCTAGGAAATGATCCAGACTAGTCATGTAACATGTAAACAGACCCTTCGGCCTAATTATTTCATGCTGACCATGTTTCCTACCTGAACTAGTCCCATTTTCCTCTGTTTGGCCCATTATCCCTCTGAACTTTCCTATTCATGTTACATTTGCAGCATTCATAGTTGCTGTATGGCTGGTCAAAATCCAGCTAGGGTGTCACTCACAAGAAGATATGGAACAAGTAAATGTATTTGCAATTAAAACAGTTGCAGCACTGTTGGAGTGAGGCCTGAACATTTGGGGTCATGTGCAGTTAGTGACAAGGTAAGCCAAGTCTCCTAAACAGCAGGTCATGATCCCCAAATCCCAAAATGTGGAGTTGTGAGCTGTGAGGCAGCATTGCTGTTGTGGAGCTCTGGTCCAGTCCTGGCAACTATGTGGTCCCTTAGAATCTCTCAATTCCATTCATAATGGAAGTAGCGTACCTTGCTTATTTTTAAAGCCTGAATCCTATCCAGAAAATCCCAGTGGGAAAGTAGCTACCTTTTTTAGTTAAATTCTGCACTGACATGTCTCTCAACCACTTCCCCCAACCACCCTCCACTACCTCAAGTCTTTCAATCTTTCACCTACCCCTACAGGTTTCCACCTTCTACCCTCCTACAAGTTGGGTCTTGTAAATTTTCCAAGCACCAAAAGGAGATAATGATGAGAAAAACATCTGGGGAAACAGCGTTTGAAATGATTTGAAGAATAACAATAGAGCCAAGACGTACTGAAGCTGTGGTAGCCCTACACTAGGTGGTGATCTGAACCCATCTGATCTAAAGCTGCAAACGTGACACCAGACTGTACAACTGCATACCAAGAGGATTGATATGTCACAAGAAACAAATTCACCAACAAGCTTGCTGCCTTGGTCTTGCACCTACTGAAGGCATTGAAATTGAATCCGAATTTATTAGGGTTTTCACATTTCCTGCCTTCACATTGTATTGCTGATCTAGCTTGTAATATTCTGCCAAATTTTCCGACCATGTTTACAAGACTCTCTGCATTATCTTCATAAGCCCTGGATCCAGTCACAAAATACAGCAGAATATCCACTGACAACAAAAAGATGATCTGAACAGCTGATCGTACAAAGACTAGAGGATGCAAATTTAAGGTTTTAAGCAAGTAATACAAGTAATGTGTTGGAATACTTTTTATGAACTAATTGGATCTTGCTGTCTGGAAGAGTGGTGGAAACAAAGGAAATTGGGTGGGCTGTTAGGGGAAATAAATTTGCAGAATTATGCACATACAGCAGGGGAATGGGATTGACTGGATTTCTCTGCAGACAGCCAGCATAGGCCTGATGGGCCAAATGATCTCTTTCTGCATTATAATTTCCTATAACTCCATGGTTGATTTAAATCTGTGACAAGAAAAATGCGAATCTTTAATAGATGACATTAATAACACCCCAATTTTAACTGAGCTCACATGGACTACATTGCAGTAATTAAAAGCAGTAAATCAAATTTCAGGAGGGATGATTCTGTCTGACAAACTGATGGAGTTTAAGGAGGTCGTAGGTATGATATTACAATGGATGCAGTGTACATAGATTGTTTCAAAGCCATTGACAAGGTATTACACATGAAATTACTGCTGAAGTTTAAAGTTTATGAATTCAAGAGAGGATATTAAACACTGACTAAAAGGGATGAGTTACTATGTCCTGTCCTGATTTTTGCTCTGCGACTGGTTTTGTTCATTCTTCAGTGATTTGATATGATCAGAAAAAGCTTTCCATGCAGGAAGTGTGGTTAGGGTCTGGAATGCGCAGTGGAGGTAGATTCGATCAAAGCATTCAAAATGCAGTTAAGTATTGAAAATGAAAAATGTGCAGTGTTGTAGGGAGAAGGAAGGGGAATGGCATTAAGTGATTTAATGGTGGATTAGACTCAGGGTCAAATGGCTCAGTTTGCTCTTATAGGTTGTGGTCTAAAAACATCCACAGGTTTTAGGCTTGATCACAAGTGAAAACATGTCTCTGTATCTCGTCAAAATCTTTCAGCATTCTCCTTACAATATAAAGAACTACTTTAACGCATTTGACTCATTTTGTCAGTATTGACACAATGAAGTGAAATGTTCATTCAGTGTCAACACCGACACAATGTGTCAAATGTGTTATATTGATTCTTGATATAAGGTAGAAAGCTGGAAGATTTTGACAACGTACTTGGAGTGCAGGTTCATAGCTCCTTGAAAGTGGAGTTGCAGGTAGATAGGATAGTGAAGAAGGTGTTTGGTATGCTTTCTTTTATTGGTCAGAGTATTGAGTACAGGAGTTGGGAGGTCATGTTGCATCTGTACAGGATATTGGTTAGGCCACTGTTGGAATATTGCATGCATTTCTGGTCTCCTTCCTATCGGAAAGATTTTGTGAAACTTGAAAGAGTTCAGAAAAGAAAATGAGCTACTAGAGGAAGTGGTGGAGGCTGGTACAATTGCAACATTTAAGAGGCATTTGGATGGGTATATGAGTAGGAAGGGTTTGGAGGGATATGGGCCGGGTGCTGGCAGGTGGGACTAGATTGGGTTGGGTAATCTGGTCGGCATGGACAGGTTGGACTGAAGGGTCTGTTTCCCATGCTGTACATCTCTATGACTCTGTGTTTCCACTTGTGATCAAGCATGCATTTCTGGTCTCCTTCCTATCGGAAAGATTTTGTGAAACTTGAAAGAGTTCAGAAAAGATTTACAAGGATGTTGCCAGAGTTGGAGGATTTGAGCTATAGGGAGAGGCTGAACAGGCTGGGGTTGTAATTATAAGATAGCGACTAATGAGTCCAATAAGGAACCCGAGAGAGTCCTCTTTGTCCAGAATATGGTTATGGTGTGGAACTTGCCATCATTTGTAGAGATTGTTGAGCATAATAATTTCCTAAAATTTGTCTGGACTCAAATTTGTTATTGTCCTATCTGTATTTCACAATGACATATATGTTGTGATCTCCAGTAATGGCATGACCACAAACTGTGCAAATTGGGGTCAAACAAGGTTGTGTCATTATAACAACCCTTTTCTCAATTACCCTAGTGGAAATACTGTAGAAAATTACTCTATGGAATGGAAGTAATGTACAGACCAGAGGGAAATTGTCAAAAATTCTCTGTTCAATCCAAGACCTCTTTGACCTCAGTTAGGGAGTTCAGAATGCAGATAATACTTATGTTCACACTCAGCAGTAACTTCTTCATCACCTCCATGCATTGTCGAGAGTGATGAAGGATTTTTGCCCGAAACGTCGATTTCGAAGCTCATTGGATGCTGCCTGAACTGCTGTGCTCTTCCAGCACCACTATTCCAGAATCTGGTTTCCAGCATCTGCAGTCATTGATTTTACCTCGAGAGTATTTGAGACCCAGGATCTCAAACTCAGGACTAAAGTCATGATTTTACTGGGCAGCAGTGATCCCTGTGCTCCTAAATGCTTTAAAGACTTGGATTACCTACAGCAGGCACTGGAGAAGTACCACTAGCATTGCATTCACAAGATACTCCACATTCAGTTGGAAGAGAAATTGTCCAACAGCAACCATTCTCCCCCAAGCCTACATGTGCAGTGTTGATGTGCCAATCAGTCAAAGTCACCTTGCTGAGGAGAACGTTTTTTTGTATGTTGGCTTTGCTGGCTGCATTAGTATTCATTGCCCATCTCTAATTGCCCTTGAAGAGGTGCTGGTGAGCTCTCTTGTTGAACTGCTGCAGTTCATTTTGTGTAGGTATTCAAAAATGTTGTTACGGAGGGAGTTCTGGGTTTTTGATCCAGTAGGGTCAGAATGGTAAGTAGCTTGGAGAGGAACTTGCAAGTGCTGATGTTCCCTATATCTGCTGACTTTGTCTTTCTGGATGGTAGTGTATGAAGTTTGGTCGGTGCTGCCGAAGGAGCTTTGGGGAATGTCATGTTGTATTGTGGTTAAGCTGGACACCAAAGGAAGCAATTGCTCCGCTCTGAATTCGGTCACAGCAGGAGACTCAGGAGGATAACAAATGCCTTAGGGATGTTATCAAAGCATCCCTGAATAGATCAAATAGATTTGTGGAAGATCCTGGCTTGTGACTATACAGTGAAAGTACTTTGAGCTAGGCACCAAACACCTTGAGAGAACGCTCCTGTGCCAAGCACACATGAGCACATGCCCACCTACATGTTGCAGAGTCTGCAGATCATTCATTGGACTTGGAAGCCATTTCTGAACCTATCAAACCAGAGTAGAAGCAATTCACCCCTAAATCCTGGGGGCTACCTGTGAAAGAAGAAGAACATAATTGTACTTAACTGATATCTAGTTAGGGGCATGGAGAAGAATATGCTGAGAAGATTATATGAAATAAGGTGGGCAGAGGCACGTGTGGAGGATAAGCTCTAGCGTAGGTGGATGGTCAAGTGGTTTGTTTTAGAACTGAAAAGTCTGTATAATTCTATGAATGTTAAAGCATTGAGCAAGATCTGAGTAATAAGATAGTCATGTTGAAAAATCATTTTATGTTGTAACTGACCTTGCTCTCCATCTCTGCAGATACGACACCTGCAGACAGCCAAGTGTATCAGTGCCCAGAACCATCCCAGCCAGAAAGCAGGAATAGTGGTGCTCAAGGAATGTGACTTAACAGATCCAGATCAGGTGAGCAGCTTCGAGAAGTTTTTGTTTCACACCAAATTCCTGGATTTTCATTCTGGAGTCAGGGGTAAGTTTCCTCAACAAATCTACAACTTTATTTCAGCAAATGAAATATAATTTTTGGAGATTGAGAAATGACAGTGATTTTCAAGGGAAAATAATTGACATTTCCAATTAACAAATAAGTTTAACTGGCTTAGTTTCAAAGAGTACAGTCTGTGGATGACTAACAGGAATAGGTATATATGTCATGGCACATAATCAGTGAATGAATGCCAGCCTGCACAAATAACATATGTTTCAAAGCACCACTGCAGCCAATTAAAGGGCTATGATAGAAGTTACATATACTGCCCTTGAAGTGGAAGAAATGAGAGAAAGGAAGGATATCTTCTGAAGAATATCTATGGCAGAAGTGCTAAGTGCCCTTTTCTATGTTGTATCATTGTATGATTCCATAAGAGTGACTTGCAATGCTTAGAGTCACAGAGATGTACAGCATGGAAGCAGACCCTTCGGTCCAACCCATCCATGCCGACCAGATATCCCAACCCAATCTAGTCCCACCTGCCAGCACCCAGCCCATATCACTCCAAACCCTTTCTATTCATATACCCATCCAAATGCCTCTTAACTGTTGCGATTGTATCAGCCTCCACTACATCCTCTGGCAGCTCATTCCATACATGTACCACCCTCTGCGTGAAAAAGTTGCCCCTTAGGTCTCTTTTATATCTTTCCCCTCTCACCCTAAACCTATGCCCTCAACTGATAAATGCTACTGGCAGCACTTATTTGGGATCAAATGTAATATTTCCAAGTTTACTAATATCAGACGACATGATGGGTATGAGAGTTGTAAGGAGGATGCAAAAAAAATTTGCAGGAGGTAGAGTAAGTGAGTGGATATGAATATGGCAGGTAGAATATAGTATGGATAAATTTACATTTAGGAGTAAAAGCAGAAACACTGAGTATTTCTTAAATTGTGAGAATTTTGAGAAATGCTGGTGTCCAAACAGAACTGGATTTCCTTGTTCATGAGTCACTGAAAGCTAAGATGCAAACACAGCAAGCATTTAGGAAAGCAAATTGAATGTTGTCCTTTATTACAAGAAATCTAAAATATAAGAGTAAAGAAGTCATGCTGGAATTCTATAGCAGGTGAGACTGTGCCTGGAGTATTCTGTACACTTCATTACCTTACGATATATTTGCCATTGTAGGAGTGTAACCAGGGTTTACCAGACAGATTCCTGAATAAAAAGCCCCAGTGCTGTCCTACAGCACAACATAAGGATATTTCTGTATAAATACTGTGTATTAAGACAAAAGTATTTTAAGAGTTTAGTTATAATTCAGACATAATGTTTGTTTTCCTCTCAACATTTCAAAGCAACTCTGTATGTTAACCTTTTATTTCCTGCAATCACTGCCATGATGTTTACAGATTTGGGTTTATGATGAAGAACATGAACTGATTCTGGCCAATCTTCTCTGCTTGGACGTGACAGAGACTCGTTCGTCAGATCCTCCACGTCTCATGAAGTGTCACGGGTCTGGGGGATCCCAACAGTGGACTTTAGGGGTAAGACTGTGATGGTTGGAAACTGAACAGACTGTGCCAATTGTGATAGTCTTGAATGCACAGCCAAAGACACACCTAATGCATTAACGACTGCTGTCAAAAAGTGTCGCGCTGGAAAAGCACAGCAGGTCAGGCATTAACAACTAACAATCTGACCATATTTTTTTAAACAAAAGCAATATTGTGCTGGAAATCTGAAATCAAAAAACTAAAATGTTAGGAAAATTCAGCAGGTCATTGAATACCTATGGAAAGAAACAGAGTTAACATTTCAGATCCAGTGATCTCTCATCTAAATTGTTTTTAAATGTTTGTTACGCTACTAGCTGTTAAGGAATCTCTGGATGACACTTAAGAGTTATAATGACAGGGAGCTGTAAGATGTATGAAAATATGACAGAAATTTTGCAGTTCAAACTTTTGTGTTTTGATTTTCTGGCCATGAATCACTTTGCTGTGGTTTTTTCCTTTCTCATTTCTTGCAGTCTCTGACCTCATTTCATTGTTGAGACCCACCTCGCACTCTTTTCCCTGTTTTTCAATGTTAGCTCCAGGTGAAATCAGAACAGCTAGAATTATTGCCTTTATTGTTCAACCACTCAATTAACAAAAACTGCTGCCCCCTCCCCACCTCATTTTCTGACCCTGTATTCTTTCAATTAGAAATTACCTCCTACTTGCACATCTGTACCATTTCATTTTCTATCCCAATCAAGTGAGGGAGAAACAGGAAATTTGACAAGATTCTCCTTTTGTGGTTCTAAAATTAATCTTCCTAATTTCCATAAGTTCCTTGCTCTGTTGTTGCTTACCTGTTATAACTGCAGTATTAATAGCAAATCAGATTATTTAGTTATGCATCAGGTCTCCCTGACCACCCCACACTGGATATACAAGAGGCAACCGTATGTTCTTGGGGTCTTGAGTGATCTGGTAGGTGCTAAACTTTGCTGCACTTACAAATAACAGGCCAGTTGATAGAGAAAAACACACTACTCTCTTCCACATAAAGCAGTAGTCCTCTGACATCGACAGCAGTGTTGGATATCCAATTCCAACTCAACTGAAGATACATGGTTCCACTGGAGCCAGTTGGTGAACCTACATTAATTTATTCAGCAATAGAAAATAATTTAGAATTGCTGTCTAGACCACACAGCACAGGAACTGGTATTCCCAATTCTTTCAAAGAATTGTTTCAAAAATAAGTAAGAGCAGGATTAAATCTTATGTCCCCTTTAGAGCTTGATCTGCCATTCATTCTGTTTACAGCTGACCTTATGCCTTAACTCCACTTTTCCACCTTCTTTTCATATTCCTTGTTTGTGTTAGTACCCAAAAGGTTATAGTGCCCAGTCTTGAATATACTCATCAACTGAGCAACCAGAACCATCTTGAATAGAGAATTCCAAATACTCACAACCATCTGAGGAAATAAATTTGTTTTTGTCTTAAATCTTAAATAGCTATGACGCCTAGTTCTTCAGCTCAGTGAAACAGTTTCTCAGCACATGCTTTAATCAAGCATTTTTGCACATTGCATGTGATCTTTGGATGGTTCCAAGTTCAAGATGGACACTCTGTTCATTCATCCATAATGTAGCAAACACTGTTTTTGTATAGTTTAATAATGAAACCATTCTATTATTTACAATATGCTGCTATTGTTAGTGAAACTAATTTTGGCAAGTGACTTTTAATTTTTTTTTTCCACAGAAAAATAACCGCATATATCAAGTGTCAGCTGGACAGTGTCTTCAAGTGGTAGATCCTGGTGACATCAAGGGATATATCATGATGGCAATTTGTGATGGCTCTGCAGGACAGCAGTGGCAGATAGAGAGTTGATATTTGGAGGGAACCTTCGGAAATGTTTATGAAGATTGACTTGAGAATTATATCTTCCACTGAAAACGCTACTCAGGAGCAGGGAAAGCTAACAGTTCCACTCTTTAACAGAAAAGCAGGAATCTGGTGGCAGGTCCTTACCTCAGTGTCTCAACTTGCTGATTATAATAATTTACAATAGTAATTTTATCATAAAATATTTTTCTATATTAGCTTCAGATTTGTTCTATGATTCTCTGACATCACAAGGAGTTTAGAATTGTATAAAAATCAATATTTTATTATTATTTATGATTTTACTTGTTCCTTCCAATGATTGTTCTACACTTGACATGCATTGAGATGAATGCAACATTGTCAAGTATTGCCAATTTAAAAAAAATTATGAAATATTTACAGTAGATAATGTGAATCATGTTTATTGAAGCTGTAATCATCTACCATGGTTATGTCAATGTTGTCTGTCATGAAACACATTTTAAAAAGATCATATGAAACCTTTTACCTGTAAACATATGTTGAAAGTTCTAAGGTGATACCTGTGTAAATGTAAAACTATTTGTGTATATAGTCTAATAACATATGTGAGCAAAAATTTTCATCATAAGCATTTTGATTCCAATTTTAAAAGTAGTTATTTAAATCCTTCAGATCTATTTAAAATTGCAATGCAGAAGAGAAAAGGAGAGCCTTGTTGTATTTGAAAGTCCTGGTTTTCTGATTTTCATCATTATTGAGCTGCTAAATGTTTTTGGTGTGATGATCATTTTAAAGAAAGGGAACTACAGAACTGATTTTGAACAGCTGCACAATAGATTTCTTTTGAATTAGAAAATTATTTGCTCCTTCTCACCATTCCCACTGCTGACAGCATATAGACTGTTCCTGATGGTCAACAATCACCATACCTCTTCGTATTTCCCTTCAGAATGTCACTTCATTAGCAAATAAGGTCCTTGCCACTCATGACCTTGATGTGAATAGTTGCATTGTTATCATGGCCTTGATGGTAACTTGACTCACAGGCAATAACTGCTTGGATCTTACCAAAGCTTCCCTGCTATAGTGGATTGATCTTCATCTTAGCCTGGCCCCTACTTGCATTGTATTTCAGTACCTCGCCTTGTTCTTCACTTCAACCTGTCGTTTGAAATCTGTTACTTGCTACCAAGCTTGAATTTTCTATTCCAGTCACACAGGAAGTCTGCCACTCCTGAGATTTCCTCACCATTTTCCTTCCCTATCCTCTTCATTAGGCAACCTCTCAACCTTGATGATTTCAATTTCCATCTCATTGTTCCTTTATTTCTTTCCCTCATGATTTGGAGATGGCAGTGTTGGACTGGGGTGTATAAAGTTAAAAATCACACAATACCAGGTTGTAGTCCAACAGGTTTAATTGGAAGCACACTCCGAAAGCTAGTGTGCTTCCAATTAAACCTGTTGGACTATAACCTGGTGTTGTGTGATTCTTAACTTCTTCCCCTCAGGTTCAATGCCCAGCTCTCCTCCCTTAATCTTAAGTAAACTCTTCTAAGCTTTTTCACAGCCAATCCCTCAAATTCTGACACCACATTCTCTACTCCCATTGGCTCAAACACAGGCAAGGCTATCAGTTTCGCTTTCTTGTATTCCTTACCACTCCCATTCCTTATGTGTCAGCCTTCAGAAATAACTCTCGCCTAAGCCACTTAAAACAGAACTCTGAAGCTCCCAATCTTACTGCTCATTCAATCTGCTCTCCTCAGCTTGATCCCAGTAAATTGTTTACTCCTTCCTAACATGCATCTGGATTTCATGATTTCATTTCACTCCCTACAGTGTGGAAACAGGCCCTTCGGCCCAACAAGTCCACACCGACCCTCCAAAGAGTAACCCACCCAGACCCATTCCCCCTAACTAATGCACCTAACTCTATGGGCAATTTAGCATGAGGAATTCACCTGACCTGCACGTCTTTGGACTGTGGGAGGAAACTGGAGCACCCGGATGAAACCCACGCAGACACTGGGAGAATGTGCAAACTCCACACAGACAGTCGCCCGAGGCTGGAATCGAACCCGGGTCCCAGGCGCTGTGACGCAGCAGTGCGAATCACTGAGCCACCGTGCTGGCCCCAGTGCTCACTGCCTTATGTTTATGGAGTGCAGTGCAGTATGCATGCAGCTCCCAGCTGGTTTAGTCATCTTCACGAGAGTTTGCTGAATTACATCAAGCATCGTATTGCCTTACTCTCTTCTTCCAAAGTTACTCATTACTCCAGGACTATCCATGAGTCTCCTCTCTAAAAGCGGCTATCTCCTTGCACCACTCCCTCCTACCTTTCTGCTTTGATTCCTAAAGTGTGAAAACTCCACACTTTATCTAAAGGACAAACTCCACACAGACAGTCACCTGAGGCTGGAATCGAACCCGGGTCCCTGGTTCTAAAGGACATGCTCATCAGCCACTCTCGGTTTTATAACATTTTCATCATCATTTCTACTGGCACTAGTCTAAATTCGTGCCATCTGGGCTGTCATAACCACTATGCTGTTCTGTGCCTACTGTTTTGTGGCAAGGCTCCATAGTTGACATTGGCTCCTTCATGCCAACATTAACCTTTTATCGACAGGTTGAGGTTTCAGAAACCATTCAGTCTAATGGAGAGTAATAGCCAAGGTTGTCTTTGTTCCCTAGACTGTAAACGCTGGAAGGCAGCCTACATTGCTCCACCCAGCTCTGATGTGGGAAGAGATGAGAGCGAGTCACATAAATGATCAATTGAGCTGCCACCTTGATTGCCACTGAGATAGGATGGCAATCCACAGGTTCTGCTCCAGCAGCTGACATAATTCAATCCCAGTGTCTTCAAATGCCAGTGTTAAGAGGCTGGCATGGGTCAGATGCCAGTGGCTATGGATATGGGGTGCATTTTGTTTATAAATTGGTTTCAATGTTTCTGAACTAAAACTTTTATCCCTGTATTCCCTGCCCATCTGTATATTTGTCAAGATATCTCTTAAAATGGAAGTGTATCAGCTTCACCACCACCACCTCTGACGGTGCATTCTAGGCACTTACCATGCCTTGTGTAAAAAAAACCTGCCTCTTGCATCTCCTTTAAACGTCCCCTTTTATCTTGAACCGAAATCCCCTTGAAATTGACATTTCTACCCTGGAGAGAAAGACTCTGACTAACCATTCTATGCACACCTTTCATAATTTTGTAAACTTCTATCGAGGGAATGGGAAGGGATACATGCTTAACCACCTTATCCACTAGTGTTGTCACTTTCAGGGAACTGTTGACCGGTAAGCCTAGATCCCTCTGTATGTTGATGCTTCTAAGGGTTCTGCCATTTACTGGATACTTCCCTCCTGGACTAGATCTCCCAAAATGCTTCACCCTTGCGTTTGTCTGGATTAAGTTCCATCTGCCATTTCTCCGCCCACATCCCTAACCTATTTATATCCTGCTGCATCCTGTGGTAATCCTCCTCATTGTCTGTAGCTCCCCAATCTTTACTAATCAGGCTACCTGTGTTCTCCTCCAAATAATTTATGTCTATTACAAACAGCAGGGGGCCTAGCATTGATCCCTGCAGAACATTATTTGTCATCTATCTCCAGTCAGAAAAAACACCCTTCCAACACTATGGTCTGTCTTCTATGACTAAGCCAGTTCTGTATGTCTTACCAGCTCACCACAGATCCAATGTGACTTCAACTTTTGTATCAGCCTTGTCAAAGGCTTTGCTTTGTCAAAGGATCATTTATGTGATCAATTGCAATGTGTACAAGATGATTAGGGGGTTAGATAGGGTTGACAGTGTGAACCTTTTCCCGCGTATGGAGTCGGGTATTACAAGGGGGCATAGCTTTAAATTAAGGGGGGTAGATATAGGACTGAATTTAGGGGTAGGTTCTTCACTCAGCGTGTCGTAAGTTCATGGAATGCCCTGCCTGTAGCAGTGGTGGACTCTCCCTCTTTATGGGCATTTAAGCGGGCATTGGATAGGTATATGGAGGATAGTGGGTTAGTATAGGTTAGGTGGGCTTGGATAGGCGCAACATCGAGGGCCAAAGGGCCTGTACTGCGCTGTATTCTTCTATGTTCTATATTGACACCATTTACCATGCTACCCTCATCAATCTTCTTTGTTGCTGTTTCAAAAACTTAATCAGACCCAACCTTCTCCGACCTTATCTATCCACATGCTTTTCAAAATACCCCCTAACAACACAGCCACTTTTATTTTGACATGCCCTAAAATATCAATATTCACGTCTCTGACTCCCCATCCACCATGTCACTCTCTTTAGTGAATAAAGAGAACATCTCTGGCAACCCCAGTGCTCTGTGGCTGAACGCTGCAATGACCCCTCCCACTCTGTCAAGGACATGCAGGTCCTGGGCCTCCTCCACCACCAAACCATTACTAGCCATTGCCTGGAGGAGGAACGCCTCATATTCCACCTTGGGACCCTGCAACCACACGGGATCAATGTGGATTTCAACAGCCCCCCACATTATCCCAGTCCCAAGCCTCCAACTCGGCACCACCCTCCAGACCTGTCCATCACTCACCCCTCTGACCTATCACCTACTCCCTCACCTTCATCCACCTATCGCTTTCTCAGCTACCTTTCCCCAAACCCCACCACCCTCCCTTTTATCTCTCAGTCCCCCTGACCCACAAGCCTCATTCCTGATGAAGGGCTTATGCCTGAAACATCAATTCTGCTGCTCCTCGGATGCTGCCTGACCTGCTGTGTTTTTTCAGGACTTCACTCGATTCTGATCTCCAGTATCTGCAGTCCTCACTTTCTCTCAGTCTCAGAGTCCTCCTTGGTCATATTACTTACTGACATACTGCTCTGGTTCCTGCTTCCCACCATACCAGTTGAAACCCTCCCAAGTTGTAGCAGATCTCCCTGCCAGGATATTGGTACCCCTCCAGTTCAGGTGCAACTCACTCTTCTTGTACTGGCCCTACCTCCTCCAGAAGACATCCCAATGATTCATATACCTAAAGCTCTCCCTTCTTTCACTTGCTCCTTAGCCAATTATTCAACTTTACTATCTTCCGATTTCGAGCTTCACTGGCATGTGGCATAGGAAGGAATCCAATATTACAAGCCTTTCTTTCTCTCTATGGGCTGGCTCACTCAAGAGCATCCTTGCCCGTGGCACCACTACCATTCACCAACACTTGGATGCTCCCTGCTGTTACAGTCTTGGAGATGTACAGCACAGAACCAGACCCTTTGGTCCAATCTGTCTATGCCGACCAGTTATTCCCGCCCCATTTGCCAGCACCCGGCCCATATCCCACCAAACCCTTCCTAATCATATACCCATCCAGATGCCTCTTAAATGTTGCAATTGTACTAGCCTCCACCACTTCCTCTGCCATCTCATTGTATTCATGTACCACCCTCTGTGTGAAAAGGTTACCCCTTGGAGCTCTTTTATATCTTTCCCCTCTCACCCTAAACCTATGCCCTCTAGTTCTGGACTCCCCAACACCAGGGAAGAGACTTTGTCTATTCATCCTATCTGTCCCTTCATGATTTTATAAACTTCTATAAGGTCACCCCTCAGCCTCCGATACTCCAGGGAAAACAGCCCCAGCCTTTTTAGATTAGATTAGATTACATTAGATTAGATTAGATTACATTACAGTGTGGAAACAGGCCCTTCGGCCCAACAAGTCCACACCGACCCGCCGAAGCGCAACCCACCCATACCCCTACATTTACCCCTTACCTAACACTACGGACAATTTAGCATGGCCAATTCACCCTGACCTGCACATCTTTGGACAGTGGGAGGAAACCGGAGCACCCGGAGGAAACCCACGCAGACACGGGGAGAACGTGCAAACTCCACACAGTCAGTCGCCTGAGGCGGGAAATGAACCCGGGTCTCTGGCGCTGTGAGGCAGCAGTGCTAACCACTGTGCCACCGTGCCGCCCACTCTGTTGAACATAATTTATCAGCCTGTTCAGCCTCTCCCTATAGCTCAAATCCTCCAACCCTGGCATCATCTTTGTAAATCTTTTCTGAACCCTTTCAAGTTTCACAGCATTCTTACGATAGGAAGGAGACCAGAATTGCATGCAATATTCCAAAAGTGGCCGAACCAATGTCCTGTACAACCTCAACATGACCTCCCAACTCATGTACTCAATTCTCTGACCAATAAAAGAAAACATACCAAACGCCACCTTCGCTAACCTATCTACCTGCAATTCTACTTTCAGGGAGCTATGAACCTGCACTCCAAGGTCTCTTTGTTCAGCAGTACTCCCTAGGACCTTACCATTAAGTGTATAAGTCCTGCTAAGATTTGCTTTCCCAAAATGCAGCACCTTGCCTTTATCTAAATTAAACTCCATCTGCCACTTCTCAGTCCATTGGCCCAGCTGGTCAAGATCCTGTTGTAATCTGAGGTAACCTTCTTCGCTGTCCACTACACCTCCAATTTTGGTGTCATTTGCAAATTTACTAACTGTACCTCTTATGCTCACATCCAAATCATTTATGTAAATGACAAAAGGTAGTGGACCCAGCACTGATCCTTGTGGCACTCCACTGGTCACAGGCCTCCAGTCTGAAAAACAATCCTCCATCACCACCCTCTGTCTTCTGCCTTTGAGCCAGTGCGGTATCCAAATGGCTAGTTCTCCCTATATTCCGTGAGATCCAACCTTGCTAACCAGTCTCCCATGGGGAAACCTTATCAAACATCTTACTGAAATCCAATAAGTGCATACTTGTTTGAGGGGGAAATGGTCACAGGGGACTCCTGTACTATTTGCCCAACTGTTCTCATCTTCCTAGTGGTCATCCAACTCTTGTCTGTCCATACAGCCCTTACTGGTGTTACCAGTTCACCAGAAGTGCTATCCATGACATTCTCAGCCTCATGGTTACTCCATAATAAGTCTAACCAAAGTTCCAGGCACTCCATGCGGTAAATCAGAAGCTGTAGCTGAACACACATCCGGTATATGTAGCCACCATGGAGACTTGAAGTGTCCATAATTTCCAAGGTATCAGAGGAGGAGTATTCCATGGGGTCAGAGAATTATAAAGAAACTGAATGTAAAACCTTATCCACTAGTCACCAAACTCAGGTCTCTCACTCCCACTTTCTATTCCTAGCAGGTTACAATTGCAAAAAATAAGTACCTTATCTCTCTCCGGGCACTACTCGTTCAATCTGCAAACCCGGCTTCCTGAGCAGCCAATTCTTTGCCCTTCTCAGTCCTGGTGACTGAGTCAACTTCTCCCAGAATCTTTCTCAGTCACTTCTCACCAGCACCCTCTGTTCAAAGGTAAAGTTGCCAAAGTCCTATTGTCTCATGAGTGAGAATTTCATCTTGACGTCTGAAACTCAGTTGGAAAATACAACCTGTTGCTACAGGTATTGAGAAAGGCCCTCAAGATTCTCTCAAACTTCCAGCCATAACCCATCTTGTTCAGGGTTTTGGAAGATTCCAGCCCAAGTTTTTGTGGACTTTTAAAATATTTATGATCTGTGTGTGTTGCAGCTTGGGTCAATATTTATTTCCCATCTTAGAAGACAGTTAAGAGTCAACCATATTGCTGTATAATAAAAACAGAAAGTGATGGAGAAACTTGACAGGTCTGGCAGCATCTGTGGAGAGAGAAACAAGTTAACATTTTGAGTCTGATACGACTCTTCAGAACCCAAGACAATGTTGCGGGTTGGGAGTTACACGTAGACCAGAGCAGGTGAGGTTGGCAAATTTCTATCCTGAAGGATGAGTGAATAAGAAGGGGTTTTATGCAAATGAACAGTCATTACACAGATACCCTTAAGCTATAAGTGGTTAGCACTGCTGCCTCTCAGTGCCAGGGACCCAGGTTGAGTTCCACCCTCGGATAACTGTGTGGTGTTTGCACCTTCTCCCCGTGTTTGCAAGGGTTTCAACCGGTTGTGTTACCAACTAGTTAAATGTGCTCCAGTTTCCTCCCATAGTCCAAAGATGTGCAGATTAGGTAGGTTGACCATGCTAAATTACGCGTAGTGTCCAGTGATGTATGGGTTAGGTGGTTTGAGCCATTGGAAATGCAGGGTGATAGCATAGGGGGTTGGGACTGGGTGGGATGCTGTTTGGAGGGTGGTGTGGACTTGGTGGGTCAAATGGCCTGTTTCCACACAGTCAGGATTCTATATTGCTATTCTAGATTTTGTTTTTGTTGAATTCAAATTTCACAATTTACTACGATGGGATTAAACCCATGTCCCAGAACATTAGCCTAGGATATTGAATTCTAGACTTGTGACATTGTATACCGTGGCCTTCCCGATATAATATTGGACTTGTCTCAAGAGGGCACAGAATAGTTTATTGGACTTGATCCGTTACCCTCTGAGGCAGTACATTATTCTGATAGGGTGCTGTGATCCTGAGGATGTTCTGCCATCGGAGCAAAAGGAAATGTTTATTAATCACACTGTGTTTTGATGCATTTTACTAAACAAACATATTACTATGCAAGTATGCTCTCATCAATCAAGACCTCTATCAAGATAACCTATTCTTATTACAAAAATGCACTTTTGCATAAGCTCAGTGAATGAGACTTGAGGTAATTTTAATGATCAAGATTCCTATTTTGTTTTGCACTCATTGCTACATCACAGCGCATTTTGAGTATTCATTATTCAACCAAGGTATATTTTAAAGTAAATCAACTGGATGAATTCAAATTTGAATTGTGTGTGTTGCTGCTATATACCTCTGATTACATAGAGTGTGCCAGATCTGTAATGTATAATTAAAACAGTGTGCATATTAGCATTGGTTGCATTCTTTGACAAAAGATTAAATAACATTTGCTATAAATTAAGTGACAAGAGTGAAATACAGGACATTTAAAAAGGAAAACAGAAAACATTATATGGATTAACAGAAAATGCTATACATCAAAAGGCTGGATTATCTATCATGATTCCTTAAGTGTGAACTTCTTAATTTTATCCAAATAAAAGATAACCAAACAAGTCGAGCTGTGGGATTGCAGAGGACTTAAAGAAAAGTTTGTTTCAATGTATCCCACTGGTAACACTTAAATCTTGCACCATAGGAACTAGGAGCAAATGCAGGCCGAATGATCCATCTCCCCTTCTCCTTTTATAACATTTTCCCCACAGTATCCACATATCCCGTAATTTCGTTGGTATCCAGAAATCTATCAATTTTGGTCTTAAAGCCTGTTGAGTGATTGGAATTCTCCATCCAAGAGGTCTGTGGAAACTTAAAAGGTTCACCTCCCTCTAAATGAAGAATCTGAGAATTGTTACAGCGCAGGAGGAGGCCATTTGGCCCATTGTGCCTGCTCCATCTCTTCAAATGATTTCACTATCTACCATCAGTCTCCTGCCTGTTCTCCATACCATTGAACACTATCTACTTCCAGCCTCCTGTCTGTTCTCCATATCATTGTACACTATTTTGATCTAAAAATGTCACCCAATGCCCTGTTGAATGCCTCAATTGAACCCTGCCTACACCTCATTTCCAAGCACTATACCCTAATTACTTGCTTTGTAAAAGTGTTCTTTCTCACATCATCCTTGCTTCAATTGCACATCACTGTAAATCGATACCATCTCATTCTTGTTTCTGTTACAAGTAGTAACAACTTTTCCCTATCAGTTTTCAATTCTTCCACATTCCAAGTCATCTGCAAACTTTGAAATGATTCCTACACACCAAGATCCAGACCATTCACTAATTTATATCAGGAAAAGCAAAAGTACCAATAGCAACCTCTTGGGAGGGCAATGGTTTACTGGTATGATCATTAGACTATTAATGCTGAAACTCAGCTAATGTTCTTGGGACCCAGGTTCAGATTGCACCAGATGATGGAATTTTAATTCAATAAGCACCTGGAATTAAGACCATGAAACCACTAATCAGAAAGACTAATCTGGCTGACTAATGTAAGCCCTTAACGGAAGGAAATCCTTATCTGATCTGGCCTACATATGACTCCAGACCCATAGCAATATGATTGACACTGAACTGCCCTCTGAAATGACCTAACAAAACCACCCAATTGAATAAACTATGAAATCTGAACAAAGAACTGAAACCAAATGGACCACCTGATATTTACCTAGGCATCAGAAACCAAAATGACACAAACAGCCCGGTCAACCTTGCAAAGTCCTCCTTTCTAACATCTGCCAAAATTGGGAGAGCGGTCTCTCAGACTAATTAAGCAACAGCCTGACATGGTCATACAGAATCATACCTTACAGACAATGTCCTGGACATCATTATCCCTGGATCTGTCCTATCTCACTGGCAGGACAGACCTAGCAGAGGTAGTGGCACAGTGGTATACAGTTGGGAACAAGTTGGCCTAGGAGTCTTTAATATTGACTCTGGACCCCATGAAGTCTCATGGTTTCAGGTTAAACATGGGCAGTAAAACAAGTTGCTGATTATCATGTACCATCCTCCCTCAGCTGATGAATCCATACTCCTCCATGTTCAACAATTGCCACATTATCATATATTCACTTTTTTAGCTGAATGTAATTATTTTTTCTTTGTTCTTTTATTTACTAGAATGGATGAGGTAAAGGATTATTGTTTACAGCAAATATATATTCCAGTGTGGAAGCAAGAAGTTAAGCCAGTTAATCAGAGAAATTAAGGATGACATCAATTGATGGAAAAAGAAATGCCATGTGGCAAAGTTGAGTGGTAAGCCTGAGAGTTGGGCAAGTTTTAAAAAGCAATAAAAGGTGACCAAAGAAATAATAGGATAAGATAAACTTTTAAGAGTGTTATGAAGGTGTAGAGGTACTGTACCTTTAAGAGAGTTGAAAAGTTTGCAAGGACAAAGCACAGAGTCCAGAACAAGGTAACAATGTAACACTTGGTCAAAACAGCAGCAGCTAGGTTGCCATGAAACAAAAACAACTTCAAATTTGGGTAATCAGTTTAAATTATGCCCCAAGATACCAAAATCCAATTAAATTTGAATTTAGTATTTTGATAATATTAAAACCAATGAAATGATCCAATGGTTTGGGGTATTACAACTGGACATTTTGAACAGCTAGGAAGAGAATTGCCAAAAGACCAACAAATGCAGGCTGCTAGCTCAGAGCTCTCTGAAAGATACCTGTCTGTGAACATCGAAACCGACCAGGGGAAAATTTACAAAGGAGACTCGAGAAAGCTGACTGGTTTTGAAATGTGGTTTTTATTGCTAAATCTTAGTCGGGTTTTTTTTTAACCGTCTAGTAGAGTGAGGTAAAAGATAAGTTTAAGAGAAAGGAGTTGTAAATAGTTTTTGCTTGTAATATTCTCTGTTGGACTTAAAGAGTAAAGCTGTTAATTTTTACTTTAAATTGTGACCTCTAGAATAGTTCTTTGCCTCTCAAATTTTAACAGATCCATCAGGTGTTGTGTGATTTTTAAGTAATCTTAAGATAGACAGCAAGACCTTCTATAAAAGGATTAAAGCTTAAGTGAACATAGGCCTCTTAGCAAACAAGGCTGGTAAGTAATAATGGGGAACCAGGAATTGGCAGAGGAGTAGAATATTTACTTTCCATCAGTCTTCATAGTAGAAGACATAATAACATTCTAAAATTACTAAATCAAGTGATGAAAGGAGCAGATGAAATAAATATAATTATCAGTAGAGAAAAAGTGCTAGGGAAGCTAATAGGGTTAAAGACTGATAAGTCCTGACAGGGTAGATGTGGAGAGGTTGTTTTGTGGCAAAATCTAGTCTAGTCAAAGGGCATAATTTCAGAATAAAGGATCACACTTTTAAGACAGAGAATGAGGAAGAACTCCTTCTCTCAGAGGACAGTGAATTTAGAATTCCTTACTACAGAGGCCTGTCAGTTTGGGCTGTTAAACATATTCAATGCAGAGTTAAATTTTTATGGGGAAAAGTCAGATAAGTGGCTTTGAGGATTATCAGATCAGCCATGATCTCGCTGAATGGCCTTCTGCTACTTAATGATTTACGGTCTGACAAAATAAGTGACCTATTTAAACCTATAGGAGAAAGTGAGGTCTGCAGATGCTGGAGATCAGAGCTGGAAATGTGTTGCTGGAAAAGCGCAGCAGGTCAGGCAGCATCCAGGGAACAGGAGAATCAACGTTTCGGGCATAAGCCCTTCCTGAAGAAGGGCTTATGCCCGAAACGTCGATTCTCCTATTTAAACCTATAGCCATTATGCAGTTAGTACAGTCTTTATAAATTCCCATGCAGCCATGAGCATATAGCATGAAGGTCCCAGACCAAAACCCAATTGAGTGTGCTGGAAATCTGAACAAAAATGCTTCAAATATTCAGGTCTGGCAGCATCTAGAAAGAGAGAGAGACCACACAGAGTTAATGTTTCATGTTGTGACCGTTCGTGTGAAGTTCCCATTTGGTTTCAGATGGCAGAAAAGAACAACCACTTTATACCTGCATTTCTGTTTCTGAAGATTTAAATGATAGATGGGTTGCTTGAATTGTGGAAATTTTTAAAGCCCCTATAGCTTCTAAGCTGTGACATTATACTTCATTGTAAATCATAAAAGCAACACAAAATATAGGGAGCAAAGAGATTAAATTGGCAGTGGGATATTCCTGCATGGAGTATGATGGGAACCCATTTTTCTTTAAAACATCATACATATTTCTCCTGAAAATCCTTTCATGCACACTTCAAAATTCCTAAGCATCATAAGTTCAATGAAAGCTGTGAATCAAAATTCTTATGCCCATTCCCTGACACAAATGTGCCAAGGAATTCAGTTATATTTCAGTTATTGATCATACAGAACCATTTCTGACTTTACAGATAATAAATTGTTCATGCATTTTTCGAAATTGCATACCATGATGATAAAATCTTGACTCTGAAATATATAAATTTACTTAAGTTACTGATTTTTAAGGAACAACATATTGGGATTCAATTTGCATTTTTGTGGTCTCTCCCATCAATGAGGACAGAAATATTTATGAAGCTTATTCCTCCAGCAAGTTAATTGTCAGCCACAAATTGTGGATTCAAAAACTATGTGACAAGACTGCAAAGCTTCTAACTGATCTACTTTTCTGGAATCATTTAGCTGTCTATCATTTCTTGCCTTTGCTGTTCTATACACAAGTCATTCTGTGTTATAGCTTCACTAACTTGAAATTTAATTTTCAGGTACGAGAGTGGCAAACATGCCAGACCATGAGATCGGGGGATTGTATTGGAGTATAATTTTGCTGATGGCACACAGCGTCTCAGGAGTGCTCTATTTTGAATGGCTATATCTGTTCAAAGTTAATCCCATTTAGCATGGTGGTAGCATCACAAAACACAAATAAGGGTTTTCACAAGGACCATGCAGTGGTCTCTGCTGCTGATACTGTCACAGACCCATGTATTTGTAGTAGGCAGATTGGTGAGGATGAGGCCAAGAATGTCTCTCCTTCTTGCTGGTTCCCTCACTGGCTGCCACAAACCCAAGCTCGCGGCTACAGTTATATTTCTTAGGATGATCAACTCAGTAGTGGTGCCGCCAAGCTTCCTTTGGTGAGTAAAAGCTGCACTGCTGTCACCCTCAGTAATTCCTCAAGTACAATTCAACATAGCATAACCAGGCACTTGAACCAAGGGCTGGTGCTATGCGGTGATCTGCTGGGATGGTTCCTTGCCCATGTTTGACTTGACACAATGAGACTATATGCGAATCAATGACTTTAATGTTGATGACCACTTCCACCCAAATATTTAACATTGTGCTGCCACCTCTGCTGGGTCAGTACTGCCAATGCAACAAAACAAATACGACACAGGTTTGGTGGTAGTGTCTGGAGCATTGCCTGTTTAGTATGATTTGCTGAGTATAGCATGTATGGTTGTTGTCTTATGAGACAGTTCTCCAAATTTTGTTCTAGTCTTGAGACTTTAGCAAGGAGGACTTTGCAGGTTGGACAGGACTGACTTTGCAATTGTTATTTCCAGCAGTTGGGGTGATGCCAGGTAGTCCATCTTGTTTCAATTCCTCATTGGATCAAACCACTACATAGGCTATTTCAGAGAGCAAATATAAGTTGACCACATTATTGTGGATTTTGAGTCATATGAATGTCAAACCAGGTAGAAATGACAGTTTTGCTTCCTTGAAAATTGGCAAAAACAGCCCTTGCGACCCAGCAAAAGTTCTTTTTACTAGCATCTGGAGTCTAATGCCAAAATTCAGAGCACAGTCTCTCAGGCTAGTCAAGCAACAGTCTGACATAGTCATACTCATGGAATCATACCTTACAGTTTTCTAGATACAACCACCATCCCTGGATATACAAAGAGGAAAACAGCATAGAAACAGGTCCTTTGGCCCTCCAAGCCTGCACTGACACATGCTCCTCTTCCATCCGAAAACTGTCTTCACTCACAGGATCCATATCCCTCTATTCCCTTCTTATTCATGTATCCGTCCAGGTACTTCTTGAATGCTGCAATTGTGTCTGCTTCCACCACCACCTTCTCTGGCAGCTTGTTCTAGGCACTCACCACCATTTGTGTGAAAAACATGCCCTACACAAGTCTTCTAAACATCCCCTTTGTATATTGAACCCAAGTCCTGTTCCAACTGCAGGACAGATCCAGCAGAGGTGAAGGCACAGGAGTTAACAATCAGGGAGTTGCCCTAAGAGTCCTCAACATTGACTCTGCATCTCAAGTAGTCTCTGGCTTCAGGTTAGACAGGCAAGGAAACCTCCTGCTGATTACCACTAACCTCCCTCAGACTGATGAATCAGTCCTCCTACATGTTGAACACTTAAAGGAAACGCTGGGAGTGACAAAGTGTTCTCTGGGTGGGGACTTCAATGTCCACCAAAAGTGGCTTGGTAGCAGAACTCCAGATAGAGCTGGTTGGATCCTAAAGAACCTAACTAGAACAAATCTGTGGGAACCAAGTGGGGGTGGGGGGTAGGGCGGAGGTGTAAAAAAATCTCAAACTTCATTCTCATCAGTCTGCCAGCTGCAAATGCATCAGTCCATGACAGTATCGATAAGAGTGATCACTGCACAGTCCTTGTGGAGATGCAGTCCTGCCATCACATTGAGAATACTATCACCACACTAAATATCCTTCAAACCTGATCTAGTTACTTAAGACTGGACATCTATGAGATGCTGTTGACCATCAACAGCAGCCGAATTGTGACAACACAATCTGCAACCTCAACACCTGGCACATCCCTCATGATCATCAAGATCAATGCTGGCTTAATGGAGAGTGCAGAAGAAAATGCCAAGAGCAGCATCAGGCAAACATAAAAATTAAATATCAACTTGGTGAAGCTACCAAACAGATTTACTTGCATGCCAAGCAGCAAGTGATAGAGCTAAGCGATCCTGTGACCAACAGGTCAGATTTAAGTTCTGCAGTCCTGCTACATCCAGTTGTAAATAGTAGTGGACAGTTAAACAAATCAATGGAGGCAGACACTCCACAAATATCCGTATCCTCAATGATGGAAGAGACCAACACTCAAGTGCAAAACATAAGGCCAAAGCATTCCAAGTGCTGAATGGATTGTCCATCTTGGCTTCCACCAAGTCTGTAGACAATTTGACTCACTCCATATGACATCAAAGAACAATTGGAGGCACTGGAAACAGCCAAGGCCAAGGCATCCAGACAACATTTCAGCAATAATACTCCAGAACTTGCAGCTCCTCTTGCTAAGGTATTCTAGTACAGCATCTATGCAACAATATGGAAAACTTTCCAGGCATGTCCTGCACACAAAAAGTAGGACAAACCCAACTCATCCAATTACTGCACCATGAGTCTCCACTCGATCATCATTAAAGTGATGGAAGGTGTCAACAGTGCTATCATGCAGCATCTACTCAGCAATAACCTACTCACAGATGCCCAGTTTAGGTTCCATTAGGGCCACTCAGTTCCTGACCTCATTACAACCTTGGTTTAAATATGAACAAAAGAGCTGAATTCCAGTGGTAAAGGTGAGAGTGACAAGGCCACAGTTGAAGAAGGGTAACATTAAGGAGCCCCAGCAAAACTGGAATCAAAGGGAATCAGTGGCAAACACAGCTGTGTTTGGAACTGGAGGTCAGTCATCTCAGCTCTAGGACACCTGTGCAGGAGTTCCTCAGTGTAGTGCTCTTGGTGCTTTTAAGCTGCTTCATTAACAATCTTCCCTCCTTCGTAAGGTCAGAAGTTGGAATGTTTGATGGCGATTGCACAATGTTCAGCACCATTCATGACACTTCAGATACTGTCCAAATGCAGCAAGACCTGGACAATATCCAGGCTTGGGCTCAAATGTAACAATAACATTCTTCTGTCACAAATTCCAGGCAATGATCATCACCAATAAGAGCAAAAGCAACCGTCATCTCTTGACATTCACTGGTGTTACCATCACTGAATCCTCCTTGAACAAATCTTGGAGTTTACCATTGAAAAGAAACTGAACTGGACTCACTACCTAAATAGGAGAAAGTGAGGAATGCAGATGCTGGAGATCAGAGCTGAAAATGTGTTGCTGGAAAAGCGCAGCAGATCAGGCAGCATCCAAGGAGCAGGAGAATCAACGTTTCGGGCACGAGCCCTTCTTCAGGTCCAAGTAGCAGGAGAATTGAAGTTTCTTCCTTGAAGAAGCTCTCTTCCTCCCTCATTTTCAGCTCTGATCTCCAGCATCTGCAGTCCTCACTTTCTCCTAGAAGATTTTAACCTATTGCGAATCCTCTTGCAAGGATGCCTTCCCTGAAGTTTTCTTCCTCCCTCTACAAGGGTTAAAACCTGAAGAAGGGCTCGTGCCCGAAACATCGATTCTCCTGCTCCTTGGATGCTGGCTGACCTGCTGCGCTTTTCCAGCAACACATTTTCAGTTCACTACCTAAATACAATGGCTACAATAGCAAGTCAGAGGCTAGGAATACTGCAGCAAGTTACTTACCTCCTTACTCTCCAAAGCCAGAACTAGAGGGCATAAGTCTAGGGTGAGGGGGGGGGGAAAGATATAAAAGGGACCTAAGGGGTGACTTTTTTCATAGAGGATGGTGAGTGTGTGGAATGAGCTGCCAAAAGTGGAGGAGCCTAGTACAATTACAGCATTTAAAAGGCATCTGGATGGGTATATGAATAGGAAGGGTTTACAGGGATATGGGACAAGTGCTGGCAAATGGGACTAGATTAGGTTAGGATATTGGGTCAGTATGGACAAATTGGACCAAAGTCTGTTTCTGTGCTGTACGTCTCTATGACTGAGCATCACCTCAATGTTGATACACAGGAAAGAACGATTGCTTAGCAGGTCAACCAGAATCAATTTACCAAGTGATCAGGACCATTCTCTCATGCAGTGAGAACCGTTCTTCCCTTTGAAATTTTTGTATCTGTCCAGGGCAAGATGAAAAGCTTCGACAGCACCTTTTTTTCTAGCTATTCTTATTTCTCAACAGCAGCTAAGCATGTAGTTATTTACATCAGGGGTGTTATTGAATAGTCTTCATTAGCCTGGATGAGTGCAGTTCCAATAACATTCCCAAAGCTTGGCCATCCAGAACAAAGCAGCTCACTTGTTTGGGACCTCATTCACCACCTTTGACATTGAATGTCATCACCACAAAAGTGCTGCCTCCAAGCTACATTATAGCAACTCATCAAGGCCCTTTTGACTGGGACATCGATCATTGATAAGATCAAAGGGTGCAGATACCACTTGTAATTTTCCCCTTCAAGTCACACACCAGCCTGACTTGGAGCTATATCACTGTTCCACTGTTGTCACCGGGCCTTTAAAAGCCTTAACTAAAACAGCACGGAGTGCATTAACAGTGGTTTACCTTCAAGGGCAACTGGGGATGGGCAACAAATGCTGATGCTTCACTGATATCCACATCATGTGAATAAATACAACTTTTGTTTAGCACGTTTCATTTAACCCCATCTGCTGACTGGTATGCCACTGAAAATGCTTCCTTCTTTCGGTTTCCCTCATCCCGTACTTATTTCCCGCTAATCCATTTACTGTGAAACTGTATGCATCCACCAGATTACAGCCTTACAATCTTAGGCATTGTGCAGTTTGTCCAAAGGTTTGGAGATGACTAACTACATAAATATTTGAGATCATCAATTGCTCCAAGTTGAACAAAAGTAATATATCAAGATAAACACGCATTTTGGCAGCAAGAGAAGACAATTCTATTCACAACGAAAACACTGTTCATAGATGTAAAATATTTTATTTGTAAATGCTGATCTAATCTGGTTGCACAAACTCCAAAACCCAATAACACTCTTTATACTTCAAAAAAAAGCTGCTTTTTTTCCCAACATTAGATACTATTATACAGGACAAAAAAAACTGTAGGACAAATACTGGTAGGATGTTGGAATATTATTGTACAAGAGAAAAAAAAATCCAAGAAACAAATTCATACAGCTATTTATCAAGAACTATGTACATTTGATTTCTTCTGCAAGGTAAAAAATACAACATGCCATATACATTACATTTTATGACCGTTTCATTGAATATAACAGTTTACTGATAATGTGCACACAAACTTCATTTGAACTTAATAATTGTGAAGTGTCAGTACCAGTTATTTCTTTTCTGTAAGTACAAAATAAAGCTAACCTGGTTCAAAATGCATATTTTAAACCTCTATAAGCCAACACAAAACAGTGTTTGTTTAAAGAAATGTAAACAAAACAATCCATACAAATAATATTTTTGTGCCTATTTTCTCATTTATTCCAAAACCCTATTGTCAAAAATCCTGCAGTGTTAGCATAATTACATCTCATAATTTTGCTTAAAAATAAAAACTATTCTTTGAGGCTACAACTCTTACATGATTTTGCTGAATATTTTATGTCAGCAATCCTCTACCTTTATATCTAGGTTTGCTAAAGGGGCTCCTTGTCACTACCTGGGTGTGGTTTTGAACCTAATTCACAGTTGGTTAAAATTATATGCCATGGAACCTGACTCAGGGGACTCCACTAAAAGCAAACAGCTGCAGCGTCAGGTAGCATTTGGTCATTTGTTTTTATACTGTTTATTCATCATTCTATTTACACTTTGTACAAAGTAACAGGATTTTATATCTGCAGGTAACAGCAGCAGCTTGGCTTTCTTCTACATTTATTTTTAAAAATAGCTTCATTCACTTATCCAATAAATACAAAAATGTTTCTCTTTTATCATACAGAAATCAAAAAACTACAATAAACTGACTCATGGAATCAAGTATTTTAAATGTTTTTTTTTTAGTGCAAGTTATTTCCCTTAGCTGTATCCCTAAGGAAGTCATCTCAGTACATTCCTTGTTCAGTGGTGTCTACTTTTTAATTATTTATTTATTTTTAAATTAGAGGGCCTGCCCCTTGCAAATAAGGCTGTGGCCAGCACTGTTGATCCTTCCTCTAGCTGGTGAATTCAGTCCTACATTCATAAGTGCCTATCCTACTTGAAAGCAGGTTAGCCATTGGTTCTTTTCCTAATAAAACCATTTCTCATTTTTAGTCAATACAGGACAGTAACTCCAGTGCTAGACCATTTAGTAATCTGCTTCCACCTGCATTATAATTGAACAGATGGGCAACTGGCGACTTAGCCAGTCTTTAGTTTATGCTTGTTACAGAATTCTGTGCTGCTGCTGGAGATGAGGAAAATCATTTGAGAGCTCCAGGCTTATTTCTTTATAAAAAAAACATGGTAAGCATCTTTTCCCAGGGACAAGCGAACCCCAGAAATATTGCAAGGAATGCTGTTAGTTCATCCATTTGCGGCAGTTTACAGCTCCACAGTGACATGGGATCTTGTGCTGGTCATCTTCAAAATCAAACTTGTAGTCATATGATAGCTGCAATAGAAAAGGCTTCTCATCAGTGACTGAGTTAGAAGAAACAGCTACAAAAGACTTAATAAAGCTGAAAAACACATTCCTTTGCAATTATAAACCAAGCCACTGTACAGATTTAGAATTAAGTAAGCAAATTCCAGCAGTGTGATGTTGATTCTAGCAAGTATTTCCATTAGAATGCTTACAATTAACAGAAAATTCACATCTACAACACTTTCTTCAGATTTCCAAGCATGAGTTTGAAGCAAAAAGGATGGCTAAAGGCCTCCTGACAATAACCAACTGTACTGTTATGTAACTTTTACATCATTAATGAAAAATGCAGTACCAAACATAGCACTTACTGTGAAATTGCTCACTGTTTCCTGAATATTACAGCACTAATTTTTTTTATTATATTTTAAAATATTGTTTGCAAGATGTGAGTTATGATGGCAAGGGCATATTTACTGCTTATCTCTTGCTTGCCTACCTATCTCCTTGAGTGTCTAGTGGGTTGCTTCCTTCTATGAGTGCAGTTCTTGTTGAGAAGGGCATGATATCTGAATGTGGTCACTATTACAATTCATCGTTGATTTAGGAAAATAGATCTCTTTCAGATCCTTGAAACATATTATTGGGTTCAGGTAGGTAGTTTACGTGAGTTAAAATGCTTATTTGGACAAAGTGAATGAGACAAAATGTTTCCCCCTGAACTAGAATGTGTTGTTCTAAGGGAATCAGTAGAGTCTCTAATTTAATAGAATTCTTGAAATAGCTGAATGATAAATTCCCTACAAATATACATTCCTGGGTGAATAAATTTATGCATTTATAGTCAGAAATAGACCAACCAACTGATTAGTATCTCAACTCCATTCACTCTTTGATCAAAATCTCTCAATAACCTTACCCAATAAAAATCTGCCCATCTTGCTCTCCAAAATTTCAAATGACCAGCATCCAAAACCTTCCTATAGGAGGTGGTGATTCTGGGATATTCACTATACACTTGGAAAAAGTGCTTTGTGATTTCATCCCTTAGTGCTGTATTTCTAATTTCAATATTATCTCCTCCAGTCATATTTTCCATCTCAAAGAAAATACAACAAAATACAAATTAGGAGCAAGAGTAGGCATTCAGCCTTCCAGTGTGCTCTATCCCATAACCCTTGTCAATCATGAATCTATCCAACTTAGCCTTAAAAATATTCAATGGTACCGCCTCCTCTACTCATGGGGAACAGAATGCCCAGCAACGTTCAGAATGAATTTCATCTCAAACCAGTTTTTGTACCTATCCTATTAAATCTAATTATCCTTTTAACAAGCATCATGAAATCACCACCTTGCATCAAATTTAAGGGAATACAAGTAACGATTTGCAGCTTGTTCTTGTAATTTAACCCTTTAAACATTCGTAGTATTTGGATGAGACATGGGCGGAGTGGGCAAAGCTGTTTAACCCTCAAGAATTTTAAAAAAAATCTACTTTTCCACATGATTTTATAAAACAGCAATCAGACCTCGAAGGACCGGCCAGTTAGATCTCAAACACATTGTAACAATAGAGACCACGGAACTGGTTACCTCATTTATAGTAAATTCTGTACCCTATGATCCTGCCACTAGCTACCTGATGAAGGAGCAGAGCTCCAAAAGCTCGTACTTCCAAATAAACCTGTTGGATTATAACCTGGTGTTGTGTGATTTTTCACTTTGTCTACCTCAGTCCAACACCCGAGTGCACCTCCATTATGGGGAACATTTTCAATATAAAGTGTGTCAAATGCTTTTCTAAAATTCAAAGTTTCACACAGAAAGAAATTGAGGAGTATGAAAGTTGAACAGAATTTGAGTACGACTGAAAAGAGAGACGTTTTGCTGAAGTCTTTCTGTTTGCACTTTATCAGGACAAATAGGGCGGCACGGTGGCTCACAGCACCAGGGACCCGGGTTCAATTCCAGCCTCGGGCGATTGTCTGTGTGGAGTTTGCACATTCTCCCCGTGCCTGCGTGGGTTTCCTCTGGGTGCTCCAGTTTCCTCCCACAGTCCAAAGATGTGCAGGTTAGGTGAATTGGTCATGCTAAATTGCCCGTAGAGTTAGGTGCATTAGTTAGGGGAATGGGTCTGGGTCTGGGTGGGTTACTCTTCGGAGGGTCAGTGTGGACTAGTTGGGCTGAAGGGCCTGTTTCCACACTGTAGGGAAGCTAAATACAGGAATGTAAAATTTCAAACAAGACAGGAGAAAAATGTATGCAGGTTTACCAAGATGAGTGTAAAATGAAAATTTTGGCCACATGTCTCTTTGCAGCAATATTGAAGGCTGAAAATTGTACACTGTTGAACGAGATTGAAAACTGTCTCATTAACAGCAAAACATGGTAACAAATGGAAAATGTTTCGAGGGATAGCATTTGGTTTGTTGACAATTGATTTGTTCTGTTCTTGTAGGTCATACTGATCATTAATACATATAATATTTTAAACTTTTTATTCCAGATGTTGATTAATTTAAAATACCAGCGATTTGAAGTCTCAGCCACAACATCTGAGCAGTGTTCTGGATTAAGAGTCCATTGACATATGTTATTCATGAACAAACTATTCAGAAGCAGGAGTAGACTACTCTCAGTCTGTTAAGTCAGCTCTAACATACAATATGATCATAAAAGCAAATATGATCATGGTTGATTCATCACTCCACATTACTGCTTATTCCTAATAAATTCTCCATGAGAATACGTTATCCATCTCTGCCTTAAAAAAAAAGATTAAAAGACTGTTTTCACCACTTCTCACAGCACCAGGGACCCAGGTATGATTCCAGTCTCAGGTGACTGTCTGCATGGAATTTGCACATTCTCGCATGTCTGCGCAGGTTTCCTCTAGAAGCTCTGGTTTCCTCCCACAGTCCAAAGACATACAGGTTCGGTAGATTGGCCATGATCAATATGGGGTATAGGAATAGGATGGGGCACATGGTCTGGGTGGGACACTCTTTGGAGGGTTGGTGCAGACCTAGTGGGAAAAATGGTCTCTTTACACAATGTAGGGATTCTAATGTTTTTTTTAAACCATCTTTTCTGGAAGAAAGTTTCAAACACTCATGACCCCCTTAGAGGAAGAAATTCCTTTTCTTGTTGTAAGTGGATGGCCTCTTGTTTTTAATCATCTGACCCCCAGTTCTAGATTCACCTACAAGAGGAAACATCGTCGCTCCATTCATCAGGTCAAGACTGCTCAGGATCTTATGTGCTTCAATTAATCTTTTAATCTTTAACTCTAGCAGATACAAGTTGACCTTGTTCAAACATTTCTCTGAAGATAACCAACTATTCCAGATATTTGTCCAGTAAAACTTCGCTGAACCACTTCACGCATTTCCATCCTTCCCAAAATAAGGAGACAATTCTGTGCACACAACTCCAGATGTGCTATCACCTGTGCAACTGAGAAGCATAACCTTGCTATTCAATTCCCCTTCCAATCACTGATAATATTCTATTAATGTTCTTAGTTATTTGATGTATGTGCGAACTAACTTTAGCAAGTCAAAAATTATGACATTCAGATCCTTCTGCATCTCAGAGCCTTGCAAGATCTCACCATTTAGAGAATATGCTGCTTTTTATTCTGCCTGCCAAAATTGATAATTTCACATTTTCCCACATTATATTCCATTTACCAGGTCTTTGCTCAAACTGAGAATCTCTCCCTCTCTGTAGCTCCCTTATGTTCTCTTCATAACTACTTCTTCTGCCCAACTTCATATCAATAAATTTAGCAGTCAAACTTGTAATTCCTTCATATAAATATTTCATATAAAATTGAAAAAAAGATGAGAACCCAACACTGGTCTCTGCGGTACACCATTTATCACAACTTGCCATAGAGAATATGGCCCATTTATGCCTACTTTGCTTTCTATTACAACATAGAACATCACAGTGCAGTACAGTCCCTTCGGCCCTTGATGTTGCGCTGACTTGTGAAACCAATTTAAAGCCAGTCTAACCTACACTATTCCATTATCATCCATATATTTATCCAATGACTATTTAAATGCCCTTAAAGTTGGCAAGTTCACTACTGTTTCAGGTGGGGCATTCTACATCCTTACTACTCTGAGTAAAGAGCCTACTGCTGACATCTGTCCTCTATCTACTACCTCTCAGTTTAAAGCTATGTCCTCTCTTGCTAGCCATCACCATCCGAGGAAATAGGCTCTAACTGTCCACCCTATTTAACCCTCTGATTATCTTGTATGCCTCTATTAAGTCACCTCTCAACCTTCTCTCTAACGAAAACAGCCTCAAGTCCCTCAATCTATCCTCATAAGGATTCCCTTCATATCAGGCAACATCCTGGTAAATAAATGGCCAGCTAATTTCCTATTCATGCCAACGTGTTACCCTTTACACTAGGAGCTTTTAGCTTCCACAATAACTTTTGATGGAGCTCCTAATCAAATGCCTTCTGGAAATCTAAATACATTATACCATCCACTGGCTCATACGTCATTCCCTGAAAGAAATCCAATAAATTGCTTAAATATGACTTTCCTTCCACAAGAACATGCTGAATCCCCTTAATTCCACTGATCTTTTCTAAGTGTCCTGCTATAATGTCATTAGTAATAGCTTCTAAG